>NW_009650124.1:29886-98203 GCF_000708025.1 Charadrius vociferus | reverse complement strand
GGTAGCAGTCAGATAACACAAAGACTCCTGTAAGAGTCATACTCAAACTTCTTACTAAAATGTTCAAGGTCTAAAGCACAGGAATTTAGCAAATCCCATTTCAATTCTTTTATGAAAGACAGAGATAGGACGTCACTTTGAATGAATGATAATAAGAGCATGATTCTTTCATCAAACTTATACACAAAGGATAGAAAGCAAACCTTCCACTAGTAAGTGGGTTTTGCTTTAATACTGAAATAACATTTAGCTTTACATTTTCAAAATAGGCATTACACTGAGATACGTCTGCTTTCATATGGACCTGTTTGCCTCCCTTTGAAATACTCAACAGCAACAGAATAACCTATTGAGATAATTGCTTTACTAAAAAAAAACAACAACCTTACACTATTTTTTTGTTTAAAACTCGAAAGCCAAAATATGCAATACAGACACAGGTCACATCATGACAATACAAGGATTGACAGAGTTTTTTTGCTTCACTATAAATTACCAAATAACACCACTCAATACCCGAGAGAGAAAACTTCTGATTGCTCTCCACATAACTAGAATGGCTTTTTAATACATAAATTCATGACAGTTTTTCTTAATACAGCTGGGTCTTTTTTAGTTTTAATGTTTGGCAAAAGCTAAAAGCTAGAATCAAAATAATTTTTTTTACCTGAGGTAAAAATTCTCTTGCCAGAGCTAATGCTCTTCTGTATGCAGCATCCCCTGCTTCATTCTGTTCTACCACATGGCTAATCAATCCTATTGATTTTGCTTCCTCACCATCTACAATACGTGCCGAGAAGATTAGTTCTTTTGCCAAAGACACTCCAATTGTGCGAGGTAATCTCTGTGTGCCCCCTGAAGTTTGGAAAAAGAGAAAATGCAATTATTAGTTTCCCATCCATTTATACCACAAATGTAGATGCCTGCTTCAGTCCAAATTATTTTCATTTTTAATTCCATAAACAATTATACGAACATACAGAAATAAAATTATCATACAAAGGCATTCCTAAATACGTTCTTCAGCTTTGAAACTGCATCTAAAATGAATTAAATTTTTCTGTTTCTTAGAAAGACACGCGACTGAGAAAATATTAATAGATTCTGTTCAAGTACAGACAAGTTACCTTATTCATATCAGCCAAAAGCTAAAGAAAAGCTACTTGCCAGTAATTACCATATCCAAAAACTCTGCTTCTTTTTAACAATTTGTCTATTTCTATGATATTAATATCCACAAAATGAACACTTTTGAAGAACTGTACTCAAAGACTATATACTCTAATGATACTGTAGTCCACGCTGAAATTTGCGTATGTTAGGGACAATAAAAACTTGTATGTAAACTAAACTAAAACCACTAGACAAGGCCTTAAAAAAGCCATGGTTTTGTCTCTTCTTACTTCCATATTAATGTTGAAATCTTAAAGCTTGATTACAAAAACTAGGGAAGGACAGTGACAGATGTGGATCAGCAGAGAAAGGTACCTAAATTTAGTTAGCTTTTCTTAATATGTTAAAAACTTCTTTGGCAGATCAGCATTTCAGTAACCACATTAACCAGACATGCAAAGATTGTTTAGTTGGACTAACAATTAACTTTCCAGAACTGACAAACAACAAGAATGTGGGAATAATCATTATCAAAACTGAAGAAGTAGACTCAAATCACAGAAGCAGATGTTTGTATAAAACAGTGGAAATGGCCTTTACCCAGGATAAAGGATTTTGAAAATATACAAGGTCTACTATTTTGACATGGATCTGAAACAAAAATTCAATTTATATAGACAGTCCGTAAGTAAAAATTTCTTTCCAAATAGCTATTTCTGCAAAAGCATGCTAATATATTAAGAAATAAATAGATGTATTTATGCAAGAGGAATATTTATAGGAGGTGGTATAACACAGGATAAATATATGTTCAACTAATATAAAATAGATTAATTTCCACTATGGTGGACTAAGCCAGTATTTTATTGAAGCCATTCAGTTCTCTTACTGATGTTTCCTGAAAATACTTTAAATACATCTCTGAGACAAATAAACTCACTGGAAACAAACACAAAGCTTTTGTGATTTAATGATTCAGCTTTCAACTATTGTTTTTTTATGAATCACAAGCTTCAGTACTACCATATTCCTTTCCATGAACCCGGACTTCCCTTTGAACAAATTACATCATACAAAAATGCAGAAGGTTTGGGAGATTCCTGCCTTATGCCTTTCTAGAATATTACAAAATCTTGATCTATATCAAAAACTGAGATATATTTTCTGGGCCGAAACTGGAGGAATTAGAAAAATGCTTACACTCATAACAGTTAAAATAAAATCTGTAGAACAGGAACCTTAGCAAATTCAAATAATGTGATATTCTATATAGTCCTACCACACTGAGAGGTTTCAGCAAGACTGTCCTTAATGGTCAAGGGCAACAGGCAACTGCAGGAGGAAATCCTGTTCAATAAATTCTGATAATTCTGCTAGTTACACAGCTAAGCCAGTGATAATGCTACGGGGAAAATTTTGTTAACAGCATAATTTCAAGAAAGCCCCTACTACCAGGCATTTTTATGAGAAGGTCTTAGGGGGAGGGGAGACTAAAACAAAACCCCTTGTAAAATCCTATAAATCCTATAAACCCTTCCTATTAGCCTTGGCTACCTCACTGGTGAGATGCACAGAGAATGACTAAAGCTGCAGCTATCAACCTTTATACCAGAACCACATGCCATAAACACGTGAGCTGTGTTTTCAAGAAGCTTGCTGCTTCTGATAATGAGCTGTACCACCATCAAAACATTTACTTTTTTTTTTTCTTCAAATACTGAACATGTCTCTTAATTTCTCACCCAAAGAACCTGTCACACCCTAAACGTCCATCCTTACACACATTTTAAGTGTACATCTGAACACAGCAAGTGTCTACCCTGATTCTCTTTAAGAATAGTTTAATCATAGATTATCTCTTTCACCACAGTAATGGAATCTTGAAAAGCATCAGGTTTGGCTTTTGATTAAAGAAAACTATTTGTCCAAATCATAAGACCTGAAACCACATGAGGCTGAATTTACTGACTCCTCATCTTCTGCTTCTTCCTTGCTTGCTATGCCTACTATTTTTTTCTACTTAATTATCTCCCCTTCCTTTACTGTTTTATCTCTTCAATTACTGCTTTTACCAGGAAATGTTGAAAACAAAATTTAATTGAGCAACAATATTTCATAACTTTGACCAAACAATGGATATGTTTAAGCATGAAATAGTGTATATAGATGAAAAAAGTGTTCTTGCCAGTGTCTTACACAATAATGATTAAAGAGCAAAAAAAGCAGACTATAGTCTATGTTGTTTGGCTGCCCTCTACACCGCAAAGCCATTAAGCAGAAGAGTGTATTCTTTGATTAATATTCACAGAACAGAAGCCAACGGTTCAGTGCATCAATCATATATATTCAGTAGTAGGAATAAAATATATGTACACACAAAAGCAGTAAGACCCAATTAATCAAATGCAAAAACCACACCAAAATACATCCAACACACCAAAGTTACATCCATTTATGAAGAAAAGACAGAGAGTACCCTGCAGATAGATGTTCTGTTTTGGTAATACACAAAGAACATATAATGCCTGCCAACTACAATCATAGCTAAAGGAAGTAACACCCAGTCTTCAAAGACATTACTTAAGCAAGGGATTTCATCTAAATGTAGAGCAGAATTTGATGGAAGAATAGTTGTTTCATCTTCACAAATTTAATGACATGTTATTTCAAGGACTAGTGATCTGGTATTACTCACTGTGTTGATAAAAGTATTTGACATACAGTTGCAATGTAAACGCGTTCTTATCTGAGATGGTACATATTCAATGTAATAATTGTAAACAGCAGTTTCAGATGACACTAGTTCATGTGAAAAAGACACAGTAAATACAAGCCTGCTAAGTTCCGGTACGAAAATTGTTAAACAGTATTTTCTTTCTTTAACAAATAGTTGATTTTGTACGAATATTTATTTACTGCCAGTAATTCATCAATTACAAAATATGTACACAACTGGTTTGGATTAAGGGAATTACGTGATAAATTCCCAAGAGTATATCCAACAAGATGAAGCAACTAGCTTACTGGAAATAGATTCATCATTCTGGCAGAGAATATCTACAGTCAGTAGTTTCTCATAGCTCAAGGCTCTGTCAAAACATATTGGAAAAAATCCTGTTCTGACAAAAAATCCAAACTTTAATTCAGTAATAATCCTGTTTATTAAGTCAAGTAACAATGAGCCTATCTATCCTATCCTTTCTATCACAAGCTTTGTTTGATTCATGTTAGATTGATTTAACTGACAGATTTCTAGATTTCTTCTTTTTAAGACTACTGTGCATTTCTAATGTTTTATTAATAATCAATGGTGAAACCAAAGCCTGTCAGCCACAAACTTTCTAATTATTCAAGTCAGTCAAGAACTGGCTCAAATGTATCCTTGTGATTCTTTGCAGAAAGCTGTAAGGAGTAGATTTTTCTCCTTTCCATTGACACTCAGAAATACAGAACGCAGAAACCTGTTGTTCATAACGCCTAATCCTTAACAATATGAGCCCATAAATAAGATAACATGGATAAAATTATTATCTTAATATGATACTTTTCAGTCACGTAAGTCATATTCCAAAAGTCTGTGTAATAAACATTTTCCACTTTTAAAGAATGTGCCAACCATTGCTAAGTTAAGCAATTTTCAAAATATTAAACACTCCAAAAGCCTAAACACTCTACCAAGACAATATTTAACACCAGGTTTCCAACAGATTATTTCCTGGATTAGGCCTTGATCCTGAAAAATTGTAAAATTTTTAGCCAGCTTAAATCAGGTATAAAACTTTATGGGCTCAAACATCCCAAATCCTTTCACAGACGAAAACATGAAGAGCACAAACTGGATAACCAACTAATAACCGGAAACAGCTCAGACCAGAAAAGACATCAATAAAGATGCAAGAGATGGTGTGAAAGCGGGATGGAGAAGAACAGAAAGAAAACATTATCTCTTCAAGGAGCACTGAGCTGATGAAGAGCAGGCGGTAGGCGAGGCTGCTCTCATGTCTGGCCATATAAGTCGTTGTTTGGAAGAAGAGTGGAGACCTGAGCAAAGCCTGAGACAGTGGCCTGAGGCTGACTCAGAGGTTGCCCCAGGGTCTGTGATGACAGAGAAGTTGTTTGAGTGAGATTTTGTAGCAGGCTGCCAAACGGAGTCGTGGAAGTCTTGCTTGCCAGTGAAACTGAAGAAAGCCCTGTAGGAACGTCAGACACAACCCTACCCAAGGGTGAAGAGGCAGGTTGACCTGCTACCTATGCCAGCCTGGCAGTGGCAAACTCCAGCTCTAAAACTACCAAACTTATTTGCAAATCAGTCCTTAATTTTCACAATCTATTTTATTCACCTGCATCTGTGTGTTGGTTTCTTTAAAAACCTATCTCAAAAAAGCCTAGAATATACCAAACCGCCATGTGTGGGTGGCTTGAAGGTGGCAGCTTGAATCAGAAGAATGTAGTACTTGGTTTGAAGATGTATGAACACTTATGATGCATGAGAGATGGTGTAAATACACTTTCAGAATTCACTAGCAGTTAAATAATCACAGCTTTTATACAGAAAGATGAAATCGTCAGGTAATTTAGAAAAACTGATTCGTTTTCAAAATAAGTAATCTTCTTGTAGACTGAGAAAGGTGGAAGATGGTTTCCCAGAATATGTGAAATAAATGGAACCAAAAAATGCATCTGGAACCTGATTTTTATAAAATGGACTGCACTTCAACGAGGATTCTGCATGTGGTGTAAAGAGCTCACTCCACATTTCCCTCACAAGCATGGTACAACCCACTGCACAGACTCCACTGTCAGACTAAACACTGCTTGATAAACACAGATCTGCATTACCACCCATGGACTCCCAGGACTCATGGTATTAGCAATGCAAACACTGACAATCTGCCCTATTTTTTAAAAAACTGAAATTATTTGAGGAAGAAAAGAGAAATGTCTAAGGCCAGTAATCTACTTATTAACTTTTACTTAAACGTAAACAAATGCAACGAGCTTGAGCGCACACAGGTATTCAGTAAGGCCACATGCCTTCCTATTAGTCCAGATAGGAACTTGGTCTTATTGTCATTTGGGAATGCAATGACAGAAAGTGAACTTAAAATGATATTTAAAAGTACATGCACATTAAAACATAACTCATCTTGCTGCAGATAGAAATTAACAGCCCAAGGAGAAGGCACTTTCCAGTTTCAAAATTACACCCACACATTTATGAAGTCATTACTCGGCCCTAACAACAGGTAGGAGTCTTAGACCAGTCCCACTCTATATGATCCTACTTGAAAATCATGGAGGCTTTATGAATAATATTAGGTAAAAACTTTTATCTAACTTGTATTTTAAATAAATAATTTTATAGTCCACGTTCTTACAGTTTTAGATTGACTATGACAGCTAAAATTAGACTCATGAAAATCAGGACAAAACCAGACTTGTCAAAAACTATCATCATTACATAGGGCAAGTGAAATACAGAAAAATTAATTACCACGTTAGTATCCTATTTTTATTTACATTTTGAATGAGTGTTGAGGGATATTAATTGTTTAGCAGTATCTCCTTTAACAATGAGATCACAGTCCCAAATTGGGACAATTACTTTAGTTTTTAATGGACAGAACTGAACAACAAGCAAAGCAAAAATCAAAAATCTGAATATTCACTGCTTATGAGCACTTCAGTGCTCTCCTTGTGGAGTGCTCTCCATTTTATTCTTCCACACAGCAAAGAAATTCATCACTCTGTGAACCCCGCAAACCAATCCCTATTCCTAACGCTATTCTTTGTCCCACCCTGACTATTATCAAATTAACTTGCTTTCAACTGTTCAAAAATAATGGCCTTTTAAGAATTTACCTCTGAAATTATTAATCTCTGAAATTCTCTGACTTCAGCAGCAATAAAGAAATAAGAATCCGTGCTTACGGGAACAGGAGCCCAGGGAAAACAGCAAGGCCAATGAGATTGTAGGACACAACCCCCCCTGGTTCAGCTGCAAGATCCTAAGAAGGCAGAGCGCTCTCTCTACTGATAAATATATAATATGAACTCATACATATGAAGCATATCCTCCACCTTGAGTAGGATGTCCTCCCAGATGAGGACTGCACCTAGCCTAGTACCAGCTATAACACAATGTCTGTAACATTTTAGAGTGCTTTGAAAAGACAGACTCTACCAAAAAACTGGCCAAATTATTCAAAGCTGGCATTAATCTAACAATCTGCTATGCAAAAAGCAAACTCTTCAGTAAACTGGAACTCAATTTTGAGATACCAAGTCTGATACTCAGAAATACTCCTAACATTTTCAGCTTGATCTGTTAAATTTGTAGCACTATCTTGAAGTGCCAAAATGGCATTCTGTTCTTTTTACTTCCCAGCCTGATCCTTCTATTTGTTATTTTACAGCAGTAGTTGACACGTGAAGAAATAATCTCTGCTGTTAATAAAAATTCTGTAAGTCACACGAATAATTGAAATATTATTTTTATTTGTGCATGTTAATTTGTATTCTGAATGTTACATTCTTTGCTATTCCTTGTAAGTATATTACCTATATGAAGAATAGTTAAAACTTCTATTAAAAATTAACAATTAAAATAAACTCATCACAAGTGTAAATATAAATACGCATACAGACTATGTTATAGGATATTCTTGATGTGTATATATATATCTTCATTCTCACATGGATATATGTAAAATACTTTTCAGTCATGGAAGTCATATTCCAAAAGTCTGTGTAACAAACGTATTTTCCACTTTTCAAGAACGTGCCATCCATTGCTAAGTTAAGCAATTTTCAAAATATTAAATGCTCCAAAAGCCTAAATGCTCTACCAACACAATACTTAACACCAAGTTTCCAACAGATTATTTCCCAGATTATTAGGCCTTGATCCTGAAAAGTTGTACAGTTTTTAACTAACTTAAATCCAGGTAGCAGAGACACAAGCAGCCGTAGTGATTTTAGCTTCAGGTTTTTTCATGCTCAATACCTCCAGACTGGCTATCAAAACCCTAATATCAGTGAACCGACACCTAAGAAACTGCAGTTTAAGTGACCTGAACATACAAGGTTAGAAGCCTGTGACATGGGCTGGGAGAGAAGCTACTTTTCCAAAGCCTTTACTAATTCTACAGAAAACTTATTTATTCACTACACATACATGATTCAATCCCTACTCAGCTATACAGAGAGCAGCAGATACCCTCCAGATTATACAAAAGAATGGGTACTCAAAGACTGAAAGGTTACAAACTCAACATAAACAAAAGCGACTGGAAAAAGATCCAAATTTCTTATTTGTTCATGTCCTTGTCAGGAAATCACATCTCCTTACTACTTTCGACTGACCCTTTGTTCCATATAGTGCTGTTCAGGATCAACTGAGAGAGGGCAGGTAGGACTAGCACATTGTTTTGAGTTACACTACTATTAAAAGGCCAGAAAACAGTTTGGTACATTTAAAATTACTCTCCTTCCCTCACTGATAAATACTTTTTCATTTAATTCACATTTTTAACATTTTGAGAATCAGAGTTTTTAAAACATTACAGCCCAAATTAATTAAAAATTTTCACTTCAATATGTATATAATTTTATGTAAAGATATGTAACAACTTTAAATGTATATGGGACAGATCTTCTACTAGGGAAGTTCCCGCGCAACACTGGACCTACCCCAATAAGTGCAAACTGTCTTTGCGATTACTTAGATGTTTTTCCTTAGCAGAAGACTACAGCTCTTCTATCACCTTCTGGTCAATTTGTAGTTCCTCAAAAAAACCCCAAAGCCAATAACTGACAGGAAATCAACAAAGACAGAGATTAAATAAGTGATTATTCCCAGGCTGTAGCTCTCAAGACTGTTACGACACTAAGGAAAGGAATTACATTAAGAAAAAACCTTTTATATTCCCCTCACTACTTACAGCATGCAATGCAAAATGGTTGTATGCAATGGCAAGTTGTTCTCTATAGATGGAGAAGCTAGTGCTAATAAGATTCTTCTGTCACCTAATCACGCACAGATGAGTTGGCTTTCAAGGACCTTTATAGTTTTAAGGATCAAAGAAATTAGATACTAATTTTATTTTCCTTACAACCTAGATCCAAATTCCAAGAAGAGAGACATTTGGGGCTGTATGTGCAGGAGGTAATGAAGAAATGAATCTGTATCAGCAGCAAGAGCTAAGATAGTAGCCAGAATCACTGCACTTATTAAAAAAAATTATAAGTATCTTCTAATTAACATCAGTCATTAAGAATAGTTTTTAACAAACGCTAAGGATCAACAAGATAGGGAGCACCACACACTTCTCACTCGCTGGCCTCATCCTGTTCTTCAGGCAGGACCACTCTGATGTGAGCAGATCTAGCTGCTGAACCCTTTGTGCTTCTAGGTGTGGCTATAGCCTGGTTGCTGCTCCTAGTTCTGGATCTCTCAAGGCAGTCCTACATGCACACCCTTTGACCCCTCTCTGGCAGCAATCCACCTGCTTGATTAGAGTCAGTGCTAGAGCTCTCCCAAATCCACAGCAGTTTAGGAACATTTTACTGGAGCCTGGAGACTTCAAAAGCTCTATTTCTGCATTAAGTCCTTCAGAGAATACGTGGTGTTTGAGTAAGAAACTAAAAAAAGAATTTCTTTAATAAAGGACACTTTAACCTTGAAATCCAAAGAGAATCATGGAATCTTTAGAAAAAGAGTAGACATGCTGAATGAATCCCCTTGTAGACGCCATTTGCCTACAAGGCGAGGAATTTGATGAGCAAGCACAAACCCACATCACCTTCACGGCCTCAGTCTCTTTTCTCATACTTTCTCAGAAAAATTGGTATTTTTTAACAGAATTCCCATATCTCTCCCATTTTAAGCCTGAGATGTGTTTCACCCTAAGAACTGGCAGCTCTCTTCCCCAGCAAGCCTTGGTTGTAACATTTATTCTTCTTGCAAGTGGACCACAGAAACAGCTCAGAAATTGAAAGCCTTTATCACACCTCTGTTGTTAACCCTAAACAAAGAGGGCTGTATCTTACCATGCACATATAATTTAAGGCCACACAGCAAGCTGTAGGTGTTCTGTGGAGATACCCAATGGAATACCAAAACCGGAATAAGCTTGCAATGTGTTAGCATGGCCCTTATGCTTTTTATGTCATAAAACCTAAACGTGATTTGAGACGGTCTACATAGCTGTCTCAGTCTCTCTCATCTGGTTGCTTGTTCATGCATCCTTGGGGTTTTTTAAGAGCCTAAAACATAATTTCTAGTGAAACCAAATATTGTACTTAATCTGAAACAAAACATTTTGGTTTTACCACTTGATTTTGATTAACAATTTAGCTCAGCCACTGAATTGAACCAAACCTTCAATTTTTTTAGTAGTCCTACTTACACCTAAAAATGTCTTTTATTAAAGGAAATTTATCCTTCTTCTCCAGTCTCCTGCTTGAACTCACTCCATGTACTATTTCATAACAGTGAGAATTTGTGGCACAGAAACCTCTGGTTGTTTGAACTAATGAAAATAGAACACAATCAATAAAACCAAGACCATTACTATGATGGTGATCTTATATGCCACTGCACTGCACATGTGGAGTATCCTTGAACAACAGCAATTTTAATTGTTTCGCCCTGATAATCCCACAGCCCCCGTAATATGTACATCCTCTCCTTACTGGTTCATTAAAGGGACAGAGGGCCAGGTGCACACCTGTGAGCTCAGGCTAGTAGGTTCAAATCCCACAGACAACCTTCCTCTGCTTATTAGACTAAACATAGTCATGATTCCCCAGAATATTCTGGTTTAGATCATTTTGGCTCCCTAAATATGAGAGCAATGATGGTTTTGAGCAAACATGCTGGATGGGAAAGAGACAACTACTTCCCCCCCAAAGAATAAAGAAACATTTTCTGCAAGTATAAACTACACATAGCTGATGCTTAAGACACATATAAAGGAAGACAGGGTATGGGGAGAAAGAACTCTCTTAAGGAAAAAACACTGGGAAAATGAGTGTAGGGAGTAAACCTGCAGTTGCAGGGAGCTGGAACAGATGTCTGTAACTGGAAGTTTCCAGTGACCCTGTGCAAAGCTCCTGAATTTTCTCTTTTTGTGGCAAGATCATCACAGTATTTCCTAGAAAAGGGGAAAACGAGGGCTTCGTTTAGCTTGGTTCTTTTCTAGAAACACCTAGAAAAAATTCTTAGGACCATCCAAATTCTGTCAGGCCAATAATTACGTTTATCATTCTGTACAACCAAGTAAGCCAAGAAGTTTATTATGAGGACCTCATACTCGCAAGCTAAAAGGAGAATTTCACTGTTCATAATGCACTAACAAGCAGCCATTCCTTCCAGTAGGTATCTATGATATCAGCATGTTGAAAAATTAAACTTCCTTCATCCTCTTTTAGTTTGGATAATTTTCAGCGTAGTCATTTGTATTTCCTGATGCAAAATAATGTTTAAAAAATGCACGAGGGTAGGCCTCTGAGAGACTGAAGTCTGTATTTTTTTGCTTAAAACATTTGACACGTCTGTGTCAAGTACCTTGCACTATTTTCTTTACAGTTTCACAAAACTTCTACACTAAGCATTAGCTGTCAAGATAAAACTCAGATTAAGTCAGTCATCTTTTTAACACTGGTTTCTCAGATCTCAAATTCATATTGAAATATAAAGATCATTAATATAGAGTTGTTAATATAAAGCTACAAAGGATTAATAGCTTTTGGAGCAATTTTTCCTATTAGCTTGTTTTCAGTTGTGTCTTAGAATCAGGGGGAAAAAAGTCATTCTTGGTCAGAAACTGAAAATACATGAATTAAAATGGAGGTAAAGAAGGAAGGACAGGAATCTATTATTTCTGAAATTCAGAAATCTGTAATAGTTGGCTCAAATAAGTCTCCAGAGCCAGATAGGTTCTGTGAAATAATTAAGAAACAGTACTTCATACATCATTTTGTTCAACTTGCTTTGTGGTGAACTATCTTGTGCAGCTGTTCTTTTAAGGCAGACTACACAATTGCCATTTCATTTGTTGAATTTTCTGGAAATTGAAGAAAAATACCAGACATAGAGTGAATTCATTATGAGTTTGGAAGCTATTTTAGTTTCTTACATAATACAGTCATAAATGGAAATAATCAGACTCTCTACTATTATTCAGTAATGATGGATCTTAAAATAGGTAAACTATTCAATTTAAAAACTGAGTTATACTATTCACATCCATATGAAGGATATATTTTTCATTTGTTTCAAATTTAATGTTGACCATAGGTAGAATGGATTTAGGTTTTTGTATTACCTTGGCCTGATACACAGATCCTACTTACTTCAAGGTTTTCAACTCTGTGGCAGTTGAAAATGGGGCCACAGTAAGTTAGAAAGCTGTGCTTCAATTTCAGAGAAGTGTCAGATGTTTAATTCGTCCTTTACACCATCCTTATTGACAGCTCAGGAGTTGGGCTGGTTGTGTTTTCTAAGAAACCCATCAGTGTTCTATGTTGGTAACCATATAGTAGCTTGCCTTTTATATATCATAGTATAAATGATCCATAACTGTATTTTACTTGAGGATTCAGCTACTGAACCTCTGGAAGAAATATGTTTGATTATCTTTTTTGGCATAATCAATTGGGTTTACATATTCTTTTTAGTTGAAACAAAAGATGCTCTGCACCTCAAAACCCTCGAGTAATTAAATTTAATTATTTAGTAGAAACAAAAGCTAGGTTTAATATTTTTGATCTTCTATGCCTCAAAACTCTTGAGTAATAATATTTCTTAAACACAGAAGGTGTCCGTTTGTAATATTCTGAATGGAGTAGTTGGGGGTGGGTGGGTGGGTTTGATGTTTTAATTTATTTATTGACACAAAAAAGGCAAAAACTTGTATGCACTAACAAAAGCATTCCTTCTACTGTTTCCTCCCCCTTAGTAACAGCTAATACTCTGTCAGCTTCCAACATGCAAAAAGACAGGGATTTGTCTAGATTGAACATTAACATTTTCAAATTCAAACCAACCGCTCTAGCAGTACGAAGTAAGTTTAATATTTTCAGTTATCTCATTACATGCATATCTGAGAACAAGGGAAGTGAGATACATCAGAAACTGTTTTGCAGCTTCTGTGGTCATTACTAGTCCAAGTCTGGTAACGACTATGTAACAGGCTAAATTGGCTTTTCTAACAGCAGAAGGGTGGAACCTAAGATGTTACGTTACAGCAGATGTTGAAGTTTCTAAATTTACAAACCTGATTACACCTGTTACAATATACAAACTACACAGGAAAAGTAACTCAGTGTATAGCAACCAGACTAAAGTGATTTTGTTTAAAAAAGGAAAAAAGGGAATGATAGAGACTAATATTTTTGTTAACCACTTAACATTTTCTCTAAAAATGAAGGACAATCAGGAGACGAAGGAACCTGTTGTTTCCTGGATTTTTACCTTGTTGATAAAACAAAGCTATTTATACTCTTTCACTTCACAGGAGTTTTGGAAAAAACAAACTTTTTAACATCACCACAGCATGGGTATCTCTTAGATACTACTGAAATTTATTTCTGTGACACTTCTGTAAGATGAAGTATTATCAACTTCATGTGTTTTTGTGAGAAACACTCGCTCACGGATAAAAATGTAAAGAGGACAAAGTCTTCAAAGCAAAGATAAAAATTTATTCAGGATCAAAATAAACGAGTCAGCTGAGTCAGGTGCATCTCAAAAAAAGCACACTTAGTTACAAAACTTCAGGTATTTATGCCCTCCTCTGATTGCCCAAGATCTGACCCTTTTCCCATAGGTTTGGTACTTTAGAGCACACATTCTTTCACGACCCGTTAGCCTATCACAAACTCAATTCATATTTTTCTCCTTTTAAGGAGTTGTTTTTCTAAGTTACATAGCCCTGCTTGTCGTCGACATACGAAATGGCTGAAACAAAACAATCCCTGAGTTCATCTCTCACAGTTTTTGCATGGAAAAATGCATGATCATGTCCCCAGAACAAGGTGAAAAAATGTACAGGAAATAGGGAATGACGTTCATTTTACACAATGGGGAAACAAAATACATAAAATGTTAAGTACTAGCTAATTAAAGAACCACCTATTCTATGGAAGAGGGTATCCCTGAAAAAATGTGATGATGTAATTTATCATGTTTCATAATGCCTATTTACAGATGACACAATTTCAGTCATGGGGCATTACAGTGACAGTCAAACTTGTTACAGTTTTTCTGATAATTACTGGAAAATGTGCATTCATCATTAATTGAAGTGTTCAGTATAAACATAGTTGTTTTCATTAAGTGGAACACAGGTGGGTTTCCTCTGAAATCAGCTCTGTTTCCTGTCAGTTAACATGCATTTAAGTCCACCAGACTTCATCCTGAGGAAGCTTAGCCATGAGGAGTGTCCAGTCCCACAGACAGCAGGATTGGCAAGCTTATAGCTTTGCAGTAGGCTGACCGAGCAAAATATGTTAGGTCTAAGATTTAAGAAGCTCGGGCCAAAGTGGATGCCCAAGGTCATTAGCCAGAGGAAAAAGCTGGCCAAGGAGCCTGGCAGCTCTTCAAGGTTCTCCCAACACAGGCCCCAGGATCCCCAGCTGCTAGATCAGAAGCTCCAAGGCCCCATTTAAGATGATTCTTAGGCTTTAGATGTGGAGTGGGAAACCTATGTAAGAGGTAGGCAGGTTGTGTAAACAGCTGGATAGGAGTCTAGAAACCCACAGACTTCATACAATTAATTTATTTTAATTTTTCTTCATTTGCTTCTTACCAATTCCTGCCTCAGCTTTATGTGTCAAAAACCTTCCCATTCTTTTTAGCCATACCAGCTATCATTTAGTTGTTAGGTTTTTCAGTTGCCTTTATCTTTCACCACAAAACAAAATCGGTTCTGTATATTATACACAGCTTTGTTTCCATCCAGAAATTATTGTCCATTTTGTCTCTCCATTCTGATTTCTCTATGAGATTAAGCTTGCCTTGTAGGTTCAGTGGTTTAAGTTGAAGGTTAATAACTTTCCTGAGTTCTGGCGATTTATAAGAAATGGGCTGAGGCAGCATTTCACACCATACCGCTCAAACTCTAGAAGTCAATACGAAACCTCTATATGGGGATCAGGTAACAGTAAGAGAGTCTGCAAAAAGAGTAGATGTTAATTATCTCATGGCAGGAGGAGAAATAGCTAAATGCTACTTGGTTCAATTTTCTAGTACCCCCTGCAGGTTAATACAAAGGAGTAGCATTTGGCTTCAAAGTGAATGGCATATATATCCTGCCTAATTAAAATGAAAATAAGACCAAAGGTCTTTTATGTTGTTATTAATATTTAATAAAATATTTCTAAGCTTCTGTGTGAAGTGAATACCAAAGGGAATTCTGACTGTATTTCACCCATCTCCTCAATTTCAGGAAATGATAGTATATTATTCCCATTACCATAGTACCTACTATTATTGTTGGGATTATACTTAATACTCTTCCTTGTTTTCACACTGCCTCACATCTGCATCAGGTTATCCTGACAACTCACATTCCTCTGGTCAAGACAATAAAATGGACTGTTCATCTAATTAACTACTTCCAAGTATTCTATTTAATGTAAATTAGGGATTCAAAACCAAATATTTTGTGAATTCTCTGAATTATGGTGTTATATTTTTCATTTTCTATTGCATCATCTATCTTGTACGTTACATTACTGCATAATCTTTTTTCGTTTCACGTCCACATTAGTTTCCTTTGTATGATATAGTAAAGCAAGCAGATTATTGCAGGCCTGTTTTTTCCAAAATCAAATGCTAAAAAAAGTTAAAATCCAACTAAAAATTAATCTTTAATTTAAAGAAGATTAGCAATGTAATGCATTTACATTTCTATTTATAGGCAGTGCTGGTAGTATCACCTTTATTAATATCACATAAAATTTCCCAATATAGAGCATTATTTTTAATTGAGTATAATCACTCAAGGTTTTTAACTGCTCTTCCCTTTATAAGGATTGCCCAGGAAGCAGTTCATATTCCTGTGCTGTTCATGTAGTGTTTTTTTAATTCGGCCAAAACTACTTCAGCTGTACCCAAGAATTAAACTTGTGCAAAAATGTGTTTTGCTCATATGAAAAAAAAAAGGCCTTAGTTTGAGCCCCTCTAACATCTCTGCTTTGGAATACAGAGTAAAATTTGGCTTGACATTGGTAGCAACATCTGCAGAACATGCCATTTGCAATCCACACAACATATTTGGGCAAGTTTCAGTCTTTAAAGAAATCTCATTATGAACAGCACCAGTAGACGTCCCCTCATGGAATGAAAGAATATACAGAATAATGCATAGCGATAAAGAGCTGGCTTAGAACTTTGCAAGTGATACTGTGCAGTTTTGTGCAAGATTGCATATAATAGCAGTTAATTTTTGAGTGCTTCACTTTTCAACTATGTTCTTCCAAAACACATTTTACGTATGTCTGTATAATCTCCTAGGTGTTGCTCCTGCTCCTTTTTTTTGAGGATCCATGTATGGAACCATATAAGGTATATAACCTTCAGCTGCAAGGTCCTGGATTTCTTACTGCTAAAAGACAGCAGTAAAATTTTCCTACAGTAACATCGAATACCATGTAGAGCGCAGTGCGTGCTGCAGTTACGACTGCTGATGACAGAAGAGTAATGTGACTTGCAGGGTGCCCATACGGGAACATTCTGAAATATTAGACTGATTTATATTAAAATAAGAAAGTCCAGTTTCCCGCTAACCAAGTCCTGAGCTGTGTCTTCCTTCCTCACACTCTCTATCAGCCATGAATCTCCACAAGGTGCTAGGGTGCTTCACAGCTGGCCTTACGCTGTGATGTGGTGGGGACTGCAGCAGCGTCACCAAGAGCACAAGAATAGGCCTAGGTTTTCTGCCCTTCAGCCCTTCAATACAAGGAAAATACTGCTCAAGACTGAACAGAAACAAATGAATGTCATTAAGAAGCTCCAGAAAAATCTATAAATAGCATGTGGAAGACTAAACAACATTTTTGCCTCATTCTTCACTGGCAACCTCGCACCCCACACTTCTCAAGTGGACAGACTGCAAGATGAGGACTGAGGTAGCAAAGTCTCTCCCACTGTAAGAGAAGACCAGGTTCATGACCACCTGAGGAACCTGAACATACAGAAGTCTATGGGACCTGATGAGATGCATCCCAGAGTCCTGAAGGAACTGGCTAATACAGCTGGCCAAGCAACTCTCCATGATATTTGAAAAGTCATGGCAGTCAGGTGAAGTCCCCAGTGACTCGAAAAAGGGAAACATTGCACCCATTTTAGAAAGGGTAAAAAGGAGGACTGTGTGAACTACGGAGCTGTCAGCCTCACCTCTGTGCCTGGGAATATCATGGAACAGATCCTCCTAGAAGCTATGCTAAGGCACATGGAGGACAGGAAGGTGATTCGAGACAGCCAGCATGGCTACACCAAGGGCAAGTCCTGCTTGACCCAAGCTAGTGGCCTTCTATGATGGAGTGACTATATCAGTGACAAGGGAAGAGCTACGAATGTCATCTCTCTGGGCTTCTGTAAGGCCTTTGACTTGGTCCCCACAACATCCTTCACTCTCAATTGGAGATACATGGATTTGATGGATGGACTGTTTGGTGGATGAGGAACTGGTTGGATGGTTGCATCCAGTGACCAACAGCTAAATGGCTGGATGGAGACCAGTGACAAGGGGTGTTGCTCAGGGGACTGTATTGGAACCAGTAGTGTCTCCTATGTTCATCAATGACATAGACAGTGGGATCAAGGGCACCCTCAGCAAATTTGCTGGCAACACCAAGCTGACTGGTGTGGTTGACACGCCTGAGAGACTGGATGCCATACAGAGGGACCTGGACAGGCTCGAGAGGTGGGCCTGTGTGAACCCCACGAATTTCAACAAGGCCAAGTGCAGGGTCCTGCATCTGGGTCCAGGCAACCCCTGGTATCAACACAGGCTGGGGCATGAAGGGAGAGAAAGGAAAGAGGAGAGGAGAAAGGAAAGGGAGAGCAGTCCTGCAGAGAAGGAACTGGGGGTACTGGTGGATAAAAAGCTGGACATGAGCCAGCAATGGGTGTTCGCAGCCCAGAAAGCCAACTGTACCCTGGGCTGCATCAAAAGAAGTGTGGCCAGCAGGTCAAGGGAGGTGATTCTGCCCCTCTACTCTGCTCTGATGAGACCCCACCTGGAGTACTGAGTCTAGCTCGGGAGCCCTCAGCAGAGGAAAGACATGGACCTGTTGGAGCAGGTCCAGAGGGGGGGCCACAAAAATTATTAGAGGGATGGTACCTGTCTCCTGTGAGGAAAGGCTGAGGGAGTTGGGGTTGTATTGAGGGAGCCTGAAGAGAAGATTCCAAGGAGACCTTATTGTGGCATTTCAAACACTTAAAAGGGGCTTATATGAAAGATGAGGACAAATATTTTAGCAGGGCCTGTTGTGACAGGACAAGAGATAATGTTTTTAAACTAAAAGAGGGTAGATTTAGACTAGATGTAAGGAAGAAATTTTGCTCAGAGAAGTTGTCAATGCCCCATCATTGCAAGTGTTCAAGGTCAGACTGTACGGGACTCTGAGCAACGTGATCTATTTGAAGATGTCCCTGCTCATTGCAGGGGAGTTAAACTAGATGAACTTTAAAGGTCCCTTCCAACCCAAACTATTCTGTGATTCTATGATTCCAAGGGTAATGCTTAGTCAAATTTTGGACACCAAAATGTATCTCCTTAAACATAAGGTCCTCTGTAAAGTCCTGCAACATTCCCAGACCAAAAAGTTGGTGGGTTGTTTTTTTTTAATAGCCTACATTTCCACTTAAATTCCAACTAAAATTATCCTGAGAAACTCACTTAGCATTAAAAATTTCAGCCCAAATGACTGGATCTTGTCAGTTGTATAAACCCATCCCAAGACACTTGACAAAGAAATTCTTATGCAAGGTGCATGTTCTTGGGAAGCCTCTGAGAAACAAGCAGATACTGGCACTATGCACTGAATGGAGATAGTCATATTTATATATATATGTATAGAGATGTATAAGTATGTACAGACACAGCACTGGATCTCTGTGTTTACTTAATAGAAATACTCATCATCACAAGTTTTCCCATAATGTTATTCACATCCTTCCAGGCCTGAACATATAACAGCCTGCGCAACATACGCTACTCAGGAATACCACTTTATGTGTTTAAAAGCGTGTCATGGTTTCAGCTGAGATAGAGTTGATTTTCTTGCTGGCAGCTGGTATAGTGCTGTGTTTTAGATTTGGGATGAGAATAGTGTTGATAGCACATTGCTGTTTTTAGTTGTTGCTAAGCAGTAAGGCCTTTTCTGCTCCTCACTGCCTCTCCAGTGAGTAGGCTGGGAGTGCACAAAAAGCTGGGAGGAGACACAGCTGGGACAGCTGACCCCTACTGACCAAAGGAATATTCCATACAATATGATGTCATGCTCAGTATATAAAGCTGGGTGAAGAACAAGGAAGGGGGAGACATTCAGAGTTACGGTGTTTGTCTTCCCAAGTAACTGTTACATGTGATAGAGCCCTGCTTTCCTGGAAATGGCTGAACACCTGCCTGCCAATGGGAAGCAGTGAATTCCTTGTTTTGCTTTGCTTGCATGCACGGCTTTTGCTTTATTTATTAAACTGCCTTTCTCTCAACCCACCAGTTTTTCTTATTTTTCCAATTCTTCTCCCCATCCCACTGGGGAGAGGGAGAAGTGAGCAAGCAGTTGCATGGTCCTAGCTGCTGGCTGGGGTTAACCCATGACAAAGTGTTAAAATGATTGAAGACAACATGACTAATTCAGTACAGTTTTTTTCTTTAATACTATTCAATCGATGTTATAAACATGATACATAGGTATCATAGAATCATAGAATGGTTTAGGTTGGAAGGAACATTGAAGATCATGAAGTTCCAACCCCCCCTGCCTCCCACTAGACCAGGTTGCCCAAGGCCACATCCAGCCTGGCCTTGAACACCTCCAGAGATGGGGCCTCAACAACCTCTCTGGGCAACCTGTTCCAGTGCCTCACCACCCTTAAAGTGAAAAATTTCTTCCTAATGTTTAATCTAAACCTGTCCTCTTCCCATTTAAAGCCATTCCCCCTCGTCCTATCACTACGTACCCTAGAAAAAGTCCTTCCCCAGCTCTCCTGTAGGCCCCCTTTAGGTACTGGAAGGCTGCTATACAGTTTCCCTTGAGCCTTCCCTTCTCCAGCCTGAACAACCCCAACTCTTTCAGCCTGTCTTCATGGCAGAGGTGCTCCAGCCCTCGGATCATCCTCATGGCCCCGCTCTGGACTCGCTCCAGCAGGTCCATGTCTTTCTCATGTTGGGGGCGCCAGAGCTGGACGCAGTACTCCAGGTGGGGTCTCAGGAGAGTGGAGTAGAGGGGCAGAATCACCTCCCTTGACCTGCTGGCCACACTTCTTCTGATGCAGCCCAGGATATGGTTGGCTTTCTGGGCTGCGATTGCCCGTTGCTGGCTCACACTGGGCTTCTCATAAGTCAGTACCCCCAGGTCCTTCTCCTCGGGGCTGCTCTCAATCCATTCTCTGCACAGCTTGTATTTGTACTTGGGATTGCCCTGGCTCATGTGCAGGACCTTGCACTTGGCCTTGTTGAACTTTATGAGGTTTGCACGGGCCAACCTCTCCAGCCTGTCCAGGTCCCTCTTGATGGCATCCCTCCCTTCCAGCATGTCTACCTCGCCAAACAGCTTGGTATCTTCGGCAAACTTGCTGAGGGTGCATTTGACCCCACTGTCCATGTCGCTGACAAAGATGTTGAACAGTACAGAAGGGGTAGAAACAAAGATCTAAGAGCACATCTTTCATTAAGAAGAAAAAGCAGTTACCTAGCAGTTCAGTAGGCAACATGAAATCTGCCTCACTGCAGAGGACCCGCTGCAGGGATTCTTCTCCCATCAAACTGCACTTACGCCCTTGAGCCATTTTAAAGCACCATATTAAATGAAGCCCCAGATACATATAACCCTGGTAGATTCTAAATGCTGAAAGCTATGACGATCATACACGTACGGTTTTGCGTATGTGCAGCAAAGCCATTGCCTCATAATCAGTGCACTTTCACAGTAGAGTTAGTTTGGTCATGCCCAATGAATCCAGCGCAGCTGGTGCTGGACCGAATATTCATGTACAATTTAGCCACATATACTCAATAGCCACTTTTCTAGAAGTTGAACAACCTCCATTATCAAGCCTCTGAAAACTATTCAGATGCCAGAAAAACACAGGAAAAGCCATGTTCCATACACTTTTATGTAAGGTCAGGTTCTATATCTTGTAACACACAACAGAAAATACCTGTTAATCCTATCTGTACTACAATGAAAGCTACTCCAGAGCTTCAAGCAATGCCAAAACACTTACACCATAGTTCGTGCTGAAGTGAAGCTCATTCCACTTGAATTTCACTACACCTGTTAGTCAAAGAGGTATTCTGAACAGCTCACTGTCTCACCTGGACTCTTATTTTTTTTCCTCAAATCAGCTTACACATGCTAACCTGTAAGGCCACAGAGACACAAAACACAACACAAAAGAAATCTGACAAAACCAAAATCAAGATGATGTTTAAAAGTTAAGATTTTTACACTTGCATCATTGATTACTGTACTGTATGAACTGCAGTGCAAGTTTACCTTGAAAAACACATTTTCTGCTGGAATTTATTTTTACTTAACTAAAACCTATTTGAGATGTTAGAACATAAACCCCAAACTGCATAAAAGAAATATGTTTACATTAAATGGTGTGTGAAATATGATCATATAGTTTTCCCTCTAACTCAGAATAGCTCCCAAATGTTTTTGTTCCTAAATAAACAGTAATCACATTACTTTTTAAAACAATAACCAGTAAAACAACGCCCTAATTTCTTCTATCTTGCATCTCAAGACAGATAGCAAAAAAGAGACTTTATTTCTATGAAACCACAGCAATGAAATCTAGACAAAATGAACTGAAAGCTTATTAACTCAGAGTGCTCTGATGAAACTTAGCAATTCTCCTCAGCATTTTATTCCAGTTTGTTGGTTATTGCTTTTTTTTATTTTTTTTTTTTTTCCTGTGGGTTCTTTTTAGCCTCTTATTTGCTGCATGCTATGCTGTGGCAGGATATAATTTCAAACAAGTCCTGCCTGAAGACTTTTTTTTTAGGCTTACGACCCAAACTCTTGAAACACTCTATCTATTAGATTGCTGCTTTCTTCTGGAACTTTTTTAATTAAACTCCTAAGTTTTATTTGTATTGACCACAGATTTATAATAAGATTATTTCATATTTATTTTTAGGTTTTAAAAAAAAAGTGCTTAGACAGAAACCCTAACCTACAAATGCTTAGTTAATAATGGAAGCTATATTAAATATTTAAAGAATGGCATTGATTCCCAGTAGATGGGCTTACATTGATTAAAAGCCTCTACAGTGACGTTATCAGCCTCATTATCTGGAATAAATTTTGTTATCGTTTCTATTACAATCTGGTGCTTTCAAGGGTATAGGAAATAAGCAGTAAATATTTACTTATACTACTACTACAACTTACACTATTTACTACTCCTCCTACTACTTATACATTTACATTTTGATGTAAAACCTTCAAACCAATTTCTAAATCTACTACAGATTTTTTTATTAATATAGCTAACAGAGACAGCTCAGAGGAAGGCCACAAAGATGATCAGAGGGCTCAAGCAACTCTCCTTCAAAGACAGCCTGAGAGAGTTGGGGTTGTTCAGGCTGGAGAAGGGAAGGCTCCAGGGGAAACTGTATAGCAGCCTTCCAGTACTTAAAGGGGGCCTACAGGAAAGATGGGGAGGGACTCTATCAGGGAGTGTAGTGATAGGACAAGGGGTAATGGTTTTAAACTGGAAGAGGGTAGATTTAGATTAGATACTAGGAATAAATTCTTGATGGTGAGGGTGGTGAGACACTGGAACAGGTTGCCCAGGGAAGCTGTAGATGCCCCATCCCTGGAGGTGTTCAGGGCCAGGCTGGATGGGGATTTGAGCAACCTGGTGTAGTGGGAGGTGTCCCTGCCCATGGCAGGGGGGTTGGACCTGGATGATCCTTAACATCCCTTCCAGCCTGAACTGTTCTATGATTCTGTGTCAATTTTCTCAGGATACATTGGAACAAAAGACGTTCAAGCTTATTTCTCAAAAATGAAATGTGACAAGTCATCAGTCCATAACATGCTTTATCACTTCTAAGATTTTTGGGGGGAAAATATAATTAAGTCCTCTTCTCCTTTAGGAAAAGAAATTGTGGGATGGGAATATTTTGGAGGATAGAAAGTGGCACAGATGGCTCTGAATGACATTAGTTCGTAGTTGAAGGCAAGCAAGTGCAAAGCTTTCCATGGAATCTCATGTCCTCCTCTGAATTTCTTAAAGCATCCAGAGAGAGGTAAAATCCACTCAAACTGTTCTTTGTTTTTTCCTTCCTTATATAGCGGTCCTCTATCATACTGTTACCCACAGTATTGCTTCTTGCAATAATCTGCCTTCTTTTTCATAGAGAAGACACTACACCACACCATTCTCTCTTCATTGTGCACAGCACTCCAACCAGAACCAGTGTCATGGCTTATTCTGTGAAACACCTCAACTCAAATAGTGATTTCATTGTACCATTTTAATACTCTCAGCTACAGAAAGTTAAAACAGAGTGAAAAAAGTTATAACTATTTCTTTAACTTATTAAAAGTGAAACAGAAGATTATTTCACTTGCAGTGTACTTTCCAAAATGTATTTTGAAACACCAGCACACTAGAAAATCTACTGTGTTTTTTAACTGTATGAGGTTGTACTTCCAAACTTAGAAAACCACAGCTGCAACAAATATATAATATACACACACATTACGCATATACACATACTTAAGTAACCTTAACATAGCATTATCGATTAGGTGTGTACAGAGCTCTTTCTGGCCTTCTGAAGCTCTTTGTGCCAAAAGGAAATAATCATTTTTATTGTTATTCATAAACAAACAATGGCTTATGTTTAAAGCAAATTATAGAACCTTACACAGAGAAATGTAATGTCATATTTGTACTTATTAAGGGCTATTATCCCTTGAATCTGCAAAGAACATCAGTGTATGACATGAGATGTAAGAAATATATGGATCTGCATCTCAAGGAAATCAGTTGGTACCTTATATTCAAAACAACTACTTGCCTTAGCAACTTGCTGAATTGAAGCTCTACATTACAATAATAAAGACCAACTTTTCGTCATGTCCTCTCCTTGACACAGCACCATGGGTCTTTTTCAAAGAATACCGACAGTCTGCTTCAAAACGTGAACCTTATAGATCACAAATAACATAAAAGTCCTCAAATGGAAAATAAGTAAATTCCAACTGGAAAACTGAAAATATGTCAGCAAATCCTGACTGTAATAGACAATCCCTTCTCCTGAGCAGAGTAGTCCCTTAGAGAGTTTCCTCAAAAACCTTAGCATAGAAAGGTTCGCACTTGAACATTTGTGTCCATCTAAGCATTTCACTTTCATTTCTGAAGTTGAGATGCAACGATATGCTCCAAAACTTTGCGCTCTGATTCAAGACAAAAATAGCATACGCTAACGTCATACTCAAATATATCAAGCCACTAGTACAGTCTTGCCATATATTTATGTTAAAAACATGTATCTACTCGTTATGATGACCTTTCATGCTTAAATTCTGTATGTGTCATAGAATTTGTCAGCACTGGGGGCTTTCCAGTTATATTATTATTAAAGTGAATGGAAACGGAAACTTAAAAGGGCAAGCTCAAGATAACTTTGGGCACAGTGATACATGTTAACAAGAGTTACTAAATATCTTCCAGAATAAGTTATACAAAGTGCGTTTTCCTATTCAGTACAATCTGCAGTAACACAGTTTGATGATAAAATGTCACCCATCTGCATGCTTCTAAACGCTCCAATAGCCCCCTGCATGCCAAACACCTTCTCTTCAAACTTTTAGCTTCTGTTGACACCTCATTAGAGAACATTTTGAAAATTCCTCTGTTTTGAAATATATGCGTTTTGAAACACAGAGCCTCTGAAACATTTTTTTGCAATTCTCTCTTCGTTTTGGATATGAAGTTTATCTTGCATCTTTTAAGTATAGTTCTGTACACCCAAGAAACAGCAAAGCCCCCCATGACAATTCAGTGAGCACCCTGGACCCTTCCTAGTCTCCTATCAGGTCATATATATTGATGACAGGGCTGAACTAAGAACTTTAAGGTCTCTAAAATCCATTCCTCTGCAAAGCCTTGGCATATGATTTTTAGGCTTGTCACGGCTGAGGTGTCAATCTCAACCAAACTCCCTGATGCAGAGCTAAGAAATATTACAGCTTCTACTATGAATTTAAGAAGATTGTAGACTTTACAAGGAAAAGTATTAGTCAAGCAGCTAGGACACCTAAACAAATAATGGTGGGCATTAGCTTTCGCCAGAGGAGGGGGCGGGGGGGCAGGAAAGATGAAGAAGAAAAAAAGGAAGAAAAGAAAGAAAACCCTCCATCTCTGCACCAGCATCTTTGACGGTATGATGCGTCTCGATCCAATTCTGCTTAGGAACTCCTTAGTTTTTCTCACAGCAACCTTGTAGGTCACTGCTCATCTCAGAACTCAGCACTGGTTGCACAGCAGGGAGTGCCTTAGAGGCGCAGCATAGGTCAGGATGCTCAAGCCGCACAACTGAGAGCCTATTTGGGCTGATGGGTGGGTCAGGAGCACTGAGGATCCAGAACTCAGAGTTGTGCTGAAAAGTCTAAAAGCTTGATGCATCTGATCCAGCACCGGTTTTCAATTCTCTGATAAACTTGCTGCAGTTTTTCCATTCCCATAGATAACTTCTGAAATCCTAATTTTAATTCTGAAACATCATGACTCTCTCCACAAATTTTTAAATTCTTTCCCTGAAGAAATACTCTTTTGACTTGTGCTACTTAAGAAATCAGTTTTCCTACTAGCTGGTTATATAGCATTTTCTACTTTTGATAATGCTATCTCACAGTATATTGAATTAGGTAATTTTAATTAAAATATGCCAAACTTATTTAAGAACTTGCAATAATTTATACTATAGAAGACAATTGCCATGACTTCTTTTAAATCCCAACAGTATCAATTTCATCACAGATACTGCATATAACTCTAAGGTTTATAATAGACATATTGCATATACTCATCTACTACATATATAAAAGTAGTTTCTACAGAAAATCAACAACTGAGGGGATGTTTTAGATAGCTGTATATTATTTGTATCCCCTACCTGTCAAAGATTTTTCTCATGGTCGTTACAATTGTTGCTGCAGTGTATTTTTTATCTCTGAATGTGACTTCTAAAATTATTCTTATAACTCACACAGGAAACAATTAAAAATGGATATGTTTTCAAAAGTATCAGGACTGCAAATGTTGAAACACAAACTGGGATTTCATAGAGGCAGATGTCAGTATTCTATCATTCATTTACCTCCTAATTCAGAAGTCACTGATAGGGTAACTGAACAGCAAAATTTTGGACACCAATCTCTTTGTTATTTCATCTCTAAAGTTAACTTACCCAAAAAGAGATTATTGCAGTACTTAAAAAAAATCTAGTAAAATAGATTTTGACTGGCGTACAAATAATTACATTTTAGGTTCAACCAGAAGCCGCAGAATGACAACAGCATACTGATGTTTTTCTTTTTTTCTTGCTACATGTCAAATGTAGTTTGCTATAATAATCACACCATAACTATATTTTGTTCCTTTACCACCTAAAGATCATCAGGAAGGGAGTTCAATAATTTGTCTAATACACATATGCTTTAACTAGATTACAGAAGCAATGTATATTTAAAAAACCTCAAAACATAATGCAGTTGCTTTTAATAAAAAATATACCATTTGTTAATTTGGGCTGATTATAAGGGTAAGGATAGTAATTAAAACATGAATTACCAGAACTGCAGCTACAACACAAAAGTTGTTTCACTTATTCCTACAGACTTCTCAACATGTCGCACCATCCAACAAGTTACTAAAACCATCATACTCTGAACCACAACTGAGTCATCATACACGTCTTAAGTTTCATCCCTGAAGATCAAAGCTAAAATTTCACTTTGTTCAGCATGAAGTCATCAGAGTTTAAAACTCATTTTACTTCATCACATAAAGCCTGAAACTGTCACTGGACATTCTACATGTCTGCAAACTATTAAATAAAATTGTTTGAAAGCTAGTATCTGTGCCTTCTAAACTGCTTTACACCAAGAGAGCAATTTGTGTTTTCAGGCAAGTCATCATCTCGTAAGACAGTATTAGGAAAAGAGTTCTTTTTAGGAAGGGTATGATTAAATGGCTTTGGATGCAGTTAAACTCCTCATTTAAAAACCACTAGAGTTGCCTAATTTAAGACACTGCCAAAAAAAAAAGCATTTTCAAACACCATACAAAATGAAAAGTACAGAATTATTGTACGTGATAAGTGCTGCCAACACAATAACATTATGAGAGAATTTTGATCAGCCCATTAAACTGGTTAGTGAGGCCTGAACTGTGTTAAACACACATCCACTACATCTATAGACTGCTGTAATTAAGCTTTTTGCATTTTATTGATATAAAATAACGCTTCATGATCAGTGCAACATTTTATAAATTTCTTTCAATGAAACAAAATTAAATATACATTTGCCAATAAAGCCACTATAACAAGGATATTAATTGCAACTTTTATAATTCTGTAAATCGCAGTTAAAAATAAATTTACTCATCACAGAATGACTGACTGCTTTGGGGAAAAAAAAAAAGTTAGCTATAAACCAGGTATTCAGAGCTGCCTATTTTTAATGGAATGTCTCAAATCCAAAAACAAAGAAAAGAGAAGGAAAACTGCTTAAATAGACACTTGAAACACTTGAATGCCACTCATACTGTTTGAACAATGAAACTTGTCTTAACAATTGCCTGTGTGCATTTTATGAACTGACTAAACAGAAATAATCACTTCAAAATCAGAAAAAGGTTAATCTCATTTGGCCTGTGCTCTAGTATTTTACAACATAACAGGTAAAACATATTTCTGGTACCACATTCCCACTTCAGATAGCAGGAGCTGCAATTATAGAACATATTCAATTACTCATGAGCAGAGACTTCAGATTATTGAACTCTCTGCTTCAAGCCAGGTATTTCTGCAACTGAAAGCAGATGAAATTCCAGCAGCAGTCCTTGAGGAAAAGAACTAGGCACGCAGAAAGCCTCATGATAAATTCCCTCTGCAAATATGAAAGCAATAAATATATCTCAAAGGAAAATGAGAAAAAAATGAGTATGTTAGAAAGTGTATGTAAGGTGGAAGTGGGAACAGGCTACTTAAGAGCTATACTGAAACATCACCCACATAAGCACAAATGGAAGTAGAGCTGGAGTTGGACGGGAACAAGAAGAGCTTCTTTGTTAGCACCAAAAATCAACCAAGGTAAGTGTGTGGGTCCCTGGTGAATAAGGCATGAGACCAAACAACAAATCCCATGGAAAAGGTATGATAAAGGACATACAAAGGATGAAATATTCAGTGCCTTCTTTGCCTTGCTCTTTATTGTCAAGGTTCGCTCTCTGGCCCACCAGGGTTCCTGAGCCTCATGGTTGTGTCTGCAGGACTGAAGTACTGCCCACAGTAGAGGATGACTGTGGGCAGGGACCAGATGAGCAAACTGGACATTGCAAAGTCTCAAGGGACAAGATGGGATGCATCCGAGGGTGCTAAGGAAGCGGGCTAATGTCACTGTGATACAAGTCTTTTCTTTGGAAGGTCACAGCAATCAAGTAAAGTACCTGATGTGAAGACTAGAAAAAGGCAAACGTCCTCATCTGCAAGAAAGAGGATCCAGGGAACTACAAGCCACTCAGCCTAACCTAAGTCTATGGGAAGACTACAGTGCAAATCTTCCTGGAAGTCATTTGTATTCACGTGAGAGGCAGTGCCTGACCAACCTGATGGTGAGACAGTGACGCAACAGATGAGCGGAGAGCAAAGACTGTAATTTACCATAAATTTAGACAAATTTAGTTTTTGACAGTCTACCACAGCGTCCTTGTTGTTATCCAAAGCTAGTTAAAGGATAGTTATACAAAAGACAGAGACCAACTCATCTCAGAGATGCACAGCAAAAGACTCAGAAGCAAAAGGTGCGAGCTGCAGCAAGGGAAATTCTAAAAGAAAAAGAACAAAACAATCTTCACAAGGAGGGTGGTCAAAGCACAGAACAGGCTGGTCAGAGAGACTGAGGAATAACTAAACTTGAAGACATACAAAACTTGGCAGGCCAAGGATCTGAGCAACCTGATCTAACTTCAACAGGGGATCGGAGCATATGACCACAAAAGAGCCTGTCCAACCTAAGTTACTCTGCCATTCTAGAAAACACAAGGGAAGTTCATCATGTATGATATTAGCTTTAGTCAATCAGACAGGTCCAGCTGTTCCAACAAAAGTGGTTATTGCATCTCTTTAAACACCAGTGTGGTGTTTAAAGGTTGCAACCTGCTGTAGGTGACCCTGCTCTGGCAGGGGGGTTGGACTAGATGATCTCCAGAGGTCCCTTCCAAACCTAACCATTCTGTGATTCTGTGGTTGCTTCTACAACCGATGCCTGGACTCAGAATCAGATACCCTGAGTCTGCTTTAGTCAAAATCAGCCTGGATGGCTTAAATTGTAGGCCTTTGATAGCCATTTTATTTTGACTAAAATAATGCAGAGTTTGCACAAGCTGTTCTGCAAGCAGATCTAAACGACTGATGACTTCTGGCAGGAAAGCAAGGCAGGCAGCTGAGGGTAGGATAGTAAGCAGTAATCTCTTCTCTCAGCACAGCTGCTTGTAATATGCTGACACCTCTCCAATTAACTATTTAAATTGTTTAACCAGCCACACCAGGAAAACAGTCATCGTGGCTAGGTGAACAGAACTTACATTCAACAAAGGAACTGTTCTTTGTCAGGTAACAGAGAGACTCAAACTAGCTAGTGTGAGTGAGGTAAGGCACAAAGATTGAGGGAGCAAAAAATCAAGAAAATACATGAGTTTTGTCAACATTTCCATTTCTCTTAATGCTCAGAGAATCCACAGTTGCAGACATTGGTAATGATGTAATGGCCACTTTTAAAAAATGTTACTTAGATCACACGAACATCACTTAACTATCAAGTCACTATTACATTAGAATCTACAGATCCCTCTGTGCAAAATCAGCTCAGTGGTACAAATACTGAACAAAGCTTGTAACAAAGCAGGGGCTTAACGGGAGGAAAGATGAGACAAATTCATGGAAGGAAAAACCATCAAGAGTTACTAAAAATATGTAAACTAGATCCAGCTCAGACAAACCCTAATCAAAAAACCCCAGAGACTAGGAAGGGAATAAGGTGAGGGATCATTTGCCCTGTGGGAGACAAGACATGTGGCTAGACAGATGTTTTGTGTAGGCAATACAAGCTCTTTGGTTCTAAAGCCTCACGTGCTCAAATAAGCCCCACCTGTAAGCTGGAGAATCACAGAATCATAGAATGGTTTGGGTTGGAAGGGACCTTAAAGATCATCTAGTTCCAAGCCACCTGCCATGGGCAGGGACACCTCCCACTACACCAGGTTGCTCAAAGTCCTGTCCAGCCTGGCCTTGAATACTTCCAGGGATGGGGCATCCAGAGCTTCCCAGGGATGTGAGGGCACTTCCAGTGCCTCACCACCCTCATAGTAAAGAATTTCTTCCTCATATCCTATCTAAATCTACCTTCTTCCAGTTTAAAGCCATTACCCCCTATGCTATCACTACATGTGTATGTGGAAAACTAGAGCCTCTATTCACCCTTGTACTTGAAAGTTTAATTTTGAGCTTATAGACTTCAACCAATTCTAATCAACTGTTGAGGATTTTTAGACTGTGTGAACATCAGGTGATGAAATAATTAAAAAACTCACGGAAGTTTAGCCTATTTCAGATTCAGCAACAATACATTTTTTTATTTTGTTTGGTATAAAATTTTCTACTTGTTTCAGTACAGAGAAAAAACCACCAGCCTATAAAATTGTAAACCTAAGACAGTGTCAGGAACAAAAGAGTTCTAATAACATCTCCATCTGTGGCTTAAGGAAAAACAAGGAAGCCACGAAATGGTCTGTACAATCACCTCAATCAGTGGAAACTATACATGAGACATCCACGATTCAAGCTGCATTTACTCAATCAAATATACTCTTATTTCCTCTACGAGCTTCCTACAGTTCCTTTGCCAGTTCAAAACCTTGTTTATTTCCATAGCATATCCCCACTCAGCTTCATTTGCAGCATCAATCAACTGTTCTTCAAATCAAATAATGTTTGTCATAAAGATCAGAAGCAATGGGTGACAGTATTGAAAACATGTTATTTTTTTCTCCACCTAGAATATGTTGGGAATGCCAATGGCAGTCTTTGTTAGTGCTGCTGAAAGATACCACTGGTTTAGATTATGGTGTATACAATTAGCCTTCACACCTTTGTTGATCAGAGTATAAAGACGAAACTTCAGCAAAAACTTCATTCTCTAAACGCCAAAAACAGCGTCTACTCTGTGTTTTGAGCGTGCCACCCTCCTCTCTGCATCTTTTTTAACTTCGCTCTGTTCCTATTGTGTAAAAATACCATCATAATGTTTTTAAATTTTTGTTTCATCCCATCCATGAAGTCTCATTCAGTACTGAAAGACTGAATCTGGTCTTTGAACTATAGCAGCAATGCGAGCCTCCAAAATTCACTTCTCATGTTGTGAATTAAGCACCTTTGCCTTCTTCCCTGATACTCCTCACTATCCTCTTCAAATCCGGCCTTAAATTTTCATTTACTCTGATGCCTAACGAAAACTGAAGAGATTACATCACAAGTATACGAAAACCATCACCTGTCACACCAAATAATAGAGTCTCATGGTTTCCTTATATTTTGAAACCATATATTGCAGCTTTTCTACATTTATACTTACGCTTAGATTGTAAGTGTTTTCCATTAGGGACAATCACTTCACTTCTATTTGCACCTTGCCTTAAACAACAGGCTTCTCGTCTGTAACCAGAGTATTTATGTGCTACAACAGTACAAATGAATGATATCAAATATTTATTTATGTGCTACAACAGTACAAATGAATAATACCCAATATTTTTAAAAGGACCTTTTTGTTATTACAGATTCTAGCAAATCCTCTCAATTACTTAATTCTATTCTTACTGTGTTAGCTTTGCAATTATCAGAGGAAAGGCTGTCTTTTTTTTTTTAAATGCAAAACCCATTGGAAACATCCTTTAAATCACTTATTTAAATAACACAAAGTGGGACATACAAATAATTTGGGTTTGGTGTGTTTTTTTTCTAATTGAAAATCATATTCAAAATTGGAGTGAGTTAGTGAACTTTGAAGTAAACGGCAAATTAACAGACTGCCTTCCATTACATCATTGCAGACCAATTGTCCAGGTACAAATATGTAATTTTTTTCCAACATTTAACATAACAGACTAATTCTATTTCACTACCTTCATGGTATGAATCATATAATACCCAAACACTGATTCATATGACTATAAAACAAGAGGCTGATGTGGACCATAGTTCAACCAGCATTTATTCCACTGAGACAACGTGATTCATATAATAGACATTTTATAAACATCTGAGAAACTATTCCACACGAAATCCTCCATAAAAGAAGGATTAAATTATGATACAAATCCTTAACTGACTAGAAGGCTTGACATACAGAGGCGTGTAAGGGTCAAAGAAGAAGTGCTCTAACACAAAAGGTATTTAGCAGAAGTCTAAACAGAAGTCCTGAATTGACTAACTTATTTGTACGCCTAAGTGCTGAAGTAGTTTCTTAAAAGAGGTGCTATTATGATAAATTATATTGGTATGATACCTTCCCATTTCACAGTTTATTTATTAACTGAGCTGTTTTCCAGCCACAGTGCATTAGCTTCTGTATTTCTGTTTAAATTCTACATTTCATGGTGCAAAACAAACCAATTTGGCTATTTCTATCCTACTCCAGCTTTCATAAAAAGCTTCTAGTCACCCTAAGGAGTGTCAGATGTTCCAAATTAATATGTCATCCCATTAAAACCATAAAATTGCTCATTACTTTGTGTGAACACCACAGTGAGTGGAAGACTACAGAAATGGCTGCATCCTGCATGGAGAAACAAAACTCAAAGGAAGAAAGGTTCCTTTCACTTTCATCTCTTCACATTTGGGTGCACATGGCTTCTGATAACATAATCTGACCTTTTCTGCAAACAAAACTCATGCTACAGTTGAAAGATGTTGTGCATAACTGACTGCAAAATTCACTGCAACATTTAAAATATTTTGATATATGCATCATAGAATCATACAATGCTTAGAGTTTGAAGGAACTTTAACTTAAAGATCATCCAAGTCCAAACCCCCGCCATGAGCCAGGTTGTTCAAAGCCCCACCCAACCCGGCCTTAAACACCTCCAGGGATGGAGCACTCACAGCTTTCCTGGGCACCCTGTTCCAGTGCCTCAGAACCCCCATCATCAAGAATTTCTTCCTAGCATCTAATCGAAATCTACCCTCTTCCAGTTTAAAATCATTATCCCTCATTCTATAACTATACTCCCTGGTAAAGAGTTCCCTCCACATCTTTTCTGTAGGCCCCCTTTAAGTACTGGAAGGCCCCTATAAGGTCTCCCTGGAACCTTCCCTTCTCCAGCCTGAACAACCCCAACTCTTTCAGCCTGTCTTCATGGCAGAGGTGCTCCAGCCCTCGGATCATCCTCATGGCCCCGCTCTGGACTCGCTCCAGCAGGTCCATGTCTTTCCTATGTTGGGGGCGCCAGAGCTGGACGCAGTACTCCAGGTGGGGTCTCAGGAGAGTGGAGTAGAGGGGCAGAATCACCTCCCTGACCTTGGCCACACTTCTTCTGATGCAGCCCAGGATATGGTTGGCTTTCTGGGCTGCGATTGCCCATTGCTGGCTCACACTGGGCTTCTCATAAGTCAGCACCCCCAGGTCCTTCTCCTCGGGGCTGCTCTCAATCCATTCTCTGCACAGCTTGTATTTGTACTTGGGATTGCCCTGGCTCATGTGCAGGACCCTGCACTTGGCCTTGTTGAACTTCATTAGGTTGGCACAGGCCCAGCTCTAAAGCCTGTCCATGGTCCCTCTTGTTCAGGTCCCCCTTGCCTCCAGCGTTTTGACCACGCCACAGAGCTTGGTGTCATCATAAAACTTGCTGAGGGTGTACTCAATCCCACTGTCTGTGTCACCAACAAGGGTCAGTTTTAACTGTAGCTGGGCTTTGGCTTTCCTAACCTTATTCCTGGCTGCTTGAACAATTTCTCTGTATTCCTCCCATATATATCTTCTCTCTGATTTATACAAATTCTTAATCATATTTATTATAATAACAGTCAATGCTTGACAATTGCAAACAACCCCACACAATCCATGCCCATGGTGGCCTTTTTTATGATCTTTCCTACAGTTCTTCTAGGTTAATACCCCTAGATTTGCAAAATTAAATGTACTTGGAAGGACATCCCAGCATGCTGATTAATCACATCTTCATACTGCTTTAGCACACACAATGCTGAAGACCATCTCACTATCATATGAGAAGTTTCTCTTACCAACTACAGTCTGTTTTTTCCACTTCCTATTCTACCACAGTAACTAAAAGACCTTTGCCTTTTCTTGAATGTTAAGATAAAAAGAAACTGGGCTTGAAGTAAGAGTTATTCGGGTTACACAATCACATTGGCTGTGTTCCACTGATGACCACGACCACGACGTTTCATTTTTCAGAACCTTTACCGTAATTTTTCAGCTCCTCCATTTCAATAAACAAAGTTTCACCTGTTAGAACTTCTGGAATGTGAGAAGACACTTTCTGTTGTTGCTGAGATGACTATAAATCCCTTTCAGCGTCTTCACTGATGCTCTTCAAGAATTCATATTTTATCTTTCCAATGTGACAACTGTTGTGAGCTAACTGTGGTGCTATCTGTCGAGACCAGTCAGCTGTTTCCCGTCATATCCTCAAACATTGAATGAAGCTTTTCAGTCCTGAAGTTAGTGTGAAAGAGCAACATCACCAGCTCAGAGCAGTGATGAGCAGCAAGAATATTTATTACAGTTCAAATGAAAACTAACAGCCTATGGTAAATACCACTACTAACATCCTGCTTGCACTGAGAGCAAATACTTTTACTGTAATTGGTAGTCCTAGAAAAAGGAAAAAAGAGAAAAAAGGATGTTTAACAAACATCAGTAACGCTTTTGCATCCATTTCTGGTTTGAAATTTTGACAGGTAAACTTTTGAAAGAATACAAATACCGCTCAGCACTAGTCAAAACATAGACACTTTGCTAATCTTTTAGAACGTTTAATTGTCAAGAATTGAAAAAAATCATTACTTCATCTCCTTCCTTGGCAAACAGAAGCTTATTCTGGTGGCTACAGGTCTTTGTTCAAAATTCTACTTTCTTTCTTAGCAACCAGATACTTCATGTAACATTGTTTTCCAAAACGCTTAATAAGAATTTTAGATCTTTTAGATTTTCAAAACACAGTTTCACAAACTCTTTCTAAAATAAAAAAAAAAAACAAGTTGGAATTATGTGAAATTCATCCAGAAAAATACAAGTTAAAAAATAAAACAAAAAACCAAAATTGCTATTAGAGCACCTATTGAGTTACCATTCACCTAAAAACACGAGTACATGCACGCACATGTATACAACACTCTGCACAAGCTGAAAATAAAAGTTATTGTAAAGTGTTAATTCTTACATTTACAATTAAAAAAATGTTTTGGGTATAGCACCAATCCCTTCAATCCCATCCTTTTTTCACATTTAGAATATTAGATGAGCTGTTGCAGAATACCAAGTCCACAGGAGTAGCAAGACCTAATTTTATCCAGAGGCATTACAAATTTAAAGTTTTACATGTCAAAGAAAAATATCTAAGATTTTGCAACATACTCCAGTTATCTGTCCTTCAAAGTGAATATTATCTCTAAGCAAATCACAATATAGAACATTTTCTTTTTTACACAGAACACACGCATTTCAAGTAATTCTCTCTCCTAGGCTTTCACTATGTATTCACTGAACTACTCTTTATCTCCTCTACTTAAAGTAATTCAAAAGACCAAGTACAGTAAGCAACAGTCTGTAGAAAGAGTCATGCATCTAAGGCCACAACCCTAAGTAGGGAACAGTTGAAGTTACAGTATACATAAGTATTAAACCATTACAATTATTTAGATTCACCATAATATTATGTGTTTGCTTTACTAAGTTATCTCAGTCTAAATTTGGTTGGATCCATGAAAATATTCACAATAAGAAATATGGTATCAGCTTCCATGAATTCAACCTAGGTTACATAGTTCATTAAAATCTCAGTTCCAAGTAAAGTGCAGAGTCCTTAGTTATGCGGAATTCCACTCTGATTATTTGGAATCGTTCACATTTGCTTACCATCACAGGTCAAGCTTAAGCAATCAAAATTTCAGTGATACCAAGCACAAATATGAGCTTTATATCAGGGATATTTATCCTTTATTATCTTATCCGCAAAATTGAACCTTAAGATGTCTGTTTTCTAAGAAGACTGAAAGTAGAAGACTAAAAGGACATTTCTTTTATCTGTTTTTAATATTGTAAACGGGCACTTGAGCTAGAATAATTAAATAAGCAGAGGGCTTCTAACAAGCTTCTGCATTTTCCCCAAGGTGTAGGATTTTCAAACTGATGTACTCTGTAATTCGTTACTTTCTGCTTCTGTACTGTTAAACTACAGATACAATGGCAGACCATTACGAAATAGCCTTTGCAACAACACTTCATTAAATTTACTGACTGTAACAAGCCAGATCCCACCTAGTTTCACATTCAACATCTGATTTTCTCACAAAAGATACACAGAGGAGAGCTTGATGCATTCTTGAATCAACCTGGATGTTCTTTAACCACACGTAGTAAAAGATTGACTACTAAAGTAGAGGTTTATATCTTCTTCGAATTATTCCAAGTCTTTAATACAATAAATCAGTCATTTAAAAAAAATACCTTCCTAACACCTTAAGAAAATTATTTTGTAGAAATGAGCACCTGGCTTAATTCTGATTTGTGTTTAAAAGTAGGAAATGCCAAGCTTTTGCTTTTTGACTTACTTATTGTATTAAATCACCCAGATACTTGACTGGGGGGCAAAGAAATGTGCAAACCAGGTCTTTTCACCATTAAAAGAGCTTAGTAAATCACAGTGAAAGAGGACGTAGACATAATTGCCAGATTGACCATGAAAATAACTGACAAACAAGTGCTGAAAATATTTGACTCACCATAGGACATAACGAAAAGCAAAATAAGGCATATTATTTTTAAATTTTTGTGTACAGAAATAAAAATTAGGAGGCCAATGTTCAAAAGACAGAATCACAAGCAACTTCTGACAAAGAATGTCAATGATTACTAAAAATGAAAATATCAGTCATATGGAGGTGTGTTCTATTTAGATTAAATGATATTCAAATGTACTTAGTTCTTGGAAAACATTTTCCTCCTACACACATTCTTAAAGCTGACTTTTTCATTATGGAAATGATTACTACTATTACACCACTTCCATATTTCTACATTGCCACCCCGGTGATTGATGTAATTTACTTTAATCAGACACTCAAAAATCAATGAGCTACACTGCGGATAGTTTATGTCCCAATACCCCACTTCTGCAGTAGTGCAGATTAGTCTGGAGTTATTTTACACATTTGCAAAATACGCAAAAATATCCCTACTCATACTATACCTCATGCATATCTGAAGATTGACAATAAATCAGTAACATCTTTTATGCAAAGCAAATTTTCAAATTCTTTAACAGTACAACTCACTTCTCATAACCTATAATTATTTCAAAAAATAACTATGTCACCATACTTTACTAAACCTGACTTCTCATGGCTGAAATCCTCCAAAGATACTATGCTCACCTACTTAAATCACCAAGTATCAGGAAAGTACAGGGAAGAAAAATCAACATCATCTCAACTTTTCCCCAGAAATTACTTCAATTTTAGTGGGCATCACTATGTTGCAGATGTAAGGGGAAGTAAAGACCATGTATCCAGTAGAGCAAACTGCCAGACCTCTCTTTCAATAAAAGTCAAAAGCCATGGGCAGGGACAGCTCCCACTAGACCAGGTTGCCCAAGGCTACATCCAGCCTGGCCTTGAACACCTCCAGGGATGGGGCATCCACAGCTTTCCTGGGCAACCTGTTCCAGTGCCTCACCACCTACAGATTAAAGAATTTATTCTTAATATCTAATCTAAATCTACCCTCTTCCAGTTTGAAGCCATTCCCCCTTGTTCTAGCACTACATGCCTTAGTAAAAACTCTTTTCCCAGCTCTCCTGTAGGCCCCCTTTAAGTACTGGAAGGCCCCTATAAGGTCTCCCTGGAACCTTCCCTTCTCCAGCCTGAACAACCCCAACTCTTTCAGCCTGTCTTCATGGCAGAGGTGCTCCAGCCCTCGGATCATCCTCATGGCCCCGCTCTGGACTCGCTCCAGCAGGTCCATGTCTTTCCTATGTTGGGGGCGCCAGAGCTGGACGCAGTACTCCAGGTGGGGTCTCAGGAGAGTGGAGTAGAGGGGCAGAATCACCTCCCTGACCTTGGCCACACTTCTTCTGATGCAGCCCAGGATATGGTTGGCTTTCTGGGCTGCGATTGCCCATTGCTGGCTCACACTGGGCTTCTCATAAGTCAGCACCCCCAGGTCCTTCTCCTCGGGGCTGCTCTCAATCCATTCTCTGCACAGCTTGTATTTGTGCTTGGGATTACCCTGGCCCATGTGCAGGACTTTGCACTTGGCCTTGTTGAACTTCATGAGGTTTGTGTGGGCGCACCTCTCCAGCCTGTCCAGGTCCCTCTTGATGGTGTCCCTCCCTTCCAGCGTGTCTACCTCACCACACAACTTGGTATCATCATAAAACTTGCTGAGGGTGCACTTGACCCCACTGTCCATGTCACCAACAAAGATACTGAACAACACTGGTCCCAGTAGGAACCCTGGAGGAACAACACTTGTAAATGGTTTCCACTTGGACATTGAACCATTGACTACAACTCTTTGCATGTGACCATCCATCCAGTTCTTTATCCACTGAGTGGTCTACCTGACGAATCCATGTCTCTTCAATTTAGAGACAAGGATATCGTGCGGGACACTGTCAAACCCTTTGCAGAAGTCCAGGTAGATGACATAAGTTGCTCTTCCCTTGTCCTCTACGGTTGCAAACCCCTCATAGAAGGCCACCAAATTTGTCAGGCATGACTTGCCCTTGGGGAAGCCATGTTGGCTGATACCAATCACCTCCTTATTTTCCATGTGTCTTAGCAGAGTTTCCAGCAGGATCTGTTCCATGATGTTGCTTGGCACAGAGGTGAAACTGACTGGCCTGTAGTTCTCTGGGTCTTCCTTTTTTCCCTTTTTGAAGATAGGTGTTATGTTTCCCCTTTTCCAGTTGGCAGGAACCTCACCAGACTGCCATGACTTCTCAAACATGATGGATAGTGGCTTAGCAACTTTGTCTGCCAGTTCCCTCAGGACCTGCGGATGTATCTCATCAAATCCCATGGACTTGTGCACATTCAGGTTCCTTAGATGGTCACATACTTGATCTTCACCTACAGTGGGCTGTTATTCATTTTCCCAGCCTTTGCTTCCTACATGATGGGTAGTGTGGCTGCAGTCTTTGCCAGTGAAGACTGAGGCAAAAAAGTTGTTAAGTACCTCAGCTTTGGCTCTATCCTGGGTGACCAGCTCCTCCATTTCCTTCCAGAGAGGGCCCACATCTTCCCTAGTCTTTCTTTTCACACTGACATACTTAAAGAAGGATTTTTTGTTTGTCTTAATGTCTCTGGCCAGATTTAATTCAATCTGGGCTTTAGCTTGTCTAACCTGATCCCTGGTTGCTCGAACAATTTCTCTGTATTCCTCCCAGGCTACCCGCCCCTGTTTCCACCCGCTATAGCCCTCCTTTTTGCTTTTGGTCATGTCCAGGAGCTCCTTGTTCATCCATGCAGGCCTCCTGGCTTTTCTGCCTGCCTTCCTCTTTGTAGAGATGCAGCACTCCTGAGCCTGGAGGAGGTGGTCCTTGAATACTAACCACCTTTCTTGGGCCCCTCTTCCCTCCAGCACTTCATCCCATGGCACCACACCAAGCAGATTCTTCAGGAGATCAAAATCAGCTCTCCTAAAGTCCAGGGTGGTCAGCTTGCTGCGCACCCTCCTCACTGCCTCAAGGATCTCAAACTCGACCATTTCATGGTCACTGTAGCCCAGGCTAACCTTGACCTTGACACTGCCTACCAGCCCCTCCTTGTTGGCAAGGACAAAGTCCAGCATAGCTCCTCTCCTCGTTGGCTTCTCAACCACTTGGAGAAGGAAGTTGTCATCAATGCAACCCAAGAACCTCCTGGATTCTCTATACCCTGCTGTGTTATCCTTCCAACAGATGTTGGGGTGGTTGAAGTCACCCATGAAGACCAGGGCCTGCAAACACAATGCCACTCCTATCTGTCTATAGAGGCCCTCAGCCACTCAGTCTTCCTGGTCAGGTGGTCTGTAACAGACCCTCACTGTAATGTCCCCTTTCTCCTGATTTCCCTTTAATCCTGACCCATAAGCTCTTAATCAGCTCTCTATCCATCCCTAGACCAAGCTCCATGCACTCCAGGTGGTCATTGACATATGGGGCAACACCCCCTCCTCATCTCCCCTGCCTGTCTCTCCTGAACAGCTGTAACCTTCCATGCCAACACTCCAGTCGTAGGAGCCATCCCACCACACTTCCATGATCCCAATGAGATCATAGCCTTGGAGGCGTGCACACATCTCTAGCTCCTCCTGTTTGTTCCCCATGCTCTGTGCATTTGCATAGAGGCACTTCAGCCATGTCCTTGTTGAGGCTGACCTGGCTGGAGTGGTTGCAATTCCTCTGCACTACTCTCCAGGCAGCATTCCTGTTCAGTGCATTAACGTTGCCTCCCCAATGGCTCCTGTTACCCCAGGAGCTCCTGGCCCATCTACATAAGACTTTAAGTGTGCTGCAGTGCAGCCAGCACATCTTGGAGCAAACGGCTGCAGGCCCTCACTAGCACCCCATTCCTCTATCCTTGGTGCATCACCCTTTGGCTTGTTACAGGCAAGCCTGATAATAGCCTCGTCCTCCATTATCATTAGTGTCAAACTTTACAATCTACTCAGCTGGGCACTAAAGATTCCTTGTAAAATATTATCTACATTTGCCCTTTCAGAAACCTGTAATCTGATAAAGATGCTATAGGAATACTAGAAATGCTCATTATAATAATAAGCATTCATTTCTCTCTGTGAGAAAAACCCACATAACCCAACAGAGAAATGATTGATCTATGATATCACAAATGCACTTCCCTTAAGCTGAGTGCTTATTGATGTGTTTATGTAAATGCCTAATAGTAACACTGTCCCTAACAGAATTACATTATGTGCATATAAATAAGAGAACACAATTCCTTTAGGCAAAGAAAATTTGACACTTGTGTAAGTTTTTTTTCATATCTGTTTACCTAGGCATTCTGGATAGACTTCAGTTATAACTGTTCAGACAATGTAGAACTCTGTCAACAGCAGCTTCAAAGAATGATGAAAACTGCAACAGGTAAGCTACACCCTCTACAATAATAAACAAATAAAACAAAAAAAATCTCCAATTTTTTTTCCTGAATCTCCAAACAAAGCAATTATCGCAATATTATTTTCAAAAGGTAACTTTAAAGTCAAGTTCATCCCAATTATTCTTTGCATCTGTTCAGACACTAGCCATATGCATAAGACTGCTGAAAGCAAGATTCCTCCCCCATGTTTAGTCTTATTTAGGAAAAAGCCTAGAACAAACAACCCAACATAACCCAGCAAAACCTGGAACAAACACCCCAATGCAACCAAGTCACTTATGTCAGACACGCTAGGGCTCAGCTCAGCTAAACACTTCCTCAGCCACATACAAAAGCTATGACACCACCAATCTCGGAATGCTTCTACGTATTACCAAAGTCTCTCTGCAGTTTGGTGATACACTTTGAAATTCACTACTGGAACAATTTGATCCTTAAATGTATATTCTCACACAGCCCCATATCAGAATTGGATATGGTACTAGGGTGTCTCCCCGTTCCTTTTATTTTGTCTGTCCAGCCACCCTCTGGGCCAATAATCACTGTACCTTGCAAATCTCTTGCTTTCTAAATATGACTGTTTACAATAATCCCATTTTCAATATGAAACAGCCACGTTCAAGATTATCTCAGAACACACTTTGTTTTTAGAGCATGGAAAAAAACTGCAACTGAATAGGCAAATTCATCTTAACCTTAATGATAGCAGTACTATAATTTCACTCTTATTCTACACTTATTTGTAAGAATAACACTACTTTCCTCTCTGTTAGTCAAGTTGGCTTCCTGATGTGACAGCCTAAAGCAAATTCCCTTTGGCGCCAATCCAGTAACTGCACAATTACCTTATGTACCTTAGGCTTTGGTTAAGCAAGAGTGTAACTAAAGTTCTGAACCAAGCCTATTACCATCAATAAAAGAATATGAAAGTGAGTTTACTATCCACACCACACGAAGTAAGAAGAAAGAAGGTAGAAATTATAAAACACCATTGTTTAAAGGACTAAACCACCTTTCTTTGAAAGACTAGACTACAACTCATACATGTAATGAAACTTGTGAAGTAGAGGTTTTGTCAGAGGTGATAATCTGAAGTCCTGTAACATCAGGAAATAAGAGAACGAAAAGGATATCAAATTAGAAAAATAGCATGAAACCACAATAATATTTTGTTCTACAAACAGCGTTTTCAGGAAAGTTAACGATTTTTCCAGTGACCCATCATACTTTACCAGCTGTCATTTTGTTGGTCTACTTTGAAACTACTACTTCCTTTTTCCATGCAGGGGGGCAGGGAGGACGGAAAAAAAACCAAACAAACCAGATTTAGATTCACATATACATTTAACGTGTTTTTTAATGTTGTGCTTGTACTTGTGCTTACAACATTTAAGCTCACTTTACCCTGAGTCTGAGAAGAAAAAAAAATAATAAATGAACATGACTTTCACTGTCTTTTGATACTTCATCCAGTGGTCAAAACCACAGAATCACTGACTGATTGAACTTGGAAAGGACCTCTGGAGATCTTGTCCCACAATGATGCTCAAGTAGGACCACCTAGAAAAGGTTGTCCAGGACCATGTCCAGTCAAGGATTTCTTTTTCTTATGTAGTACCTGGCTCCTGGATGACAGGATGAAAGAATAAAACATCTACACAAACCTCCTAAAATGTATGTCACCTAACACACCTGGAACAGATAAAAGTATAAGAACTATTTTATTCTGCCCACCAGAAAGAGAAATGTCTCTTCAACTGCAAAACATAGATTTCACTAATATTTTTTTCTTCTTGTTTTTAAACAAATAGATATTTTTCTGGGGGAAGGTGTTCTGGGGGTTGTTTTGAGGGGGGGTGGTGTTGGGATGTGTTTTTTTTTTAAAAGGAGACATGATTTTTTGTGACTATGATTGGTTCCATTATTGATAATTAGCTCTTCTCTAGGAGTAGAAAAGCATATAAAATGTTGTCCTTGTAGGCACTGACGCATACCAAACTAAATTCAGGTTTCTAATAAGAAAGGTATTGTAAAGATAAAGTTATAGTAAAGGCCAAAGTAAAGAGCAGAGCCATCTCACTAGGAACAAAAGAAAACTGTCTTGCCTACAGACATTACATACATATTGCAGGAAATTCAAGAGAATCAGAAACTCTGTAGTTATAATATATTACACTCCATAATCTAATTTAGGACACATCTTTTACAGAACATGGAAAGAATTAACTTGGGTTTTAACTCATTTTGAAATGGAGAAGTGTGATGAGCTCAGAACAAACAACGTATCAGCCTTTTCCACTATTTGGACCTTCAACAATTCCAAGACTATGGTAAGTGCTTCTTAATTCACAGGGACTTATTCTTTTCCATACAAACAATTAGCAAAGACAAGAGTTGCTTCCTACACTGCATGTACTAGTATTTTTGTGCTCCCAGTGTTACTTTCTTCCTGTCTATTTCACACTTCAGGGTTGAAGAAAGTAAAGTTTTTTATGGTCACAGCGCTATGCTCTGGGTAACCTTCTATTCTGTTGAAGAGATGATATCCAGTAAGATAGCTGGCACTTCTAAATGTTCAGCATGAAGACGCTTGATCACTTGCAGTAGTTATAAAGCTGGCTAGGCATAAGATCCTTATGAACAACTAAAATATAAAAATTCAGTCACTCTACTTCTGCCTCTAATAGCAAATCTTGGAGAAGCAGTGAGAAATCTAGAAATCTTTCACTACTATGCGTCCATTCCCATAGGAACTGACAGACCAATATATCTGGATTAAAACTGTCTATTAATTTCCTCAGTTGAAAGAAATTTAATGCACAAGCTATATATTGCCTTGTTCATTGTCAATCTCATGGCAATTAGTACATGAATCCAGGGTCAAACTTCAGGAATTTCAATAAAAGATCAATAGCTACCAGCTACTTTTCAGGCAGAATTATTATAGTAAAGAGCATTTGGTCTTCAAATTATCACATTTCTCTTCCATACTGACAGCACTCAATTCTATATCAACTTTTTTCTTTTGACTTTTTTTTTAAATTTCGTGTAAAATGACGACTGAAATGGAAAGCAAAGTTTACACTAAAAAAATAAGAATAAAAATGTGAACATTTATTCTGATGACTTAAGACTTATAAAAGAGTTGCTCTAATCTTTTATGTGAACTTTTTAATATCAAAATTCAATGGAAACTACTGGCTAAGCCCATATAACTCACACTTACCAAATTTTATTTCTGAGGCACACTTTTCTCTCAGATTTTCTTTTCCATATTTATGATGGCTATGTACAAAGCTATGTTGTACCTCTACACATTTCGGTCACATTACAGCACTTCATATTAGGACAGTCTGTGAAATTTTCGTATTGCCTACACAAAGGAGCACATAATCGTTTGCTGGTTTTGTTCACAGCTGTTGTATCTGCACGAGTTTGCTACCGGCACAAATTACATGCATAGAATTGTAAATTGCCTGTCCCTTCTACATAAAATATAAAAAAGTTCTGGTTCAAAACAAAACAAACAAACACACAAAAAAGCAGACAGATCCATCTGGAAGCATGTAAAAACAGCAACCTGTACTATGCTCTTACATTCTGTACCTTACCACAAAAATTGCCCTTAAAATCTTCTATGCTTGAATCCTTGTAACACTGACATTATTAATGGGATTCAACTTAGAACACCTAAGTATCAAAAGCATTCTGGACATCGTACAGATGTACGTATCTACGTATCTACAACTCCTGCACTGACAGTGAGAACACAGAAGTAACCAGAGCCCCAGCCACGCACACCAGGCCACAGGACACCACATTTAGGGAACAGAATCCCACATGCTGTCTTCTGCCTGCAAGAACAGTCTTGTAGGAACTGCCTGAAAAGAAAGGTTGGCCCTGGCTTCAAGATACAACAAATCAGAAACACTTGTGTCCTTGTGCTACTGTGTGCCTCTGTTTTGATGACTAAGATAAATATCTAGTGCCTGGACGTCTGAATTCAGAATTGTCCTACCAGTTCACAGGGTGCACACACAGAAGCTGGAATTTAAGCTTGCCTATGTTTGAATCCAGGTGTCGTAGCACTCTAAGACTCTTTCAGAAAGAGGGGAGTAGAAAAAGTACAGAAAATATCATCTTTCTAATTAAAGCAGCTACCCTTCACTGATCTTTCCAAAGAGGACAACAACTTTTCCCACATTTATTGCTACACAGGCTTCCACTACAAGACAAATGGTGGGGAAGTCTGTCCTGTAACAAGAACTTACCACGAAAATTTTTGGTCCGACTCAGCTAATATCCACGTCACACCTCATGCATTCATACATGCTAGAAGAAGTGACTTGACAGTTTTAATTTTTCCTTCCATTTAGCAGACATGTGCATTCACACAAATTTTAGCTGTAATTGAGATTAAAGTACCTGAGAAGAGCTTGATGATTTTGGAGGTGAGATTTTAAAAATAAATTCCTACAGTGCACAGTGAAAATTCAACATATAAAATATTAAAAGCTATGAACACTTTCAAGATTTTTAATTGGTTATCATTCACATACTTTCTACAAGACCTACTTTTATTCCAGCTCTGCTGGGAGAAGTATCACCTGCTGACACTTTACAAGAAAACAGAGAGCCAGGAGAGGTATTTTCCAAAGAACCATCCCCAGTAAAAACAGGGGGAAAAGTGACTTAATGACAGAAGAGGAAATCTGCACTTAGCTTATGTTCTTGGTAAGTGCAAATCTTCCACAAAAGTGTCATAGAAATTCATTTGAAACAGTCAATAAAGCAGATGTTAAACTCAGAAAAATGAAAAAACTGCCACGGTAATGCCAAAACACAGTAAACTCTGGAACACTGAAATCAAAACCAACATCCACATTACAGGCTCTTTAGGAAGGACAGGCAGGTGAGACAAGGAGGGGGTGTTGCCCGCTGTGTTAATGACCAGCTGGAGCGCATGGAGCTCTGCCTGGGGACAGATGAGGAGTCTACTGAGAGCTTACGGGTCAGGATCAAAGGGAGGGCAGGGGCAGATGACATTACAGTGGGGGTCTGCTAGAGGCCACCTGACCAGGAAGACCAAGTGGATGAGGCCTTCTGCAGACAGACAGGAGCAGCCTCAGTTCGCAAGCCATGGTCATCACGGGGGACTTCAAACACCCAGATATCTGTTGGAAGGACAACACAGCAGGGCATAAGCAATTCAGGAGGTACCTGGAATGCGCTGATGACAACTTCCTCCTCCAAGTGACAGAGAAGCCACCCTCAGCAAGTTTGCTGACAACACCAAGCTCTGTGGCGTGGTCGACATGCTGGAGGCAAGGGACACCATCCAGAGGGACCTGGACAGGCTTGAGAGGTGGGCCCATAAGAAAGACATGAACTGGTTGGAGCGAGTCCAGAGAGGGGCCACAAAGATGATCCGAGGGCTAGAGCACCTCTCCCATGAAGACGGGCTGAAAGAGTTGGGGTTGTTCAGGCTGGAGAAGAGAAGGCTCCAGGAAACATTATAGCGGCCTTCCAGTACCTAAAGGGGGCCTACAGGAAAGGTGAGGAGGGACGATTTATCAGGGAATGTAGTAATAGGATGAGGGATGACGGTTTTAAAATGGAAGAGGGTAGATTTAGATTAGATACTAGGAAGAAATGCTTGATGGTGGGGGTGGTGAGACACTGGAACAGGTTGCCCAGGGAAGCTGTGGGCCTCCATCCCTGGAAGAGTTCAAGGCCAAGTTGGATGGGGCTTTGAGCAATCTGATCTAGTGGGAGGTGTCCCTGCCCATGGCAGGGGGGTTGGAAGTAGATGATCTTTAAGGTGTCTTCCAACACAAACCAGTCTATGATTCTACAACATGAATGCTTCCTACAATATAGGTGAACTAGTGATTCAGGCTCAGTGATTTTGCCAACATGTCATTTTCAATGTCCCAAAACAACTATGAGTTTAGAAAGCCATCAAACATTAAGATATTTCTTTATTTCACACTGAAACATAAAAATGGGACCAAAAAACCCCCCAAAACTACTATCTGAATCATAAAAACTACTATATACTAATAACAGAATAGCATAAGAACGCTATAAAATATTCATGGGATTTCCTTATAAGTAATTTAGAAATTAATACAACTAAAAAGACTTCAATAGCTTGTTTTAATGAAAAAACCACTTGTGTGTCTGAAACAGCGAAAGATGTATCAAAATCATTTTGATTTGGTTTGCCTAGTATAGTCTGCTTCTATGTAACTTAGTAGATCCAAATGTTGTTCTACATTGTTCATCCCCGGTTTTGGTTTTCTCTTTTATCACATATCACCAGGAATTTACTTTGGTGTTATTCTCTTTTTTATTAGAAAGACTTTGGGGGACAGTCAGCAGATGCAGTGAACAGAGAACAGCTTAACAGTAATTACTGTGTCACTTGAAAGAATTTGAAAACAAAGGAGACATCAAAAGATGTAATGGGCCAAGTCATCAAAATCTGCTAGCCTGCTATACGCTGAAAGACTGGATATTATACAAAGCAGCCGGACCTTTTCTTGTTTCATACAGGGGAATCATATAGCTAGCAGTCTGATAAAATAAATATCACTAAACAGAAGAGTGTGCACTAGCTACTGTCCTTAATACAAGTCTCCATTAGAAAATACTGGGTTTTGCAAGAGTCAATGAGAAAGCTGCTATTTTCTGTGCTTTTTTTATCCAAAAAAATACATTTTCCTATTATATTTTAAACCAAAAAACCAACAAGCTTTAGAATTGAATTACATAAATTCTCTTCTAGCACTAAAGAGGTGTAGGGTGATACTTCTATGGACATCACAACTTCACCCCAAAGTAGTGTTTGGCCCCTCTAAAGAGTTCAGACACACTGTATAAAGCTGGAATTTTCAAAAATATTCACTTTCAACCTCCCAGTTACCACTAAAAAGATTTCTAGTGTTTTTTCCACTCTCAAATACCGAAAAACATTTAAGCAAGACTCCCAAAAAGTCAGATTAGAAGCCATTAGTAGCCATTGACTAAAACTGACTTTCTGAACCATTCTGAAGAAGGGACATGTTTTCAACTACCATTGCTCAGCCACGGAAGTCCAGACCACAAGCTGTTTTCTGAAATTACAGCTTCAAGAAAAACACTACCGATCACCTGAGACCAAAAAAAGTTGCAATTCTGTCCATGATTGCAATGGCAGCAATAGTAGATCTGCACTGAGCTCTGCTGAAAGTTCCATCAGAAGTTTTAACATCTCTAGTATCACATCAAGTACCCTAACCCAGAAGCTCCTTAACTGTATTAATTTAGAGCCCAAATTACACAGAACAACCAAAAAAAACCCACCCCTTTCTCATTATTAAGCTTTAATTTGCACCCAAAGATCAGTTTTATGCAAGTTTAGAAAAGTCTCTTCCCATAGAAACCCAAGAGTAGGGTTTACTACATGCAGTGATGGTGCCTGATACTTTAATCTGAGCCATCTTACTGCTATAGGCAAATTTTTTTTTTTTCTAGACAGTGGATTAAGGGCCAGGATGCTGTGCAGCTCGTACCACAGGGAATGGTAAATAAGGAAAAGAAGAAACATTCGGATCTTAAGAAAGGTAAAAGGGGCTCAGAGCTAGGATGCAGAACAGGTTAGAGCTAGGTTTGCTGCTTCTCTACAGCAGAAACAGAAACGCTGAAAACAGCAGCGACATTGCTGGGAACAGCCAGCTGTGACACTGGGCAAAAAGAACTGTTCTCTGACCCTTGATCCCTTCTCCCTCAGTGGCAGCAGCAAGCTTGACTCTCCAGGGCTCTGGCACATGCAAAGTAGAAAAGCACTAACAGCTATTTTGCTATCCAGAGCGATCTACTGCCCTAAGCGACTGCCTGCCATGCCTGTGGCAAGACAATCCTGATTTTAACAAAAACACTGGGGGTGAGTGCGGGGGTGGTGAGAATAAACTTGGAACACCACTAAATTCGACTTACTAGTTTTCCTTTTATTTAACAAGTATAACACAGTGATACCACAATGTGCTTTTTCATACAATTATATATCATCTATACATGCTGAATTCCTATACTTTTTCAAAGGTAACCAGAATCTTTCTCAGATACATTACAGTATAATGTGGTGTAAAACAACCACTTCAAATCAGTTATCTCTCTCCAATATTTACTAATTACAAGTATTTTCCTTTTGATTACGTTGCTGGTTTGTTTTCATTAACAGACAGATGACTGTTATGATGTGATCAAAACCAAAAAATGTTACACTGAACAGAAATCGTGTAACTAATCACCTGGTAGGGTGACCATGACTATTTCCAGACACTTCCTCTGCCTCTGTAAGCCAGTGACAGATTGCAGTTATTAACAGGTCAGTGAATAAATTAATTCCAGGGCACTGGAAATTATGTTCATGAAATGAAAAGTGGCCTTGCTGACATTGCATCACTATTTCTAGACAGTGTGCTTGAACACCAAATAAATCTCACAACTTGGATGAATGCCAAAAACTAGTGACCTAGTTTCATTAGGGTGGGAAAAGACTAGCAACTGGTCCTATGAGAGCAGATTACCAAAATAACTTCACACAAAAACATTCCGTATTTTCTTTAAATCAGACATTTTCCAATTTAACAGGTCACTGAAAATCCTCTCTCCCCCAAAAATGCCACAGTCTGAGATCCATTAAAGTTTAAAGTTAAAATGCACTTACATTACTCACACTGAAATTCCTATAGAACATTCCAATTAAACAGAATAAATATTATCTTCTTTCCATCTCATTATCTCTTTCCATCTCATTCATAATAATTTAACACTTTTAAATCAAAACAGCTTTTGCATTTTCTGTGAAAAATGTAACACTTCAGGCTTAAACAAAGAGTTTTTACTAATAAAAGTAAGTCTATTTTTAAATATTCAGCACATAGTAATCTACTCAGTAATCTTCTTTGATTAAAAATTCCTTGGCTTCTCTTCAAAAAACACACTGAGTATGGATGAGCTCAACAGCTGTCAACATAATTTTTAGGAACTTACCAAGTATTGTTGCGTCTATACTAGCCCCCATTTATATACTCCAGCTGGTACTTCAGAGCCCCACTCCCAATCCTTTGCCCCCCGTCACAACTATATTGAGATCAAAACATACTGAAGAGGAGAATCATAATAACAATACACAGAAGAAGATATTTCATCTTCTTCTTTTCATCTTTCCAAAGCCTGTTGCTTGCTGTAAATTGCTTTCCATTCACTAACCAAGAGAAGTGCAGAAGGTAAACTGAAACAATGTAAGAAAACTATTCTTGCACAGCTAAAAATCCTACAACATTCTTTTATAAGCCAGACTTGAACATGACATAAATAATGCAATGCATTAATTTCACTCAGCATTCACTGCTTACACAAGTCCTTACTAACACATGCCAATGACTAAACTGCAACTCTTCTCTGTGTGCTATGCACAGTAAGGGTCACTTGTGCAATGACTTACACAAAAGGTCTAGAATTTAAAAGACAGAAACCTACTGCTCATTTAACCTCCTCAAAATTTGGGGTTTTCTTTTTTCCTCCGGATTCCCTCTGGATTCATTATTGCTGAAACAAATCCTAAAGGATGATCACAGTTTTTGTAGTCTTTACTGTATCAAACACTGATGTCAATGGAAATTTTGACCAAATAATGACATAAAGGCTTGTAGCTAAGTTTTGGAAGGACATAACCATCACTTAAATTTCAAAAATGCTGTGGGAGTATTTGGGGGAAAAATCCAAACAGAACAAAAACTAGATACATGGATATGTTTCTAAAACCCATACTGACTATTTTCCTCTTAATAAACGATTTCTTAAAGAAATTCAATAGGGAAGTTTTAGCATCTTATTTCTTTTACCTCACTTATTAAAAACTTCTTAAGTCCTCAGGTTTGTACCTCCAACTTGTCCTGTCTCTCTGCCAGTAACCTCCTGATCAGCACGTGTTTCTCTCTTGCACCTTCTGTCTCTGCTTCTTTGCACAATGCCTTTGTAGATATCTAAGGTTTCTTGCAGACTCCATCCCAAATACACATATAGACTGTGGCAACATCCTAACTAGGTTCTGCCAACCTGTAGACTTAAAAAACTAAAGGGTGGGGGTGGGGAGGGGGGCTACACCACAGAAGCTGAGTCACTTAAAACCATTTAACGAGTGGCTTATGAGCTGTTTGACTCCTATGTATGAATGTTGCTTTACTCACTTGTGAGAATCATGCAGGTCTTCTACACATACTTTTTATCTCAGGTTCTGCAACTTGGTCGTCGCTTCTAAAGAACTACTGAAAACTACCAAGTGATACGTAGTAATATCAGCTACATACGTTAGCATCCAATGTCTCGTCTTCATCATCTTACATTAATTTTTGTCCATCACTACGCAGATTAACAAGCTCCTTAACATTACAAGGAATATTTTCATCATCTTTTTTACACATCTTATTTAGGGACAAACCAAGAACTAAAATAAGGACTTTATGTTTCCTGGGATGTCAATGCAGAGAGACAGGAGTGATGCACAGCAATTAAGACTTCCAAAATTGCCTGTATGATATGAATAATCTTCTTCACTCCTTTTATTTTGCTGTCTTTCACTGTCCTGGTAAGTTTTTCATACACACATACTGATAGTTGGTAATGACACATTTCTGCTTGATTCTGACACTAAAAGATAAAACTTCATTATTCCCTCAACACCTCAAGACATTAGAAAATAAATTCCCAACCTGGACTGACTGGCTCATGCATTGTCATCTTCATCTATCATTGATACTTTAAGGTTAATAATTTTCTGTACTAGACTCTTACTTTCACCTGCTTATTTTCTCTGCCTTTCCTAACACTCCCTAAGGAGTTCTTTCCCCTTACCGCTTGTGTTATCACAGAGATAGAAAGAGTAGAGAAAAAGTTGCATTAGTTTGCCAAGTAGAGCATAAGTGAAGCTCCAGGAAGAAAGGACACTATTGAGACAATACTTAATCTTTGGCAATGAACTGAAGTAGCAATAAGTCTCCTCAATAGAAGAACATGAAAAGGTAATTAGATAAGAAGGTGGAGAACCTTAAAATTCAAAGATGCTGACTATGGAAGAAGCTGAGCCTAGAATTCTGAAGTTCGGGACTTTTGTTTTAGCTCCTAGTCCTCCAGAAGAGGTAAGATAAGTCAGTAGACACTGAGTTTAATTTGTCTAATACTGATTTCCAAAATGCAATTTTTTTAATTTCCAAAAAAACTTCAGTAAGCCAATTTTTAAAAGAAAATTTTATGCAACTGTATTTTCTATATCCAGCAAATTTTTCATTTCCTCACACCCCACCTTTCCCCAAAAACATCAGTTATTATTGCTTAGTCTTCCTTTTGTTTTGGCATAAGCTTAAAATGAGAAGTTGAAAGAAAATAATATAAGAACTTTACACGAAAGTGTGCAACTGGAAGTTTTTATCATGATTTTGATTGGACAAGAGACAGAGTGGACTTGAGATAGACATCAGGTGCTGGTTTCAGGACATGTTTGGGGATGAAAAGGATGGTCTTTTACAAAGTAAAAAAGGGTAGTCTTGTACAAAGTACATTAGGCTTTGTACAACTTTCAAAATAAATTTGAAACTTTGAGCAAGGGGAAAACCATTTCACCAAAGGCATTAATGAACTCTGATGGATCCTTATGAGTGAATATAAAACTCATGTACCTGATTAGTTGCAAGTGTGTATACAGACAACTTTAAATTTTAACTGGCTTTGGAAAAATAAAGGTTCTTTACTTAGCTGCATTTTAGGTCATTCTTGTCTCCATTTACTTCATTGTCTCCATGTCCTTTTCACTTGAGTACCCCAAGTGAATATATCCCACTTCGCACCTATGCTCTGAAACCTACTGTGAATTCCATTAATATTGTTAGAGTCTGCTTAAACTGTATTTTATATTCAGTGTCATACCATTCTATATATGGTGAGAAAATACAATTGCAAAAGCAAAGTTCGAGTTTCCTTTCTTTTCAAAGCTTCACTCCTTAGTTACCAATGGCACAGAAATGGTCTTGAAAAGATACCAATGTTATAGTACAACCACGCTCACTGAAACAGTACCTGAACGGGGCTTAAATTTATATGATTTAAGGAGGCTGGAAAAAATCAAAATGTTTGTTACATTTTTTTCATTTTTCTGGCTGTCATTCAAAAATGAGTAATCCATCAATCTCACAAAACAATCTTCAAATCAATTAAAGCAACTGTACTTTATGTACCTATGAGAATGAGGAAAACAATTGATAACATTGTTCAGGTCATAAGAATGAATTTTAATAAAAACAGTACTCAGAAATTCAATCTTGATATAAAGAACAATGTTTTTATACCCCCAAGACATGCCAAAGGTCTAAAGAACATTCAATCATTGTTTCTTGCTAAGGTTTGATTTCTCCGTAGGCGTATTATACTAATCTCAGACCTTCTGTGTTTTGCTTTCCAAGACCAAGAAAATTCCCTTTCTCTTCTGTTACACTTCATCTAATGTTCAACTTGGCTTCTGGGGCTTTCTTTTGTCCTTGTTTTATTTCCTCCTTCCCGTGCAGCATCACAGGACTAAATTTAACTAGACACAGTATGTTGGGGATGCAGTGCTGCTCCTTATGATACTGAAATTTCTCAAACATCTGACTGTTAATTCTGATTTGTAAACAAGACATCTCCAAATTTAGGTTAGGAAGAAATGCTCTGCAATCTCTGCTAGCAGATCAACTAGAATGTCAGAAGTGGTCAACTTCTTACACTGAACTTGACACTTCAAATAACTTTCTATACAATTGCAGTCACTTGGGACACTGATGATAGCCTTGGATACCTCCTTTTTCTGTAGGAAGTACTAGTTGTGTTTTTCACATGGTTTTGGAAAGTGTTCTATGGCTGGCATGCAAAGGGAAAAGCACAGATTGTTCTGTGGATCACCCTGCAAAGTTAAGTACTGTATGCTTCTTGTAAATACAGGGGATAGTTCTGATGACATGGAGTTCTCCTATCATCTTCTCTTCCACTGTACGTTGCCACTACATGCAAAGTATTCTGTTTTCATAGAGAGACTGTAAATAAAATTTGCAAAACATTAGTTTTATGAGTGGAGCTTTTGCAGTGCTAGTATTGCATGACATTTTGAAGTTTTGCCTCAACATCATCACCATTACAACTGATCATAAAGCTAGGGAGAAAATGAGTCATTTGATGAAAATCAGCTTATTTTTATTTAAGAAAAGGAAAACATAATTCTCCCTAGCTTACAGAAGCAGAACTAATTTACCTCCCTCTAGTAACATTCTATATAGAATGTTACTATATTGTGTTTAATTACTTTGAGAAAAAAGTGGATGTTCAGACATCTGTTTTCTATACTATTAGCAATTTTTTACTTCTGGCCATTTATTTAACATGATGTATAAAATAAACATTACAAAACATTAAAATGCAAATAAAGCTATCTAGACTTCAGATGATTGAAGAAAAAGTAGATAAATGCTCTTAAAGTAACTAATTTAGGGGTTTTACTATATCAAATCATAATAGGATTGTAAATGCTTATGTTAGTCCTCAGTAAAAAAAAAAAATAAAATTCTTAATTGTAAGGGAAGAAGAAGAAGACATTGCATCTTCTTGGTTGTTTCACAGTAAATACATTGCTAAGAATAATACTGATGAAACTGCTAAGAATAATATTGATGAAACACTAGAGATGTTGATTCAGGAGCTTATATAAAACTGTCTTCTACCAGTATTTAATTCGGGAACTTTACAATATTAAAAATCTGACACAAGACTGGGCTAAGGGAACAGAAGGAAGAGAACTCACGAGAGTTTATGGACTAACTGAAAAAGAGAAACAAACTCAAAGCTAACTGTTTCACTTTGGGCTTTTTCCCCAATCAGTCAGCAGTTGTCACAGGACTAAGAGTTGAACTTTAAAAAGGTAAGAGGACTCAATTGGTGTCCTTATGACATGAGAAAAAAAATTTTACATGTAAGAACTAGGGGGACTTTATGGGAAAAGTAAAGGAGAAGACAAGAGTAGGGTAGTAAGGACAGGAATAAAGATGGGATGGAGAGGTATAGGATTACTCAAAATGTATAAAGTTAATACAAAATAAGCAGATTTTTCTTTCTAAATATCTCTGTAATGCTGTAGTATCAAGTAGCACCTACATGCAGAAAAATTACACTAAATGTGCAGAAGTCCTGCCTCAGACACTATCATAAATGGTGACACTTCAATTTTTCAGTATTGGTCAAATGCAATTATTCCTATTACCGTTGAAACTGAAGTATAGAAACCTAAAGAATATGCCAACAATATATTATAAGGTGTGTGAGATTTCAACTTGAAATGTCAGACATTTTATTTAACCTTTACACTTGGCTGAATTGTACAACTACTGCTGTTAGCAAGATCACATTCTGCATGAGTTTTTCACATGTGGAAACTCCCTTGACATCTTTCTCATCCAAAATAGAGTATTTTTTTCAACTTTAAAATAAATCCTGTAACAGAGACATTCATGTTGTTTTTAAAAGCAAACAATGAATACTCTACGAGATACAGAAAATAACACGATTACCGAAATCCAGTTTTGATTTTTACACTCCTTTTCTTCCTATGCAAAGAAAACTGATTTTTCAGTGTGTTCCTCTGTCACCTTTTATAATCTTATAATCTACAAGTACTATAACTTTCCCAAACACATTTTAAAGTTTAGAAATATAGTTAAAACAATGCTGTTACCAAAGTGGAAAGAGGAGAACACATAAATGTTGCCATTAAATCTCTCCCTTGCTATTTATTTTAAAGACAAAAAACAGTCCAGCCTGCTATGTAAGAAAACTTCAGTTTCACCTTTAGAAAAACAGATTCAAAGTAAGTTTAAAAAGCAGAAAGAAGATAGCTTATTTACAAAGACTTTTTAAAAGATGTCAGAGATTATTTTTTTCCTTTTTTTTTTTTTTTTAATAGCCTTCTTGGTAAAATATGCTTTTAAATGGAATGCTGTCAGGGAAAGCGTGATCCTAGGGATTACGTGCTGGGTTTTTATTTTACCTTTAACAGTGGAAGCTCTGTAATGAAGTAGTGGGGTTTTGGGAGGAGCAAGGAAGAACAAAGACAAAATTCGTTTTGATGAGTTGAATGAAGCCCTGCTAATTAAAATGTGTTCACACACAAAACAAAAAAAGGAGTGACAGCTGTAAGTACATAGGCCAGTAGCTACAGTTTAAATCTAACCAGGTCAAATTACCTGCTGACACAAGTATATTAATTTCAACAAAGTTCCATTATTTTATTTTGTCTTTTTTGTGGAATCATGGTTGTTAAAGTATACCAATACCTCAGCTTTACATATGAAACTTTCATGGAAAAAAAACTGCATAAAGAAAGCCCAAATTATTTTTTATATATACACCTAACTTTCCTACTTGTTATTGTCACTGAATATTTTCCCTTGCCCAACCAATCATATCTCATTCTAGTAACAGAGTAAGAAAGTTTATGTATGTTGTTTAGAAGCATTTTTATCTTCTCATAACAGATTTATTACTGAGTGGTATACAAGTAAGATAATAACAAATAAAAGCAAATCTGCCAGCGAGGCATCATCTATCAATTACAGGCCCAGTATGACATCCATTGTGAAAGTCTAGAGATAAACAACAGAAATAAACGATGGATGGAGATAGCTTTAAAACATTACAAAGCAGAAAAACAAAGGACTTCAGATACAAACACTCCAAAGCACAATTTTCAGCTAAGGAGAAACTTATCCCTGTGAAACACTTCCTTTGCAAGTTGAAAGACACCAGAAACTACGTTCAATTAATGAAAGAGGTTTGCTTTCTTTTTACTTCAGCCTGGTAAATAACAACAAAGAGAAGGAAAATTATTTTTGTGTAAAACTCTTCCTACATTATGCTGAGTTCTGTATGGACTACAGCATTACACAGAAAATAAGTTGTTTAAACAGCTTTTTGACTAAGAGATCCAAAAAATGAGCTCGTTTCAGCAACGAACAGCTTTGAGAAAGACTCTGGCTGATAACAAGCATCTTCGTAAACTGCAGCGCTAATAAAGTCTGGTTTCCCATGAAATCCTGTCTCATATGAACTCACTGCTGTGCAGCAGAGAGTATTCTAACTGAAACATCTTCCACAGCTAGAACATCCACAATGCCTCACTCCGGTGCCCATTCTTTCATGCCAAAGAATAGGTTAGTTCGTGCTGAAACATTTTGTCCAAGGACAACAAAATGTTCCCTTCATCTGGCCACCTACTTGTAATAAAATTCTATGGACCATCTTTTTTCGCAGCCAAAGACCTGTAGTCAAATTAGGCCACAACTGGCCACCAAGTTTATAGGGAAGAACAGTCAGGAAGAGAGGGGATGAACAGAAAAATAGATTGGCTGATATATATGCCTGTTGTGATGGCATAAGAATGCTTGTGCAATGAATAGTGATTGGCAGACTTTCTTTAGAAAACAAAAAACATCAATATTCATTCTCAGGTAACTTCCCCAGCACCAAGTTACCAAGTCATCTTCTCATTGTTACACACTTCCTCTAGTTCTCTGAATCTTGACTTCCTTACTAGACAGTGGGATGTACTGAAGAGGAAAAATGGAAAGATTTTCTGCTTTCCTTAGCTCACAGTTTGGCAGTTAAGGCTTTTTTCATAGTGGAAAGAACTGGACTTAAATTTCCAAAGGCAGAAAAATCAACCTTTCTCCCTCTCAACCCGAGCAGCTGGTCTGTGTACAAAGCTGTTGTATAAAAGGAGGCACTGCTGTAACCCCACTTGGTCTTGTTCTGCTGTCTGCCATGGGTGAATTTTCTGAGGAGACTCAAGCTGCTACCACAGACAAGGATGCTCCACAAATGCCTACTTGGTTGAGACCAAGATGGTCAGCAGATGTAGAAGAAAAAATTCATTTTGGTACATTCACTGGGATTCAACTAACTGCTGCTCAACCTTAGCCTACAGAAGGTTGCAATATTTCTGTGCGTATTCAAAAGCAAAATTTCTTACATCTGGGAAATGTATGTTAAAACTGGTTGGTCAATAGGGAGCAGCTGACTGGGTCTTTTGATGACCTCATTTCAAAATAGGATGGAATAAAACATAACATACAACAAGGTCCAAAATGTCATACCTGGTCTGCCCTGAATCTATATTTTAATGCTATTAAATTCCAGTAATATTCTTTAAACATAGCTTTTTGAGTGTAACTTCCTGGGGTTTTAAAAAAGGCAAACATAAAATAAAGAAGTTTTTCATACAGCCTCAAACACCCACATTAATTATCACCCAAGTTAAGATCTTTACATCTATCACATACTCATGGCAGCTGATGAAGCAGAATAAAAGCAGTAGTAGCTCGCCATGTTGTAGGGACCTGCTTCGAAGAAGCAACACATTTTGTCAGTGTATTTCAGATGTACTAGATGGCAGAAGAAACCTATTGAGGTCTCTCAATGGCTACAGCTATTTTCAGCTCCACTGCCCAGTCCTGCTTGGGCTCATAACAGCTTCAAGCAAACACTGTAAGAAAATATTCCATTAACCCATGAAGCCTGTGTTCAAGTTGGCTTCTCTACCTAAATGACATATGTAAAATTCCTTCACTCATTTTTCACTTTCTGGTGACATAAAGCATGATCAGTTACTATTTGGATGACAGAAGCCAAAAAGGGCTGAAACATTGTCATTGGGCAACAGGACTGGTACAAGTACACGCTCATCAGGCAAAAGTTGTGATAAGCTTGAATACGCTCAGCAAAAATAGTCCTCAGAAAGTCTGATAGGAATAGGGAAAAAATTCATCACTGTACATACCCCAAAACGTTTCGAGTTTAAAAGGCATCGTAACATGGTGAAATCTGTCGTATTTTCAAGGAGCTGAAGACATATGCCCAAATCATTATTTTAGCATGAGGAAAAAAAAGATTTTTCAAACCTCAGTCTTTGAATAGCAATAAAGCATTCTGAATGAAACTCATGAGTCAGTCACATAACATTTCAAGGTGAAAACACTAGAAGTTTGAAACATCTATAATTAACTGAAGACAAGGAAACATCAGACAACATAAGCTGAACACTTTGAATATATGGAGAACTTAACCTGAATTTCTTGAACTGGATAGTATGTCACCAAAACTCTCCTGCAGAATTCCTTAGGAGAGGGTGGAATTGGAAGACAAAGCGGAAAAATTGCTAAGAAACATAAACATAATTTTCTGTCTTTTTCTTCACTAGGACTTATTGTCAAGGCACATTATTTCATAACACCACCACCAGAAGCAATTATCTTCTTAAAATGACATTATTATCTTTATCCACTGCTAAAAAGAGACCAGTCATCATAACTCAGTTTTCCTTATGTAAAATGTAGCTCTGACTACCAAGATAAAAGACAGGGAGAAAGTATTAGCTGAAATCACAACTCAACAGTAACCAAAATAATAGAGCATTTGAAATTGCACAGTAATTGTCTAGATTAGTGATAGGATGGGATAGTTTCTTACACAAAGTTCATACCAGTGCTCCCATTACGGTAGTTTTTACTGTCCTCTCTACATGAGCTGCAATGGCATCCATTACAATTGGATAAAGTGCCTTCAAATTAAGTTCCACTCATTCGAAAGAACAGCAGCAGAGAAAAGATATGAAGTTCCCCAGAACTTCCAGAAACGACGGCCAAAGCTAGGTGAGGGTCACAGGGATGCACTTGTGTTCCAAGTTATTGCCCTTTCCCCAGAAAGGCAGATATACTAATTCAAGTGACAATGATTTATCCATAAAATAAACCCAAAAGGTTTCACAACACAAAGACCTTCTCGAACATTATTCATTATATAACTTTCATTCACCTTGAATCCAGGAAAATAAGTCAAGTGGCCTTCCAAATAGAAAAGAGGTTTATTACCCCAAAACTCTCAAAAAATGTTGGTAAGACAAAAGACCTATTCACAGCTATACTTTCAGTTTTTAAACTCTTTACAACCAATTTACAAGTAGCATGAAAACAGAATTTGAATTCTAAAGGACCAGAAGTTATGTAAACATATATCATTATTTAAATTACCATTTTTGCACTGATACCTAACTCTGTTTTTTTCCTAGTCTGATCCTTAGCAAAATTATTCAGCTTTCAGATCAAGACATCAAATGTCATTTACAGAACCACTCAATACTGACTTAGTTAATGAAGGCTTTGACTAAAAACATAATGTACAACGCCACTCCCTAAAAGGGAGAAACACACTTTTTAATTAATTTTTGGTAAGTAAAAAGAGCCATAAGCTTTAAAACATGCCATGATCCTTATTAGAAATATAAAAATAAGCAGAAATTAATAAACAACAAACCAAAATAAAATATCAAGAGCATGTGCTATTTAGTTATTCATGGTAACAAAAGCAAAACATTCATACCTGCACCTGGAATGATTGCCAACTTTGTTTCAACTAGGCCCATTTTAGCAGAAGAGGCTAAAACACAGAACATAAATGAGTTCTTACTATCACCTAACAGAAAAAAAACTTTGCAAAATATGTAATAATGACCTACAAGACTGTTAATTTATTACATTTCCTTCATAAAGAACAATCACTTAAAAAACATTTCTTTATGAAAATCTTTAAATAAATTCAACTGATCTGCCTTTAGTAAAAGATCCAACTTGTCATCAAGTGCTGTACCTTACTAACTTTCACATAGCAAGTAAGCAATTACAGTGAGTAACACTTATTTGCAAAATTTAAAATACTAAAAGACTGTTGCCATTTAACATCTTAAAATGGGGTAGAATTCTGTATCTGACTATTCTGAATTCTCTAAGGGTCAAACAGCTTTATATACCCTAAGTTACTGGCAACTGTTCAGGACCAAGTTTCCATTTACTTTCCAACAAATGGCTTTACAGTTCTGACAGCTGGATAGGTCAAGGCTCATCTTTTCAAGTGCTGTTGTCACTTTTATTTTATAACAGCTTAATTGCTTGTGTAATAGTACTCTCACTAACAACTTTTGTTTTTTCCCTGCAACCTGTTTAGATAAAATCAAATCTCCATCTAGAACACTTCAAATACAGAAGAATACTTTAATTACTAAATAAATTATCAAAACAACTACATAAGCCTTCTGGCAATACGGATAAAATGAAGGTCATAAGAATAAAGTAAGACATGTAACAAAACCAATCAGTCATCAGCAGTAAGTTGTTTGAAATTAAACATTACCAAGTACTTAAACAGGTTTCTGCTAAAACTCTTTAAAATAATTGGTTATAAACAACAGCAAGTATAAAACAAATTTTATAAGACTGTTGCCAAAACAAGGGTTAGACAATCCATCTGCAACACTAGTAACCCTATAAAGAGAATGCAAACCTACCTGCCACTCTTATATCACAGGCTAATGCAAGTTCTAGGCCACCACCTAATGCAGTTCCATCTATTGCAGCAATAGTAGGTACGGGCAGATTAGCTGAAAAAGAAAGTACCAATTAACACTAGCCTCATAAAGTATATTTCTGAAACACCGTTTCATCACATTTTGTTCAGTCAGCATGTACAGTCATGCTATGGGAAAAAAGTTTCATAAAACAAAGCAGGTCTAAAAATCAATTGCTCTGCAGAACTTCGGCAAAAAAACTGACCCTCCCTCTAATCACTCTGTGGCTGAATAGGTTTGCAAGCCTTTTTCTCTAGCTTCTGCTCACTTTTTGACCAAAATCTGAATAGTAAACTCCAAAACCAGCAGAGCTAGACAAACAATAAAACAGGAATACTTAAAAAAGGCACATACACAAACAGTCCCAGATGAAATACGGATGTCTGATCATGTGATGCTAGCATTGATGGAAGCTCGCTGTGTCTTAATATCCTGCAACATGGTGTGGCCACCAATATTACCTCTTTTCTCCTGTAAAGCAGCAACTAGCAGCTTCATGGAATGTGGGAAAGTTTTCAGGCCGATAAACAGATGCACATGCTGCCAGTACACAAAACCGGAAGCAGGGCTCCAGAGGCCTCTGTGACCATGGCAGGCTTTGTATTTAACATATCGTCAGTGTTCTGACATGGGGAAGTCAAATACACATTCAGCTTAAAGTACTACTCCTCAACCCCAACAAGTTTAAGTTCTCTCTTCACCACAAACTCAAAGAAGTTTGATGAAAAATGTGTTTTTCATGTGAGAAATAAACTTGTATATTACAGCTTTAATTATATTTCACACTACATTTACCACAAGCTATCAATAATTTTAAACTACTCAAAAAATATTTGAGCAGTACATTTTTGCTACTAAAGTTTCAAAGATAGACAAAAGCAATTAATTAGGTGAACACCTGGCCATACAGCTTGTTGAAATGTTAAACCAGCTCTTGACAGCAATTTTTTTTCTGCAGACGTTAGAAAAGCATTTTCTTTGTTTTGTTTCAGCTACTTAAATTCAATGACCAGTTCGTTCAGTCTTAGTTGGAAATTGAAAAAGAAAAAAATCTGCTGTGAAAATATAAATGAAAATGAGGTGTGAGAGTATGTTCTCTCTTTTTAAAATCTGAAAGGGTAATGTGACTAAAAATTATTAATTTAATGTATTAACTACAAATAATACTTCCTTTCTTTAGTGAACTAGTTAGTTCTAAATTTAGAAGTTGTGCTACCTAGCTTACTTTTTAGCTTTCTGACAGATACAATTCAGGTATCTTCATGTAAATAAAAAAAAAAATCACTTAAATGTTAATGTATGGCAGCATGAATAAATCAGTATACAAACAGGTAGTCTCTCACTGGGTAACAAAACAACATATCAAATTAAATGAAATGCTATTTTTAGCCGCAAATCAACATTCTTTTATGATTAACAACTAATGAAAATCCAATTGTCTTTAAGAAAAGAACAAAAACGTACCAATGCTTTTCAAGACTACAACAGATGCTTTAAATCAAAGTCCCTTAGTTGCTGGTTTAGATCATGATTAAAAGTGATTATATGAATCAACTCCAATGTCAAAAGAGACTACTGATTACTGTCTCCAACATCAAGCACTCGCAGTCACTTAAAAGAACCTAAGGTACTCATTATATTTGCCATCTACCACAGAAGGCATAGGAGACAGAGGAAGAGGAATAAAATCCGCTCTTTCTCAATTCACTTTTTCTTAGTTATATGAGACGGCAAGAAAAGGAGGGAACTATAATTTCCAGCAGGGCCAGGTTGCTCACCGAAACTCAGAATCCTGTCACCATAACCAATTTGCCAGTCTTGCAATCCAAGTTCAAGGATGATACAGCTAGCATTTCTCTTAAAGGAATCTGCCTTTTCCATAGGTAAATGAAAAATACTTTCCCCGAACACGAAGGCATGGTCATTATTAACTGTAGTTGCCAGCAGTTACTGCCTGCCTCTATGTTCCATCTCTCAGAGACTAGCAAACACTGTCTGGAGCACTATTTGCACAACTTTTCAGTACTCACAGTACTGTGTGGTGTGGTCAACACACTGGTGGCGAGGGATACCATCAAGAGGGACCTGGACGGGCTTTAGAGGTGAGCCCATGCAAATCTTGTGAAGTTCAACAAGGGCAAGTGCAAGGTCCTGCATGTGGGCTGGGGTAATCCCAAGCACAAATACAGGATGGGCAGGGAATGGATTGAGAGCAGCCCCGAGGAGAAGGACCTGGGGGTGTTGGCTGATGAGAAGTTCAACGTGAGCCAGCAATGTGCACGCTTCCAGCCCAGAAGGCCAACCATATCCTGGGCTGCATCAAAGGAAGCATGGCCAGCAGGTCAAGGGAGGTGATTCTGCCCCTCTACTCCACTCTCCTGAGACCCCACCTGGAGTACTGCATCCAGCTCTGGCGCCCCCAACATAAGAAGGACGCAGACCCATTGGAGTGAGTCCAGACGGGGGCCATGAAGATGATCAGAGGGCTGGAGCACCTCTGCCATGAAGACAGGCTGAAAGAGTTGGGGTTGTTCAGGCTGGAGAAGAGAAGGCTCCAGGGAGACCTTATAGGGGCCTTCCAGTACCTAAAGGGGGCCTACAGGAAAGGTGGGGAGGGACGATTTATCAGGGAATATAGTAATAGGATGAAGGGTAACAGTTTTAAACTGGAAGAGGGTAGATTTAGGTTAGATGCTAAGAAGAAATTTTTTATTCTGAGGGTTCTGAGGCACTGGAACAGGTTGCCCCGGGAAGCTGTGGATCCCCCGTCCCTGGAGGTGTTCAAAGCCAGGCTGGATGGGGCTTTAAGTAACCCGGTCTAGTGCAAGGTGTCCCTGCCCATGGCAGAGGGGGTGGAACTAGATGATCTTTAAGGTCTCTTCCAACACAAACCAGTCTATGATTCTACGATTCTACTCCAAGGCAGACTACTTTCTCTATGATAAGTATTTTCCAGATTTAGCTATGGTTCAATTTAAGTAGACTATTACACATGGCAATGAAACTTACAGAAGGAGTATTATAAAATAGCTTGGCTTCAAGAATTGGAGCCAGCATTTTGATCAAGAAATACTAAAATTCATAATTCAAAGGGAGAAAAAGCAGTTTGATACCATATGTTAGAATCATCACTTCCCAAGGATATTGTTTTCAAAGGAACACCTGATGTGGAAGTTGACAATGAACGAAAGGCAAAATACAAATTCTTTACAATAGCTCTGTGCATACGTATCAAAACAATTGAAGAAATTAATCCTTTTAACATGTTCTTGTGAAGCATCAGAAAAAGCAATACAGAAATTAATTAACAATTGCTCTGGATTTTAAACTGAGTTTCTAAATCACTAGAACTTATTACCAAGGGTAAAGCTTCTTGGAATACTCATATTTTGTAGCACAAGAGGCACTTGTTCATGTTTATCTGCATACTTTTAATACACTACTGACAAAACAGTTCAGCTCATAACAAAAACAGAGAGGATGTTTGACAAATCATGCTCTGTATAGTTAACTGAGTTGTATGCACTCAAATTTAAAGAACAATAAATTACGTAAATATACAGATCAACCTCCGCAATGATTCTACATAAGTAAATAACAGATATAAATTTCAGGCAATTGTTGTACTACTAATCATTAGTGCTAGATTCTAGATCTGATACGGGTTTATCAATGTGCAATCATGAGCTGCGTACTGAAGTCCTCAAAAAAAATTAGGAATACATATTAAAGAAACAAAATAATTCAACTAAATTAGACTGTACAACACACAGATAAGAGTAGACCATGTATACACACAGACCAATGCTGTTACAAGTAGTTAAAAAAGTAATAAGTAATAAGTAGCATTAAACTGTAGTCAGAGAATTGCACTGAACTACTGTAGTACATCAAAGCATGTAATATGAAGGACACTAAGTAATATGCCAGTTCATACAATGAATTAATAAAGGATTACATCACACATCTATTGTATTATAAAACATGCTGCATATTCTGTATATACACTTTCATTCTGCACATAAAACAAGTGTCCCAAGCAAATACTCATGTCCCAATATAACATCAATACTTAATGATATCACAGAAAAGGAAGGTTTTCAGTACAGTAAGGAAAAAGAACAGCCCATTTCAGTATATATTAGTCCTACGTGAGCAACAGAGCCAGATACAAGATGCATTTCTATACTGGAGATCACAAGAGTAGAAGAAGAGTAGAAACAGAGTTTGGATAGCTGATGAGGAGACAAACACGAACAAGCAGATCAAAACAATTTTTATGTATAAAGTTATTTGAGAAATAATCTGTTAGGACAGAAGGTGATATAACCTGTATAATAGGATGTTTATTGGCCATTCAAGACATGATAAAGGTGTAGTGACCAACAGGTAAACTGAAGAACTAAGAAATTAATGGCATGCAAAAAAATTCAATAAGAGAAACTAATCATAATAACATGATACAGCTAGTTAAGTCCAATAAACCATAAAAAGCTCAATAATAGAAAAGATTATATACAACAATATACAGAAACGAGCCTGCTTCCTACTCTGTAGTAACTGGATCTTCAGCTCAACTTCAGGAATGCAATCCTGGTAAATATATGTTACACATAGTTTTAGATTAGGCTAACCAGCAGTATCTCACAGTCTTGGGCTGCCTCCTGCTTTCCTGTGACACTCCGTTACTGAAAGACATAAAGAGTAGAGTAAACTAAACTCTTCCACAATTTTGTCATCAGTACAGCATGACACAGGAGGAGGACTTTGCATTTGAGCACATAAAAACACGTAATGTGTGGGAAACAGTCTCAAAGAACCACAAGTGTTTTGAACCAGGTAGTTGTTATTTCATCTTTAAGTGACTTTCCACATAACATCCACTGCTGATGACTAACAAGGGATTTCCCTTCTGCCTAGAGATGATTATACGATGAATGAAAGACCAGCATGTGAATACAGACAACAGAATTGGACCAAGAAATAGTTTCTCAGACGTGTGTCACAAACTCCACTCAGCTGACACTGCAGACACTGACATTCCCCAAATAGAAAGTAAAAGTTGCCTGGATTATATTGGCCTGAATTGTATGTGACTATTTAGTCTTCTGACTAATTCATTAAAAAAGTTCGTGTAAAATTACAGATATCTAAGACAATACCTGAGAGGAAACTGAATTACACTTCATACTTTCTTAGTAACTATCAACCAGCCTTTTCTATTCCTGCACAACCTCATTTTCTCACTACTGACAGACAACAAAATGCTTGGTTCAACTAGGAAAAATCTACTTTCCACAGATACCGAGGAAGAAGGAAGAAGATAGGAAGAAAGCAAAAGCCCAGGTAGAGTTAAAACTGGCCAGGGATGTCAACGACAACAAGAAAAGCTTCTACAGGTATGCCAGTGATAAAAGGAAGAGTAAGGAAAATGTGGGCCCTCTCTGGAAGGAAATGGGAGACCTGGTCACCTGGGATATGGAGAAGCCTGAGATGCTCAATGACTTTTTTTTGCCTGAGTCTTCACCAGCAAGTGCTCTAGCAACACCGCCCAAGTCACAGAAGGCAAAGGCAGGGACTGTGAGAATGAGGAACTGCCCACTGCAGGAGAAGATCAGGTTCAAGACCATATGAGGAACCTGAAGGTGCACAAATCCATGGGACCTGATGAGATACTTCTGTGGATCCTGAGGGAACTGGCTGATGTAGTTACCAAGCCATTATGCATCATATTTGAGAAGTCGTGGCAGTCAGGAGGAGCTCCTGCTGACTGGTAAAAGGGGAAAGA
>NW_009650124.1:0-29793 GCF_000708025.1 Charadrius vociferus | reverse complement strand
ACCCCCATTTTTTAAAAGGGAAAAAAGAAAAAAACATACAGCAGAGAACAAAGCCCTAGAATACAATCCCTTCACCCTTAAAAAACCAACAACTAAAGAGAAAAAAGAAGACCAAGGGAACTACAGGTAGGTTTGTCTCATCCCTGTGCCTGGCAAGACCATGGAGCAGATCCTCCTGGAAACTCTGCTGAGGCACATGGAAAATAAGGAGGTCACCGGTGACAGCCAACATGGCTTCACTAAAAGCAAATCATATCTGGCAAGTTTGGTGGCCTTCTAGAATGGTATTACAGCGTTGGTGGATAAGGGGAGAGGAACTGACATCACCTAGCTGGACCTGTGCAAAGCATATGATGCTGTCCTGCACGGTATCCTTGTCTCTAAATCAGAGAGACACAGATTTGATGAATGGACAACCACTGGAAAGAAACTAGCTTCATCTTCTTAATAACCTCCCCTTTAGGTGTGTGTATATCTATCTATCTATCTATCTATATATCTCTATTGACGAGATCACTGACAAGATCCTGAGCCTTCTTTTCTCCAACCTGAACAGTCCTAGCTTGCTCAGCCTTTCCTCATAGCAGAGATGCTCCAGTCCATTCATCACCTTCGGCCTTTTGCTGGACTCTCCAGTAGGTCCATCTCTCTCACACTGGGAAGCCCAGAACTGGGCGGAGTACTCCAGCAGTGGCGTCACCAGTGCTGAGGAGAGGGGAAAGATCCCCTCCCTCTACCTACTGGCAACACTCCTCCTAATGCAGTCCAGGATAACATTAGCCTTCTTTGCCACAAGGGCACAGTGCTGTTCAACTCTCGTGTTCAACTTGGTGTCCACCAGGACCCCAAGGCCCTTTCTGCAAAGCTGCTTTCCAGATTGTTAGACCCCAGCATGTACCGGTGCATGGGATTGCTTCTTCCCAGGTGCAACCCTCCTTTGTTAAACTTAATAACGCTCCTGTCAGCCTATTTCTCCAGCTTGTTGAGGCCCCTCTGAACTATGGCACAACCCTCTGGTGGATCAGCCACTCCTTCCGCTTTTGTATCATCAGCAAATTTGCTGACAGTACACTCTGTCCCATCATCCAGATCATTAATGACGTTGAACAGGACTGAACCCAGTATTGGCCCATGGGGTACACACTGCTGACTAGTGTCCTCCAAGTAGACTTCATGCTGCTCAAGACCAGCCGCTGAACCTGCCCATTCAGCCGATTTTCAATCCACTGCACTCTTTGCTCATCCAGTCCATACTCATCAGTTAGTCTATGAGAATCTTACATGAGACAGTGTCAAAAGCCTTACTTAAGTCAAGGTAGACAATATCCACGGCTCTTCCCTCATCTACCAAAGTAGTCATTTCACCATAGGTCATAAGGCTGGTCAAGCATGATTTCGCTTTTGTGAACCCATGCTGACTACACCTGATGATTTTCTTGTCCTTCATGTGCCCAGAAGTAGTTTCCAGGATTAGTTGTTCCAGCCCCTTCCGAAGGACAAATTTTAATTTACAGATAAGAAAGGTCCCTCTCTGTTTCTTAGTCCATTTATTTAAAAGTAGTAACAATAATGGACCCTTCAAATTAATGAAGAGAATGGTCACATGCCCCAAAAATGTATAAACACAACTAAACACATATTTGCAGATTCCCTAACTGATGGCTCAGCCTTTAGGAAGGCAAGAAAGAAGAAACAGAAGTCACATAACACTGTACTTATTTACATTCTGTTTATCTTCAGTAAACTTTTCAACTAACAGTAGCTTAAAACCACATAACACTATAAGTCTATGGGCTGATTCCTACACAAAAAATGTTGAAAAAAATGTTCGAGATCTGTTACTTTACAGAGTTTCTTCACTAACTCCAAATCTGCAAGTTTTCTAGATACAAGTTAGAAAAGAGTTTTCAAAAGGCCACAGATGTAAATAGGAATTTTGAATCAGCATTAGTGATTATTTAAAACTACATGCTAGCCTGCTATAATAACAGGGAATTGATTTTTATTTTTGTTTTAAAATAATTAAGTTTATACCTAAATATTCATATCTTTTAACTCAGAATAGACTTTCTATTCCACCTGTTCACTACCCACATTTTTTATCTCTCTTGGTGATGTTGCTCTTGAGCATAAAATTTGATTTTTCCCTTCAAAAAAAAAAAGGGCATAAACTATGCACCTTGAGAGGCATCTAGAGGCAGTCCCTGGGCAATTATGATAACTGAAATATTCTTTATATTAGGAACATTTTAATTAAAAACTTACATTTTCACATAAGTTAATTTATGTCATAGGGAACCAAGAAAAATAATTTTAACACAATAACACATCTTGATTTCATCTTTTGGGATCTTTTTGTGAAGAACAATATTAACACTAAGATGTAATACAAGCTTTGCACTTAAGAGAGCAATGTCAGTTGTGTTTCAGCCATTTACCCTGCCTCATAAAATCTAGAACAGTTTGGTTGCATTTTCAATTGAAAGCACTGCCATAAAAAGGCCTTTCTATGAGGAAAAAAGCTAACAAACCAAATACTTCCAAAAGCACTTTCATCCATTCTATGATACTATGAAAACCAACCAATGTATGTAGCAACTTAGAAAAGTCACTAAGAGATACTGACAAATCTTCCTATACAACCTTGAAGGCAAAGAAGATTGGTCAAACCATTTTTGTACAAGGCAAGTAATTAAATGCTACAAAGCTTTACCTGTCATCATTGCAAAAAGAATGAAAAAGTGGTTACTCAAAGTAACTTATATATTTACATATGTTTTAATAATTTCTCCATTTGCAAAAACATGACCACACTTTTAAGTCTGAAAGGTCTACATGTGTATTTGGATACACACAATTCTTTTCCATACATTTGCTAGTTACAATTGTGAAAGGGTTTTAGCTACCCTCTAATTCCTGTGCTTTGGATAAGAAGCTTAATAGACTGCTAATGCTGATAGATTTATTTGAACATTATTATCTTTGCTTTAATACCTTCAAAGTTCAGGCAGGCAAACAGTAGCAAGAAAGAGCTGCGTAAGAAAAAATATTTTTTAGTAGTTATAAAGAAATTTTGCTTTTTAATGAAAATGGTTACTGCACATTGCTCACAGTTGATTATTAAGCAAAAGATACTAGTAAAGTTTAAATTCCCTTTATTATGACATTAGCTAAAGGGTTACTCTAGTACCAGCAGCATTCTTGTTTGACACAGAAAATCCCACAGACTGTGACCATTTCTAGAATTTTTCTCCTGTATCTATTTTCAGCAGTATTCCATATACCTAAATTCCCCAGTCCAGTGCGAAAATACCTTTATTTCTAAATTAGGTTAATGTATTAAGTAATAGTTTCGGTCAACTCATTCACTGAATACTACAGAAGAAACACTCCCTAATGTTTCACAGTAAGCATAATTTATTTTTTTTTTTTTTTTGTTATAAACTAGCTTGGCAAGGTCATCAAAGCAGTGCATACCTAGGCAAAAGCCACGTTCAACCCAAGACTTGAACATGCTATTCTGAAGCCAAAGCCTAACACTGGGCCCAAGCAATGAGCTTAGGATTTTTTCAATAGAAATGCAGCATAATACTTTCGATACCATGCAAGGAGTCGCTGCCCTTTGAATACCAATTGGTTCTAGGAACCAGAGGCTGAGACAGGCAAAGCGAAAGAGTTAACAAACTATTCCTTCTCATTCAGGGATTGAAACATGCAATTTCAAACCTGAACAGGGCAAGGAAAGAGTAGAGTTTCCCAATGCATCAAACATACAGAATATGGCTCCCTAGAGAGGGAACAGAGGCCTTGGAAGCAAGTCATACTGTAGGCCTGTTTTAACAGTCAATGCGCAAACTGGCTATGTTGATCTCAACAAACCATTTGAGCAAGTAACATCCTTCTTTTGGTACAGCTGCTTTTTGTGGGAGGAAAATTAAAGAGCCATGTCCAGAGCATAGTCTCTTCCTCATAGAACAGCATCTGGAATTACTACCAGAAGGAAAACTAAACTACAGCTGAGGCTGTGTTAATTTTTGTCAAGGCTGTACGGCAGTGCCGGGGATCAAAGCAATGAATGGGCAATGCAAAGCCACCTCCTTCCCTAATTTTCAGATCTATAAGGAAGGACAATCATCTTATCCTAACATTCAGGTCCTCTGTTTCTACATCTTTTTTTGTAACAGTTTTTAGAAAGTTATGGGGAAAAAAAGCATATTAGCAATTGTGGAAGCAATGCTGGTATATAAATAGCTAATAAACATCTTGGTAGAGAAGTTTAATGTTGCATTCATTGCCTTTATAATGGTACAGAGATTAGCATTGTGATTTTTAATTAAAAACAATCCAATGCAATTTGACAAAGCCCATAATTTCAGCTCTGCAAGGACAGTACTGTCTACTTAGGAAACAGACACTACTTAGTCAAAGGGTATCTTAAATTAATTCAATGTTAACAGAAGCAGTAAATCTACTACTGGAAAACAACCAAGGGCTCAGCAACGCGTTCAGAATGCTAGCAGTCTTGGACTGTATTAGGTATGCTCTACACTTATCTGAATAGGCAACAGCATAACACAGCAACAGAAATACTTTGCCAAAATCTCCCTTTCACAGTGTCAGAAATTAAGGGAGACCATAATGCCTAAGGATGGCTGCTAAGCATGGCACTGCTAGCTGTAGATTTGTCTTTTTCCAAATTTAATAGCTACCTGTGATAATTCATTCAGCTTCCCAGTGAATGCTTTTTCAAGTTATAGCCTATACCTGCTCTTCCCTAAGAGAGAAACCCACAGTTCCTCTCAGTGGATTTCCAAACTCGAGCACTCCATCTTTGCTGCCCAGATTTCTCTCCAGCAAACACAAGTGGATTTGGTCAACGGTAAATAAGCAGTCACCTCTCAGAGTGGTAATCACGTCCGGGTGTTCATTACTAAACCAGGATTTTTAATGTTAACCAAAACTCCACAGAAGGCCCAGAAACTCAATCAGTAAAACAAAGCACTGCACTGACCTCTTCAACGATCATTCTTGCCTATTTTTGAGACACTACAATGGGAAGGTGGGGTGACAATTAGCAGACCAGAAATCAAGTGAAGCTTACACAACCCTGATCCTACTCTTGGGACCTCTGAGATCAAGTTTTGAGAGCCTGTATCCAAAACCAAACTATGGCATATAATGTGGCACAACCTAAGAACTTCCAAGGATGCATGATCTTCAGTAGTCAAAAAAGGAACTTTCTGGAGAAGAAACTGTTCTCCTGAAGGATGAACAAGAGCACTTTTTTAGGTAAATTAAAAGTTTGGTGATGACTGGGAGAAGCCAGAATGACAGAAAAATTGCTAAGAAGAAAAAAAAACACCATGCAAATATAGAGTTGTATCTGCTTTGAATAAAATAAAAAGCAAACAATAAAAATAGAAACGCAAGTAACTGACCACAAGGTGCTTTCATTCAGGATGATCTCATTTAAATTGGACTATGTCAAAACCAATCACTCCTGTGAAAATTATGACTAAACAAAGTTACTAAATACCACTACTTATTAAAGTTATATCACACCTTATGCATCAAAACTAATCAGACATCTTAAACAAAGCACTATAAAGTTTATTAGAATGGAAGATGTCTAACAGAAAACAAGTAAAATTAAGATTTTATTAAAAACTTCTTCCTTAGCTTAGTTCAGATCTAGGATCTACCAGGCCATAAGTAAGGTGCTTTACTTTTATTTTAAAAGTAACCAAGAAAGTTGGCCTCCAATTTTTTTCCCCCACTTGTAGGATTTAGGTACTCACAGCTATGTTCTTTGGAAGAGCTTTGCTAACCAGTGACGTTTCTCACTTACTAGAGGTTGGCACCAAACGTCACTCTGAGTAATTACAAGTATTTGCTGAGTTCAAGTTCTTTCTGCACCTTCATTTTTTCTTTCTGTTAAACAAGGTGTCTTTCTGAAGGAGGGTGGTTATCACACTCAGCTCCCTGTGTAGCCTCAGTTTGTTTTGCTATGGAAATCTCAACAGGTAACGTACATCCAACGGTAACATCACAGCCCACACACCACAGCCAGTGTTAAGAACGACATAGACTTTGTGGGAGTCATACCATAAAATATATGCTGAAGATCTAACCCACAATGATGGCACTTTTTTTCCCCAAAGCATCAAAAGACAAGGTTTCTGGGAGTCAGCAACATTTGTTTTCATTTAGTTAGGCCTGTTTTGTTGTGCATGGTTGCAAGAAATCTATTAATGCTTTTCTCTTCTAGTTTTTTGAGGATAAAGCCAGACTTACATCAGTTACAAAGAGCCTCAAGGCAGAATATAGTAATGGACAAGTAGTCTTATAATTCCTAGTACTAAAAAAAACAAACCAGAAAAAAAAAACCAACCCAAACCAAAAAAAAACCCCAAAGAAACCCCAAAACCCATTTCTGCTGTAATTTTAGCAAAAGCAGCCACTGTTAAAAATAGAGGCTGTTTTGATTCCCCCCCCCCCCCAACTTAAAGGCCTAAGAACTGCAACTAATGGTTCAGTACAATTTTTTCAGCTCTTTTTTTAAGTGCTTATTTTTGTACCAAGTGATATTTACTGCACTCTTAATACTTCACCCAAATTTAGCAAGCTATAAATTAATCCCATAAAAACAAGTGCAGTATGTTTTTAATTTCTAGAAAATTCTCTTCTGTAGCTGTATTCCAAAATGACACTACAGCTTTTTACAAAACCACCAGTGTAAGGATTTTAAATGTAATGAAAATGACAGGAACTAAAGAAAGCCAAAGCATGTCAATTCTAAAAAGCTAAGTTTATCCAGTTGTTCAAGATGTAATTAACCTTTTGTGTATTTTGTCTACAAAGACAACTTAATGGTCTTCTTTCTGAAAATATTGTTAAAAAGAAACATCTCCTTACTAGGTCACACATCTGAACACAAACGCAATTATCAAAACATGACCTATTTGTGAAAAGCGAAAAGTAGATCACATTTTAAATGAGATTACAGCATTAGACTTGCATAGAAAAAGAACAAAGTGGGAGATTGGAAAGATTGTTCCCTGGCTATACAGCATTCTGCAGTGACAAATAATAATTTGAAAATTGTTTACCTTCTTTAACCATCTCACAACATTCTGGTTGTTGCTGGGCAGGAAAAATACTATTATTTTCAATATACAGATTCATTGCAGTAATCAAATGCAAATACAATGTCCCACTAGTTCTATAAAAATTATGTTCTGTAATACCAGATCACTTCTTCAGAAGAAAAAAAAGAACTGAGAACATCTAACTTGCTATAAAATTAGTGTTCACTTCTATTTATAAGGGCATCATGCAACATGACGCCTTGTGCACCCATCTAATCTAATCTCATTTCTAAAATCTAGTTTTTCATATTCCCTACCAGTTCCTGATGCAGGGAACCACATTTCAAATTAGATCCATCCTGTAAATACATCTACTGTTGACATAATGTGTTCAAAAACAATGCCTCCTGAAATATGTGTACAGTGGGAATACATCATGTGACTGAAAAATAAAAGCTAATTACACAGTATGCATGTCCAAACATACATGATATGAAAATTGACCAATAACATTAGAAGCAATATCTCAATATTCTTCTCCAATTCTGCAAAAAGGCCTTTTAAAAATTAATTGGGAGGTGGTCAAATATCATGTACCCATTAAAGAACCTTCTAGTGACTGATTTGTTTAGTGTTTTAAAGCAGAAATGGCAAAATGGATGAAGGGAGGGAGTAAGGAGTGAGGGAAGTAGTGAGGGAGAAGGGGGAGAAAGAGAGAGACACTCAGCCAACCTGAGCAAAAGTTTTGTTACAATATCAAGCAAAGGCTATGTTCAAATGCTTTCTCTTCTGTAACCTGCAGCATGTCAATTGCTGTTACTACATCCCCTCGCAAACCTTCCTATCTAGGTACTTCAGTGACCTAGATTCTAAAATATTAATTCCACTTACTCACAATGTCATGCTTCTTTCTTGAGAAAGAGACTAGAGATTAATGAATGAAATCACTCATACTGGTTTCCTCAACTTCAAGTAATTCACTGTTTGCGTAATGATCCACTGTAAACCTTTTGGATAGCACTGAAAATTTGCTTACATACTCAGTAGTTAAACCCTCTCGCAGGAACCTTAATGAAGTTGAAGACAATCAAACATCTGTCAAAGTCTTTTCAACTCTAAAGCATAACAAAGCATCAAACCACTGTGTATATTTTCCAGTCATTCACTGCAGAATGCCAAATCCAAATACTTGTTTATATTTTAGGAATTTTCTCACTTAAAAATTTTAAAATAATCAAATTAAAAAAACCTATTTCCTAATCATAGGAAAATCTTAAAAACAGTTGCCCCTATTTAAATGTTAGCAGCGGCTCAGAAAGTATTTTCAGTAACTTCAGTCCAAGAAAGGCTGAAAAACTATTACTCAGAGCTAAGGAAGCCTCCCAAAAATCTTATAAACTAAATGGAACAATTTGTTGCCTCTTGCACAGTGTTCCAATAAAAGGACAAACACCAGCATGAAATACAGTATCAGCTGCAGGACATTAATGATCTATTCACTTCTAGATATTTTACTGACTTTATTTATTTAAAGAGCCTTGAGGACCTGCTTCACTTCAACGACAAGACATTAATTCAAGGACAGAGGTATCTTCATGAAGTACCTAATCAAAGACTCATTCTTCAGTAGACTGTCATTTAACTGCAGGATTCTACTGGTTTCATAGAATCATAGAACAGTTAGAGTTTGAAGGGACCTTAAAGATCATCTAGTTCCAACCCCCGCTGCCCTGAGCAGGGACACCTTCCACCAGACCAGGTGGCTCAGAGCCCCATCCAGCCTGGCTTTCAATGGTTTCCACTCGTAACATTCTGCCAAACCAAGATCTGACTCAATGTTATTAAGTAAATGAATCTAAAAACTCTCTCTGAGAAACAACTTATTCCTCAGAGTTTTGTGCCAAGATTTCGAGTGACAAAAACCATTGCATATATAATCAAATGTATAAAATTAATTGCTTTAAACTTGGTACACTTGACTTCACTTTTTGACAATACATATTGGCAATATCCTGTTGAAAAAAAATTATATTAAAACTGATCAGCAGAGATACAGAAACATAATGATTTGATGGTGAATTCATAATGTAAATTTTAGAGAGAAATTACCATCCTCAAAACCTGGTATAAGTCGATGAAAATCACGAACTATTAACAGGTTTTACTACTTCAGACCAAGTGCATATTAAACAAAATTTTAGAAGGCCTTAGTAGCTAACTTTCTATCAAGAGCTGATGTTTAACGTTTCTACAATGTGTTAAAGACTGTATTAATTATACCAACCACAAGAATGCAATAGTAAAAATTAAATTCTGGAGTACTTGGATGTCACAGAACACTATTCTTTATGAAAGCAGCAGGGCAAATCACCTGTACTTCAGTTAGGATTTAGCTCTTTCTACTACTCAAAAAAAAAGTCCAACTTGATTAGGAACATTTTAAAAGAAGTAAGGCACGGTGATTCATACTTATGAGTATAAATAGTTGTGGCTATCCTACTACCTGTCAAGAACTAACCATGCACATTCATGTTATTCCTCTGATCTAACCCTTCTTAAGTTACAGTTGAAATAACATTGTTCAAGGGAGAGCTTACATACCCATTTCATTAATAGTTGCTCTTGCTTTTGAGACAAACGAACTAACTTCACTTGAGTGCATTTTTGCTCTTTCTTTAAGGTCAGCACCTGTAAGTGACATTTCACATAAGGTTAACAAGCTGTATATAGTAGTGTAAATACATTTTCAAAAGTAAAATATTCCTGTATTCCAAAAAAAATTTTCTACTTTGAGACAAGGACAGTTCAAATTGGTCACATTCATTTTCCACAGATTTCAAGGAAAACATGGACTGTTTTTGAAGGAAAAAAAACAAAGTAACAACAAAAAAAATCAAATTACCCACCACCAGATTTTCTCTAAGTATATTCTTCCCACTGACATTTCTTCTTCTCATATTAAAATAGTTTATGAACAATAGCATTTATGCTAATATTTCATCTGACATTTACTTTTATTTTCCCAACTGTGTCACAAAGTCTGATATGTATGTGTTTTTCATATTGTGCTCTAGTTATTCTTTTATTGGTAGATCATAAAACACCTAGGGTGCATGATTTTAGTTTAACAGACTATATTTATCTCAATAAAAAATTCTACAGTAGACCTAGTATCATTTTTCAACTCACTCTACTGATATGTATTTTTTAATAAGTTACATATTTTTTGTTCTTCCAAAAATGCTAAAACTTGGAATTTTTAATCTATTTCTTCATGAATATATGAAAATAATTCTGTTTAAAAAGCACACTGTAACTAGAAATGGTTACAAAAATGTGCTTTCAAAAATTTACTGATATGCAAATGTGACATCTTTTCTCATGAGTGTGTAAAGAAAAAGAGAAACAGACAGTAATAATAATAATAGCTAAATACAGAGTAAAACAGGAATTCCATCTTTCTTATAGAGGAAGAATATATGAAAAAGACAAAATCTTCATATACATATTTATTGTCCAAAGAAGTGCAACATTCCAACCGTAACTTAGTAAACATTTTTTTCCATTTGGTAAAAATTAACCTCTTAAGTTAGTCTCTTGGCATATGTCTGAAAAGGCTAAACAAGGCATTTAACCAACACAAAAAACAATTTTATATTTCTCTGAGAATCAACATACTCTGCACTCAGGAAAATGCACTGGACTTAGATTAAGTTAAAATTGTAACTCTGAATTTTAAATTAAGCAGTCATACATTTCTGGGCTTAACTCATGCTAGACCCTCTTGACCCTCTTCTTCAAACATAGTTTTAGATGTACTTTTGTTGACAGCATTAGTTGAAACTCACAACTCTAGCCCATCTCTGTGAAAATCGGTATTTCAATCTGACACTTTCTGATAGACATCCAGCTGCTGTTTTAAGGTAACACACCCAGTAAAGCAGCTCTACATCTCCCCTTCTATTTCCATCACAGCAGAGCTCCACATTTCATTAAGACTTTTGCTGTCCTTCTATGCATGTCAATATAAAAACAATGAAGCATCAGTCCTGACTGTATTTGCATGTTTCCCACTAAATAATGTCAAGTTTCATTCACACTGCCAGACACCTTGCCAAAAGCTTCCAAACAACCTTCTAGGATGTGCCCCAGCTGAAGACAGTATGAAAGGTCAGTTGACCAGGCAGAATAAAACTGGTATTACTGTAGTCGTTTGCACTGCAGCAAAATTGCAATTGCTGCCTTCACAATTCACAATCAATGCACAAAGAAGTCTTGCCAGGAACCTGAAAAGTAAACAAAACTGCAAGCAACTTTCACAAAGGCATTTATGTATAGGGGTTTGTAGCTAAAAGGAGCTTTATAAAACTCGATGACAAAACCTGCTTTAAAAGTTCTATCAGCAAGTGTTCAAATGAAAAAATACCACTTCTCTGATATCAGTTAATTCCTGGGTCTAGCTTCTACAACTTTGTTCAAATCACTGCCTATATAAGAACAATAAGAAACTGTGTGCTTTACGAACAAGAAAAGTGTATGGCTGTGCAATCTGACTCAAAACTTCCACTCACTGAAATCCTGCTCACTGGGCATATTCTTGAAAAGCATATGAAAAAAACTTCAAAAGAGAGGCACTAAACCTAAAAAATACTTCCAGTATTACTGTTAAGAAAATCTATTGTCAAGATAAGACTAAGGCAATTTTTAGGTTTTGATTTATTCAAACTTATTGAAAAATGGACTTAACCCAAAAAAACCTAACCCTTCTAAAATAAAAGATACACAAACTGCAGACTTCTTCCTTCATTTAGAACATACATTGCCTTGAAAATATTTACAGGAATCTATTACATTTTCAACAACTTTTGTAAGAATGAAGTAAAAGGTAGCTGCCAATTTCAAACTAATGATTTTGAGTACTGTAAAAAAATTTCTAGTACAATAGCTGATCTTAGTGCCTTAACCAACTTTTGTAATCTTACATTTCCCTTTTTAAATATTTCTCCCCCATAACTGTCAAGGAAAGGGAAAAAGTTCTTTTGCTAGCCCTTTCCTATTTTAGCCCTCCAAAGCATAATAATAGTAACTGAAACTTTTTCAGAAAGAAGACTTTTAGGCCAAAACCATTCACTGATCTCCAAGAGAACACATGCCTTGGCATCATCTGGTTCACAGGAGATGGATCTGCCACCCACTTAATACTTTTGTTCCTGTTATAAGATTCAACCACCGATCAAAGAATACTTGAAGAATTCCTTGACCCATATAGCAGAGACCTATTCACATGTTTCTTCGAAATCTGTTCTCAAGTCAGAAGTAGGAAAGGTTAAGTTTCTGAAGACAGCCATGAAGGAGAGTGCAGGTTCAACCAGAGACTTCTGCTCTCACAGCTACTGAAATCAAAGATCTCTTCTCTCACCGCAAGTTTGCTACTTTATAGTATCTGAAAATAGTATGTGCTCAACTGCTGAGAGCAACAAAGTAGCTACGCTTTTCAAACCACGAAAACTCTCATAGAACTAACCTCTGTAACTTTCCCATGAGCCACAGTTGAAATCTGTGGATACCTTTAGCCTATCTGCTTCCCCACATCCACTCCCAACAGACTCCGGGGACTGTACTGTTGATCCGTGACTCCACACCACACTGAACGCATGGCTCTCTAAGCCCTTCTACCCAAAGATGTAAGAAAGGGGGAACCCAAGCTACCAGTGAGCTGAAGCAAACTAACCATTGCAGATTTGATTGTACACTGTAATTATGTCCCCACATCCATCCGGTTTGTACTAAAGCATGAATCATTGTTTTCTCCGTATTACACTTTCTGGCGTCTCGATGCTTTGCCCCACTAATTGATTCTCATCCACTCAGAAATGTAGCAAAAGCTAGCCAAAACTAACTGTGTGGCTTTAGGGATCATGCTCCCCAATTCTCACCTCTCTGCTTCCAGCACTTTATGAACTCCCTTTTAAAGACTATGCAGTGACATTTTCACATTACTAGCTGTTAGTACAGGACAAAAGAGAATCATGGAATCGTCTAGGTTGGAAGGGACCTTTAAGATCATCGAGTCCGACCATCAACCTAACACTGCCAAAACCACCACTAAACCATGTCCCTCAGCACCACATCTTTTAATACCTCTAGGGATGGCGACTCCACCACTTCCTTGGGCAGCCTGTTCCAATGCTTGACAAACCTTCCAGTGAAGAAATTTTTCCTAATATCCAGTCTAAACCTCCCTGGTGCAACTTGAGGCCATTTCCTCTTGTCCTATCGCTTGTTACTAGTCAGAAGAGGTCAACCACCACCTCTCTACAGCCTCCTTTCAGGTAGTTGTAGGGAGTGATAAGGTCTCCCCTCAGCCTCCTTTTCTCCAGACAAAACAACCCCAGTTCCCTCAGCCGCTCCTCATGAAGTGCAACAGTGAAAGACCACATCGACAGTGCTATCAGCCACTTCATCCTACAGCTACACTAGGATTAACACAGGTACTCTCCACTTGTGAAGAAACCCATCTTGAAACAAATTAATTCACAGAAGCATCACTTCCAAATTTACAAAGTAAACAGGTAGGAGAGAACTTCCCTGCAGACTTCCAATGAACAGTCCTGTTTGCAAAATACCAGTACTAACAGCAGTCTTTTGGAGGTCGGCTGAGCAGCAAATACATAAACTGGTATTTACAGATCAACCCCTGGAAGTACTGCAAGGAAGATGCATGCTGTTTTAAATACTACCTGCACTTCTACTGAGGTTTGTCAATCCAAAAGAAAATCTGTTTGATTTTGATCCATCACTTTCTTATCTCCCCCCTCCAATACTGGAAAAACATAGAAAGGTTAGTAATTTTTTATCTTATTTCCCGTAAGTATAAAAACCCTGATGTAATCAACTAAATCTCTTTGCATGTTTTTAAATATTTGGCTACTCAATAGTTGGCTGTTGTACACTGTCAGTCTAGAGAGTTTTTGCAGCATGTGCCTGACTAGCATTTCACAATGATGCCAGAGAAAATATTTATTTGAGAAAGCCAAGGGCAGTCCAGCAAGATAGGCATATTGCTGTTATTCACCAGAATTTTTCCACCTACACTTCTATATGACAAGGACGGTTATTTAACTCAGAGAACACACCAAATGAAATCAAGTTTACAGTGATTACTCTGACCCCATGCCTCTTGCCTTATTTGGATAACTTCACACACTTTCTAAACAGAATTTATATATTGTTAAAAACCTAAGTGGTTCACTTGAAAAATCTCTTCCAACATCTTTGTATAAGCCTCACTTTCCAAATACCATAAATGCCTAGAAATTTTCTTGTGCAGTAATGTTCTATGCTATGCTTTAACACATACTTCCAAAACACACCACAAAAGCTGTGAACTAGAGGCATACAATTTAATAGTTTATATATCATACTTAAAATTTAAACTTTACTCAATAAATATTTTTTATTAAAATATAGGTCTTTTAGAAACCTGGCACACCAAAATTAAACAGTGACGTTATTCTACCAAGTGCCGAAAGGTACCCAAAGTGCCTTCTCTCTGAGAAGAGGAAAGGAAGTGACACATGCACAGGCATTTGAGGTAGAATAAACTATTAAATTCTTACTGTAGCAGTGTTATTTTGAGCTTGCCCTTTGATCTTACTAAACATAGATCGACCAATTCTGTCAGCACACCAAAATTTCAATAAGGAAGTGACATCCCAGAGTATCAGAAGATACTCTTTTGCATACAGTGTCCAATTCCTCTGTATCTTGTTGGCAAGAACGAAGAACACTGAAAACTGCAAAGCACAGAGGCACTACCTATGATATGTTTACTAACCCAACAAAACAGGTTAAGGAATTTATGAAGGAAACTTACAATGTTTTCAACTAGGAGTAAAAAACATGCACTACTGGACGAACTAAAAGGTTAAGAACTGCTAGGTACCCACATCTTATTCCTATGCAAAGTAATTAGGCAGACTGTGAATTGATATCCCTCCTTCTCCACACAGAAAAATCGAGACTTAAGATGCTGAACTAAAATACTGAGGCAAATGGCCAACTTTGACACACATTATAGATTAACTTATAACTACTACAAAAACCCCACTCATTAGGATACACGTAAGTCTCTTTCCTCAAAGGCAGATGTGTGCATCTGCTAAAGAAGCCACTGCAAGAAATCCAAGTTCAGCTGAGATCAACTGTTATGAGGTTAGGAATACCCCAAAAGGGAGCTGTACATACATATTTGAGGACAACAACTTAAGTTCAAACTCAGAGAGATTTATCAATATTTTTTTTCTCCAAATTTCCAATAATTTCAGAAATAAAGCTTTTACATACTGATCTCTATTCAGGACAACTTAATTCCCAATTCTGAACAGAAACTGCAATACCTCATGAAACAAATATATGTATTTAGAGATAGTGTCAAGTCTAACGCAAGAAAAACTTTGTTTAAATAGAATTAGTGTTTGTTAAATATATACACCACAGTAATAAACAAGTTATGTATATTATTCTGCCAACAGATACATACTTCAAGTCAATATCCCTAAAAATCTTTTAAGAAAACCCACAAAAGCATAATTTAAATTTGATGATAATAACGTCACCATGCAGATTAATGATTTTTATTTTGCTTTCAACTACCATTTTTCTGTGTGTAAAGCCATACACTTGATAAATTACAGTGGAAAACAAAGTCAACCACTACTGAAATCTCTTGCCTGTGTGGAAGAAAAAAGTCTTATGCTTTAGAGACAAAATACACATGCATTTCAGTAAGAATTCCATTGCACCTCCCAGCCCAGTCAGACCCACAATATTTGGATCATCAATCTCTACCTATTAGAACTACTACCGATTGTATTCTTGAATAAAAATGAGTCCAGTCTACTATTAAGAACATACAGAATGCTTTATAAATATTAATTAATATTCTGGACCATCTTTCACAAAGTAACAAAAGAGATGATCACCTATTTGGTAGAATAACCGAACAGTCTAGACTGGAAGAAATCTCTGGAGATCACCTGGTCCAACCTTCTGTGAAATGCACAGCCCTAGATTAGGTTGTCCAGGGTCCTTTCAAGTCTTCAATATTGCTGGCAAGGGAGACACCACCATTACTCTGGGAAAACCATTCCTATGTTTAATTCTTAAATAATCTTTTCACAATTAAGTATTTATTTTATCTGGATGGCATTGTCCTAAAGCAACTTGTACCCACTGCCTCTTCTTCTGTCACTGTATACATCCTTGCAGATAGAGTACTGTTCTCTGTATCTACTAGGCACAGAAAGATCAGTTATCCATTATCCCCCCTCAGGAATGTCCAATACCCTAATCACCTTCTGCTGGCCTACTTAAGTGTTGGGTAGAATACGCACATGCCTTGATTCGCTGAAAGTTCTCTTCCTGATGCAGTCCAAGATACTGGTTGCCTTCTCTACTGCCACAGTACACTGCTAACTCATATTAAGCTTGCTGTCCCCCAGAACTCCCGCGTCCTTTTCAGCAGAGCACCACAGAATCACAGAATGGTCAGGGTTGGAAGGGACCTCTGGAGATCATCTAGTCCAACCCCCCCGCCAGAGTAGGGTCACCTACAACAGGTTGCACAGAACAGCGTCCAGGCGGCTTTTGAATGTCTCCAGTCCCCAGCCTTTTCTGCCACTTAAGATTATTCCATTCCAGGTGCAGGACTTCATATTTATGTTTGTTAAACCTCATGCAATTCTTGTTGGCCCAATTTTCCAGCCTGTCAAGATCTCTTTGAATGGTGGTTACTTCTTCCCACATACCTACTTCTCCTTCCACTTTGAAGTCATCTGCAAACTCAGTGAGGATTCAATCCTACCATTAGAACATTTACAAAGATACGGAACAGTACTACCAGAGCCAGCATTGACCCTCAAGGAATTCCACTTGTGACCAGCTGACAGTTCGACTTTAAGCCATTAACATTACATCACACTTTGACCTTGGCAGGTGAGCCAGTTTTCACAGTCTGTATGTGCAGGCTGTATCTTACTAACTTGTCTACAGGAATGCTAGGGGACAACATGCCCTGTTACAGCTACGGTAGATAGCATCTGTAACTGTTCTCTCATCCACAGAGCAAGTGGTTTTACCACAGAAGGCAATCAGGTTGGTCAAGCACAATTGACCCTCCGTAAATATGAGTTGGGTTTTCCCAGCCACTTTCTTGTCTTTCATGTGCCTGGAAACAACTTCCACAAACACTTGTTCCATAACTTCCCCAGAGACTGAAGTGAGACTTGACTGGTCTGTGGTTTCTCAAATTTTCCTTTTTGCAGATGGGTATAATATTTGCCCTTTTCGAGTTGCTTAGGTCTTCAATGACCTTTCAAATATGACAGACAGTAGCTCTGCAGTGCACCAACTCAGATGCATCCCATTAGAGCCTGTTCCTGTGTATGTGTCTGGCTGGTACAGACAGACCTTAACTCAGTCCTCCTCTATTGTCAGTGGCTTGCTGTTTACTTTACTGTCACTTCTTGGCCCAGAAATTTGGGAGCTGACCTTTCCCGTGCAGAACAAGGCAAAGAGAAAAGTACTTCTGCCTTTTTGGTGTCATTCATAACTAAGTTGCCAGTCCCATGAAGCAATGTATCTACATTTTCCTTGAACTTCTGCTTGGTACTACCATGCCTACAGGAGTTTTTCTTGTTATTCTTGACACCTTTTGCTAGTTCAAGCTCCAGCTGAGCTGCTTCATCCTAACCGTATCTCTGCATACCTGAGCAGTATTTCTGAATTACTCTTTGGGAGTCCGTCCCACTTTCCAGTCAGCAGCTAAAAAAACAGACGTTGGCCCTATGCCTATCTAATTGGGTTGTCTCTCAGTCTTTGGTACTGTTACACAAACATATTAAGGAGGTTATGATACATTTTTCATAATTGCCTGTTAAATAACATTTCACCTAAGAAACTAGTTCACAACATATGGTTATCATAAGGTTTTTAAAGCCGCAGACTTCATAATTCACCTTTCATAACTTAAGAGTAACTACCTACTTTCTCTAGTAATTATTTGCTTTATTGACAGCAACCATGAATCCTGTTGCATACTGGTAAAGACACAATTTTTTGCACACACCACCTGAACTGAGTACAAAGAGAAATGCATTTATATGTAACTTTGATAAAAAGCCAGGTGTATTCTAAATTTCAAAACAACATGAAAAGGATGCTGGCTGCAGTCATTTTAGTCAAGAGAAAACCAGTTCGGTGTGAAGAATGCTATGTATTTTTCCTAAATAAGGAAATAATTTACATGAATAAATTAAGTTATTTTTTATGCAGGACTTTATATTCCTGAAGTTCTCTAAACATAGATATATGATTTTAAAGTAAAAACTGATATTGATATTCTTCAATATAGGATTTGCTGTCATAATTTATTAGCATGACTTGGATAGCTGCCCTTTTTGCATATATCCCCTCTGTGTCACAGAAAAGTTCCTGAGAATCATCAAACTGTGAAGAACAAACAAAATGCCTGCAATTCCTGTGTATTTGAGCCTTTGGCAGGATGCCAGTCCTGAGCATTCCCTCTGGTAAGATGGCAGTCTTATAGTTCCATTGCTACAGGTTATCTCGTATCTTGCAACATTTTACACCAAGATCAACATATTTAAAGCACTAGCTGATAAATCATTTCCCATAAATGGGATATTTCAGCAAGTACAACTTTTGGGGGTTTTTAAGTTTTCTTTTTTTTTTCTTTTAAGCTTTTGAATCCTAAGCCTTTCTTAATGGCCAAGGTGCTAATTCAGACAGGTTTCTTCCTCAAATCCAGGAATACTGAATATAAACAACCCTAACTTTCTATATGTCCTGATTCCGGCAGGGATGGGGTTAATCTCCCCAGGAGCCGGCAGGGGGCAGGTATTCCATCCCACGTGACCCATGCCCGAGCTATAAGAGGAGCTAGCCGGGGCGAGGAGAGCAGTCGCCACTCGGGGGTGGGCTGCGGCGGCGCTGGTCCGGTCGGTGCGCTTCGCGGCGGTACTGTAATCGCGTTTTCATCTTCCCTTTTGCTGTTCTGTTAAATTGCACTCTTTTAACCCACGAGTTTTGCCCTGACGATTTTTTTTTCCACGACTGTGGGAGTTGTGCGAGCGGCTGCGTGGTTCTTTGTTGCTGGCTGAGGCCAAACCATGACACTATACAAAAGTTCTACAATCCCTTTTCGATGCCTATGCAAATTCAGACCAGTTATAGATTAAAGTCAGCTGGCTCTTTTTCCAACCTGTCTGTTCAGCTCTAAATTTAGGAGTACCCAACAATATTCCTCCTGTTAACCTTTTCTGCCACAAAAAAGACATGTTATACCTCACCTGCCTTTCGTGGACTCATCTTCACTTGCAGAAGGAGAAAAAAAAGAATAGAATCATAAGGATCCTAATCTCACCTCTTCAAATCAAAGCCATTTTTTTTCCCGTTTTCTTTGTGACACCTCCATCATCCAACAACTGCCTCTGTCACACCCTAGTATTCACTTACGGATATTGTACAACAACCACAACAGGGCTTCCTGCAGTTTCTTCCACTGCATATGAAAGAGACCAGCACTGGTGGAAAGGTACAAGAACAGGACAGTTACCTGTTTCCAAACAGTAAGTTAAGACAATATTAAATTTGATTCTGTGCTACGCCTCACTTCTACTGACCTCTGTCAGGCTAACAAAACAGGACTAGCAGAAGACAAGGCACAGAGGCTGCATCGTCCTTGATTCTCAGATAGATCCACAACCAGTGGAGAAGATCCAGAAGAAGAAGACAGTGGTGGCAGCAGTGAAGGTCACCTAATAAGTGGCTAAGAACCACAAAAACGGACCTCTACAGCAATCAAATCATGACAAACCTCTTTGTTCCAATCTTGAAATTCAATCCACCAAATCCAATCTTCATATAACAGCTCAGATACTTAAATACAGAAAGACTACGAGTTTACACCTTGCATCACAGTAATGATAAATATCAGCATTTAATAAAAAGCAATATACATTGCAATTATTTTTCAATACAGAACTTTTTTTATTAAAAAAAAAAAGTAAAACTACTTCCTACATCACTTGTATTTCTATGTTATTTCCCCAATAAGCCTTACAGGAGTACTTCTTTAATCCACTCATTCTGGTAGTATGAATACACAACTTCCTCAAACCACTTTTCATTTTCAAATTCAACCTTCACTAAGAGGACTTCTGCATCATGCCTGTAAGATGTGCACTTACTTTCTGGCAATGAAATGTAACTGAATTCTTATACAGCATAACATAGTTCAAATTAGACAACCATAAAAGCTGCATTTTTTACCCTACTATTTAACTGCAAACTAATGGTGGAATCATTAACTGTGATTCCTATTTATTCTACACCTTCCATAAGAAAATCCTCCAAATAGATCAGCACCAGAGTTCTTGAGTCTTAAACAAAGAATTAAAAGTAATTTACTCAATAGCATAAGAATCTATGGATGCTGTAACACCACCGCTACTGAAAAAATAGCATTAATGTAGCACTACATCTAATTTGTATCAATTGCAACAGCTTTGCAGTGAGTTTGCTAATATCTAAACCCTATAATGACAAGTGACACACAGTTTTCTATCTTCTGATTAATAAGCAGCCATTCCTAAAACTTGCTAGGGGTGAGATTCTTCATCTTTCTTCTTTAACCTTAAAATGAATAGTGATATTCAGACTGAACATTCTTAGTAAATAGTACTAAGCCTTTCAACTCAAAGAAATGTGAACACACGTGAAATTTTAAGCAACCTGCTGTTTGTTCCACTTTGATTTCTAGTAAATTAAGTACTCAGAAAAAAAGACATCTTTCATTGCACTATTACAGATGACTGACTCAAATCTTTTGCATATACCATATATCTGACCACTGCACATATTTTTCTAACTTTAAAAGGAATTGATACTGCTGGGTTTATCTATTTTGATAAGTAATAATTACAAAAATGGTTAACTAACAGCACACCCAGTTTTATGAGCTGTAAATAGAAAAGGAGGAAGCGTGTTATGTGGTAAAAAAAAAAAAAAGAGAAAGTCAGAATCTCTTCTAAAGAAGTCCTGAAGTCAGTATTCAGGTATAAATCCTATTAAAGAAAGGAGGAGTTTTTCCTGAGAAAAACCACAATTTGAACTGTTATATTACCCGAATGTAAATGAAGGCATGGGTGAAAGCATTTTTCTTCTTTTTCATTACCCTCCATCCCATCCCTTGATTTGAAAGGCATCATGCAGTATCTCTATATGCTTCCCCCCTGCACCCTTCCCCAATGATTAGCATTAGTCATATTGGTATATTAGCTGGAAATTTGCAGCAGGTCCAGATTCAATGACACTGGATTCTACGCAGCTATGCAGCAAATGATACTTCCAGTGGAACACTGAAAAAAAGCAGGTAAATAATACACATAGGATATGAAAATAAAAACACCTTGTGAAGAATACCTGTAACAATAATCATGACTCAGTGCCTCCCAATTATAAGATGATCATTCTCTGCACACAGCAGACCACAAACAAACCTGAGGAAAGATCTGAAGTAATGGCCTTAGAAAGATTAGATGAGGTGACTACTGAGTTTGACTGGGAATCTTTTCAAGCTACAGCAGGCGAGAAGAACAAGGACTTTTGTGGGAAAACTCAAAGAGGAGAAGAAAAGCCTTCAAGGTTAAAGATACAGAGCCCAGCTTTGGCCACTTTAAGTCTATTCAGAAAGCTTAAATCTTGAACTCCAAAAAAAATAATGCATTAAAATGGCTGACATTCCTGCACAAACATCTCTGGCTCATATTAATACTGGGCCAGCTCTCAAGGCCAAAGTCTTGCCATTCCACACGGTACTGTGTGAAAGTAAAGACTAGTAAGCATTTGAGCCATGAGCAGGAACATCTCTTAATTATGCTTTGTTCACACAAAAGTCAGACAGGAAAACAGCAGCTGCAATTCTGTTTCTCATAAGCACCAAGTTAAGCAGCTCACAAGCAGTACCCCCCCCTTATTCCCAGTGTTCCCAAAGGCTTCAAACTGACTGAGAAAAATAAATGAAAATGCTTGCAAATAGCAGAAATTCTCATCCATTGAATGTATTTTCAGCACCAATGTTGCAAACTCGATTTTATTTTCTAAGGATTTGTTATTTTAAAATACTTCAGAGATATTTGATCTCTTCTATTTTTAAAAGACTATCCAATAGACTTGTCAGCAAATTAGTTCAGAGAAAGAAAGTAAAGGAAAGGAGATCCAACACTGGAATATTACCTGCCATCTGGATGGGTTTAAAAATTATACAGATTGGTGGTATTTGAGCCCAGAGCTCAATCACTTAAAAACCATGTCCATCCACATGCAGTCAGTTCCAGCTGGTGACAGGAACTCCACAAAGAAATGTTAAAATATCAACAGGAGATGAATTTAGACCTAAATTTCTCATATCCTACAAACTCTGCTGCTTCACTATTAACATAAACTACTGACATTCCAACTACCTTGGAAAAAAATGAGGGACATTGTAGACACCTACATATTTGCACCTTTTTATCATTAACAGGCAGGATCTGACTAAGAGTCAGAGCACTTCTTTTACGTATCTTTTAAATTCCTTTTGCTGTAAGACAATAAAAGAGTTGCCTGATCTGTATAAACAGAAACACACACATATTTCTATTTATTAAAATATACATGTGGGATCACTACTTAAATAGGAAAAAAAGTAAATATTTTACACAGACAAAATGATCTAAAGAGAAATTACAGAATTTATTAATTTTCATATTACCTATATTACTTTTACAAAGGAAACCATTTTGAAAGGTACAAAACAGATGTCCACTGACTGCATATAAAAAAACCTAAACTACATACAAGATTCATGCCATTTTCACTAGGTCCAGGTCTCCACCTTTTCTTTTGTCACTGCATGAACATATTACAACTGTGAATATAAGCAATTTTATGCTACATTTATGTGGATTCAGTTAATTTGTTCTCCTCTAGCTTTCAAGAGCTGCACATTCAATCCAGATGCTGCAAAACAGTATCTTTTACTGCATTAAACCTACAACAAAAATGTCGTTAAAAGAAGGTGTAAGCAGCAGGCAAAGACAAGAGAATAGAAAGTAAAAAATTTTAATTATTTGAAGTTTTTCTTCATATTTGTGGCAATTAGCACACATATACATCATTGGATTGTGTGTTACTCTACTCCATTTATATAAGGAAGCAGATATGAAACTAACTGTTGTAAACTGGCTTAAGATGAAAATGCCATAGATTCAGAGCTGTCTAAATACCTCCACTACATGATCATTTTATTCTTTTCAAGAGCAAGTAGAAAATAATTCTTTACCATGCAGTAACTACTTTTGCCATGTGTTGCGCACATGTATTCTATTTCCAGCACACACTACCACCAAGCACATGAGATCAGATTATTTTTGCCAGCAGGTTTTCTCAGCTAAGGATATAAATGGCAAAGGAGGTTCAGTTCCCTCACCAGTAAAGAAATCAGGTGCCATAGATACTTAATGCACCAGGATAAAGGCTTAGTTAGCTCATAGTGCCCTGTAACAAGCTACCTCAGAGAACTGTGAAGAAAACCAGCAGCCTTTCTTCACAAATCAAGGTGTCAAATACCCACAGACATGACATGAGTATTTCAAATGGAGGTGACTACTCAATTTGACTTAAAACTTATGGAAGAGATCTGGACCTTAGACACAGCACTGGAAAGTCAGATGTTCAGAGGCACACAATAGAAGTTAAAAAGAATTAAGTTCCTCATCTAAGAACAAACACATTTAGCAGTGGTGTCCTGGGTAGCAGAGGCCTAGACAAAAGCTATCCTTATCAATTTAATATTAACAGGCCTAACCAATAATATGTATCTTTCTGTTAAAGTGATCTTCATCCGGTCTTAGCCACTTTAAGACCACACCGTTTTTAACCATTTTATATGGAGCACCGACAAGTGAGTGTAACTTCTGATAAAAAACTCATCCATATGCATGCCCTGAAAATGTAGCAAAAGCTGTAGCCAACATCTGAAACTAAGCTTGCAGCTTTTGGGAAGATGTAGGACAGTCTATGACAGACATGGAATTCACACATAATAAAGATTTGATTACTTTCTTTTAACCAGGATTTGAAGATGAATTAAACGAACGAGAATTAAACGAACTAAAATAGCCACCTCTGTCTTAATCATGTTAAAATGGGTCTGGTGTCATGTTGGGAGTCAACCAAATTGCTCAACACCCCTACTGACCTGTTATCATCATCAAACCATTAATAACTTGATATTTCTAAAAGACAGAATTAGGTCTAGTAAAGTCCACTGTGTTTTCTGTGCAATAAACAAAATTCCATTTCAAAATATGCAAAGCTGCCTTGGGAATCTAAAATGTATTTATTACAGAGATGTACAAGCAGCTTGGGAAGCCAGATGATGTTCTTGAATAGTCTTAATGCAGGTTAGGATACTAACCCAGCTTTCAAGAGATCTGAAAAAAATAAATTAAATGTCTTCACTCTTATAGATAGAGAACCTTTTCTCTATCCCAAGATTTGAAATGAAAGACTTAAAGCAAAAGCACATTGCTGATGCAGGCCTATAAAGACAGACAGCCAAACAACATTTTGTAATTTAGGAATATATCTCAAACTGGTAATCTACTACCTAATACTCTAAGGTGGTGCAATTCCAGACTCCAGTAAAAAACTGCATCTGTCCACAGGTAAAGCAGTGAGAATAACAGTTCCCACAAGGCATCTCTCAAATTCTGTGCAAACTGCCAACCACGAAGGGCTAGAAGTACAGAAAGAATCTTTTTCCAAAACCTATGTCTCTACCTGAATAGCACTAAAGATACTTTTGGACTAAAAATAGCTAAAGAGCACCTCCCTAAATACCAAGTTCTTAGAGTTCACCACTGCACTCTGAAAATAGAATGAAAAAAAAGAATAACCCTCTAGGGCTGCAACACCTGTTGGAACAAGCTTAAAGTGACTTCAAGCATTCCCCTAGCAAAGTTAAAAGGAGTATGGTAACATTATAGTAATGTTGGCATTCATTACCATACAGGACATTTTTGGAGCTACCACAGCTAATGACTCAAGATTTCATTGCTGTTGTCATACAAAGCTATAGTTTTGCATGGGGTTTGACTCTGGCTGGCAGAATGCCCACGCAGTTGCTTGCCCTCTCCCCACCAGCAGGATGGAGAAGAGAAAAGGAACGGCAAAACCAAGGGAGGGAAAAAAAAACAACCAACCATCTCGTGGGTTGAGATAAAGCCAGTTTAATAAGTACAGGTAGGGAAAAAAAGAAGAAAACGAATGATGCAAAAGCAGTCATCCACCACCAGCAGACCAATGCCTTGCCAGTCCTGAGCAAAGTTTTACTGCTGAGCCCGACCTCATGTTATGGAATATTCCTTTGTTCAATTCAAGTCAGCTGTGCCAGCTGTGTCCCGTCCCAGCCTCTTGCCCACCCTCAGCTGACTCACTGGCACAGTGAGAAGCAGAGGGGCCTTGATGCTGTGCAAGCACTGTCAGTGACAGCTAAAGCACTGCTGTTTTACCAACACTGTTTTGGTCACCCATCTAAAACACAGCACCTTAAGGACTGCTATGAAGAAAATTAACTCCATCCCAGCCATGCCCAGTACAAGTTTTTAAGATAATACCACTAGTTCACTATGTTAGTACATAGGTCAACCACAGATGAAACAATCAAAATACTTCAAAACACCTACAGAAAGCTACAGAAAGCTGATACATACAAGGATATCAGAGGACCCACCTGAACTGCCCTGTGACTTCAAAGAGCCTAAAGATAACAGTGAAGACTGCATAGATATTCCTGTAGCCTTAGATTTTAAATCAACAGTTATCTAGCTCTAATATACCTGTAGGAAACTACACAGCCTATACCTTGCTTAAAGGTGACAAATTACCCTATATTAAGGATTTTCCTGAACAGGAGAATCTCAGGCATACCAAGAGGACTTTACTCACTTCCACAGAAACAAAGACTGTTCAGACACAGAGACACAGCATCCTCTCCACTAGTCTACCCTACTAAATCAAAAACTTCGGCAGCACTGAACCTTGCAGTCCTCAGACTTTGACACACACACAGACACACTGGAACTGGTCTGGAAATGGTTATGCAAGTTTCCAGTTAAGTCTTTTTTACTATAGTCAAGTTCATCTGCGCATCTCTATATTACACATATAGGTAATTACAAAAACTGTAATTCCATGGTGTCATGCGCACTGATAGCCATCTAATTACAACTTTCAATAATACAGGATAGAGAAGGGGAAAAAAAAAAAATGCTGTGATGCATTTAAGTGAGTAGCTGTACACAAAGTTCAGCACAACTCCCAAGCAGTCCTAAGCCGTGCCACAAAGACTGTATTCCAAAAGTCAAATCCAACTGAAACACACATATGAAATGTGGGAAGTCATCTACACAGGTAACCCAGAAAAAGTGGATTTGTATAAACCTGATAGAAATACTATAGAACACATTTTAAAAAACAAAATTAAATGTATTGCAGTTGCAGTAGATACATAATATAGCTACTGAAGATACATTTCCAATCCATATAAGCTACAATAAGCCAGTTACATCACCAAAGACATCTGTGGATCAAACGTTAGAGAAGCACATTAAAAAAAGATGACAAATACAGAGCAAAACTATTGCTGATTATTCCCTAAATACTGAAATAAAAATTTGGATATATTTTATATCCAGAATGTGAAGTGTCTTTATAAGAGGAACTGGGAAAACAAACTGTCCAACTACCTAAGGACACCCACTGCAAAACACAATTTTCCTAATATGAAATGTTCTGTATCCATCTGGTATCTTTTTCCATTTTAATTTAGTCTATTCTGGTAAAATCCACTCCAGAAAAGACTTCACGATTTGAAAATTCATTATAGCACTTAAAGTAAGGTCTGCAAGCACATTTCACTATTCTATGTACTGAAGTGAGGTGCCTTTCACTGTTTCATAATCATCTTGACAAGATGTCACTTCCATTTAAATTCTGGGACACACTTGAAGATGCTTCTCCACAGCCCCTGCTTGTGTCAAGTCTGCAACCAAGTCACTACAAATTTCTACTCACAAGACTTCTGTATCATTTCTGTAACCACCCAAAAGTTCTTGAGCATTGTGTCAGTTTCAAACATCCCACAAAACTGCAGAAGTTCTCCAACTGTTCAATACTCTATTTAATTTGTTTATTTCACAAGCTATATATGTATATTTATTCTCATTAATTACATGACATTCAGCCATTCGATTATAAAAGTCTTAGCTCTAAAGTTAGATCACTAGAATCCAAACAAATAAATTTCTCTTTTCACCAGTATATCTATGCCTTGTGACTACTCCTCCAGAACGTAACAACAAATTATTTTGTACCTAATATTTCAATTTAATGATTTTAGGCATCAATTTTACCCATGCTTTTACAATAATTTCTTAAGGGCTTTGAGAAAGTAATTTCTGTTTCCTGTTACCCTCCTCTGGTTAAACTGAAGAACTAACCAAATTCCACGCTTTCTGAAATATAGACTTTAATATTTCTAGGTAGTTTTCACTGAAAAAAATTCTTTCCAGAAAATATCACATTCCTTGTGTGCATTTTTTTAATTGTTAAAAGCCTAAGACAATTCATGAAACTATTTAAACACAATAATTGAAAAAATTAGATTATTTTTTATTAGCGATTAAAACTTACCACAACCTCATTATGTTCTCTAATAGCCAGAGCCACACTTTAATTCTGCTTTTATATTTTCCAGCACACATAAGCCAGCTGAATGACACCAAATATAGTATAGCCCCCTGTTGCTTGCAGTTAATTCTAAAGACAGATATCCATCACATAAAATAAACCCATACTTCAAATAACTGAAGTAGGTGTTGGTTTGTAGTTCCATGTGATTGTATTACAGAGTCCAGCCCTAGGTAAGTCTTACACTAATAAAGCACTAGCTTGATCACTCCTATTAAGTCACTGTCCAAAAAACATTGATTCCGCTGGGCAAGAATCACTACATAACTAGAGGACCAGTTCAGACATTTATTTTTTTTTAGCTAAATCTTAAGTAATAGCATGGATCTGAAGTCCAAGATGGCTTCAATTGTAATGGGGAAGGAGAAAGAAGAATGATTATACTATTGGGATAAATTAACCTTTTACATTTCCATTTTTGAATCAGATGTCACAAGCCACACATGAGAAGGAATGGTTAGATGTTCTGTTTCACCAGCTTTAAAAGGCAAATCTCAAAATTACATCAATCAAGGAAATATACTGCTAAAAAGATGGTTCTCTAGCTGACTTTCGTAATTTATCTTTCATTAATGGCCTGATCTTAAATTTGTTATTCACCAGCTTTGTGCTCACAAATCACAATAAGCTATAGTCTACAGCTCATTCAAGACCAAAAAAGGAAGAAACATTGCGTGGAAATATCCACCACTAGCATCCCAGCTGAATACAACCAATTACCAAGACTATTTTTTAAGTTTTATACTGTGGCAATATTAGCTATGAATAAAGTTCTCTCTACTTCCACTACAGCCAGCCTTTGAAAAACTTCAATACAGGAGAAAAGTACACTGTGGTTGAAAGTACTTTCAATTCAAAGAGCTTTCAATCTGTGGAAGGATAGATTCTCTCTTAGACAGAAATGTAATGCCTTTAATAAATTTCTCCTGGCACTAAAGGAGTACTAAACTGAAGTTGTCATTAGAGAATTTAAAAACTAGCGGAGAGGGACATACAACATTTCATAGACAAGTGTTTAGAGCACACAATGTAGGAAAAGAGAGACATCTAAACTGATGGCCTGCCTAAGCCTGATGAAAAGAATCTTGCATCTCAAGTAAGGGATGGAAGCAGCTACAGATTTAACCTCTTCTGTGGAAGGTAATCCGCTTTAGCTTCCGTACAGTACTAATTACACAGTACCAGTCACTACTCACTCAACCTGACAGAAAGCTTCCTGACTACTTTTATTTGCCCATTTTTTACACAAGTTCCTCTGTGACTTTATATGACCAGCTCATAGCTCCTCAACAATAAAAGTCTTCCCTCAGTCTTATTTTGGAAAATCCATACTAGCTGGATGTGGTGGGTTAACTTTGACTGGCTGCCAGGTGCTCATCAAGCCCCTCTCTCTCCTCCCCTCCTCAGGAAGATGGGGGAGAAAATACAATGAAAAGCTTGCAGGTCGAGATAAGGACAAGGAGATAGATCACTCACTAGTTACCATCATGGGCAAAACAGACTCGACTTCGGAAAGATAAATTTAATTTAGTGCCAATTAAAAATAGAGTTGGATAGTAAGAAACAAAGACAAAACCAAAAACATCTTCCCCCACCCTCCCTTCTTTCCTGGCTCAACTTCACTCCCCATTTCTCTCCATCCTTCCCCCCGAGCAGCACAGGGTGCTGGGGGGGATGGGGATTGGGAGTTGCAGTAAGACCATAACATTTCGTCTCTGCCACTCCCTCCTCCTCACACTCTTCCCCTGCTCCAGCATAGCATCCCTCCCACAGGATACAGTCCTTCATGAACTGCTCTAACGTGAGTCCTTCCCATGGGCCACAGTTC
>NW_009650123.1:34455-35044 GCF_000708025.1 Charadrius vociferus | reverse complement strand
AGTTTCCTCGAGGAAGGCAGCCCCACCATGGTAGAGAAGGGCATGGACCCCGCGTCCGTCTTCGAGCTGTGCGAGGATGAGGAGGAGGTCGAAGGTCCCCCCGGCAGCCCGGTGAAGGCGGCGGAGCCGGCGGTGGTCCCGCGGACGGGGCGGAGGAGGCGGGAGGAGGAGGAAGGTGAGGAAGAAGGGCGGAAGCGCAACCGGGCATCGTGGATCGACCCGCCGGAGGAGGACTACTCCACGCAGCTGACGCAGGCGGAGGTGGAGAGCTGCATGAAGAAGTACGAGGTGAGCAGCTCCAGGGGGGTCCCGGGGGGGCTGGTGGGGTGCGGTGTACCCCCTTCCTCAACCCCATCGCAATGTGCTCTTCCTCCTCCTCTTCCTCCCCAGGACACCTTCCAGGACTATCAGGAGATGTTCATCCAGTTCGGCTACGTGGTGCTCTTCTCCTCCGCCTTCCCCTTGGCCGCCATGTGCGCCCTGGTGAACAACGTCATCGAGATCCGGAGCGACGCCTTCAAGCTCTGCACGGGGCTCCAGCGTCCCTTCGGCCAGCGGGTCGAGAGCATCGGGCAGTGGCAGGTGGGCT
>NW_009650123.1:16620-30701 GCF_000708025.1 Charadrius vociferus | reverse complement strand
GAAAAGCCCCCCCCCCCCCATCAGCTGGGGACAGCCCTGAGCTTCGCTGTCCTCAGGACGGCGGGGTCAGCGCTGGCTCCCCGCGGAGGTCGGGCAAAGCCCTCCCCGGGGCATACGGAGCCGCTGGTCACCCCCACCCCCTGCCCACACCAGCCATGCCCGCGCCGGGGCGCGAGGAGAGATGCGGGAGAGATTTCTGGGCCGAGGGCAGGGGAAAAAAAGGGAGCACCGGGCTCCGCGGCGCTGGGAAACTGGAGCAGATGGGTCCTCGGAAACGCAACGAGATCGGTACCACCAGGGCCATGCCCCGGAGCGGGAGCAGCAGCGTGTTATGTGATGGCAGGAGAAAAGACCCCGGGCTCGGCTGGGGGCTACCAGGTAACCCAAACCACCCACCCCTGCCTCGGCTCGGCACGCCTGCCGCAGCGCTGCCCGGTCCTCGGGGCTCACCTCGATGCCTGCCTGCCCTGCCTGCATCCCGAGATGCGGCAGGGCATCGGGCAGAGGCGCAGAGCGCTCTCCCTTTCTCCCTTTCATTTCGTTTCTCCGCTTGGGTTTGGCTGATCGGGGTCAGCTCTCATCTCTGCCACTCCAACACCCGCTGCTCTTCAAGGGAGTTTGTGGGTTGGTTTTTGTTTTTTTTTTTAATCCCATTTCCCTCCAGAGAGTAACGGTCCCGGTACCATCTATTCCTGCACCGCCGGCCCGAGGAGAGGGCAGGGTCCCGCTGCTGCCAGGACCTCGCAGTCCGGGGCATTTTTAAACATTTCTCTATCCAAAATATTTCTACAAGCAGCCGCCTGTCTGATATCTCACTCTTCCGGGCAGTTACTGTACAAAGGAGGGAAGAGTTAGGTTGTTTTGTTTTGTTGTTTTGTTTTTTTTTTCCCCTTGCTGTGTTTTATTTCTTTGGAAATTAAAAGAAATGAAGGGGGTTATTTATTTCTTTTTAATTTATTTTGTCATATTTTTGTAAAACCTGCAGAAATGCAATAAAAATATATTTCAACAAGCCTGAGGCGTGGGCGAAATTATTGCCCGCAGAGCGCATCTGCTCAGGGGATGAGGCTCGGGGCTCCTGTCCCTGGGGGAAGGTGGAAGGGGACATTAAGGACACTGTCACCCTTCACGGCCCTCTAACGCAGGGCAAAGCTCCGAGACAGCGACACAAGGACAAGCCCCACCGGCGCGGTTCGATGCCAAGCGCCCTCCGGCAGCCACACCGCAGCTCTCGCGCGTATCGTCAGGTAGAGGAAGGAAGAAGAAAGTTATGATCCTCTAAATTCTGCAAATTTATTTATACACAGTATCAAACATGGAATAGTTTAAAAATAAATGCGAAAAAAAAAAAAATCCAAATGGCCGTGACATTCGACTAACGGTGTATTTACAGTCGCTCCACGAGGGCAGCCCTTCCGCCAACACGCAGCTTTCAGGAAAACCCCCCTTCTCCCAGCCCCACAAGACAGTATTTTCACAAAAAGAGGAAAATTCAAGTTGCAAAGACAGGTGAAAAGTAACACAGACTCGCAAGCTCAACGCTGCATTGCAAAAACCAACCCGGGATTGCGTGTGCCCAACGGACCGGAGGAGTTAAAAGCAGTTGCGGACGACAGAAAACTCAGAGCCGCTCTCAGCTGTGGTGTGCGACGGGCCAAGGACGGGGTGGTTTAACTAAAAATACCCAATAAAGCCTGTTAATGGCACACCGTGCGCTGATTAATGAGAAATGAATGCGTTTGGAAATCGGCACAACCGTAGCACGGACAACGCAATGACTCAGCTCCGACCATCCCTTCGGACCTCAGGCTATTTCTTACAGTAAGTGATTAGTCACCCCACGGCCACGTCCCCCGAGAGCCACCGCTGAGCAACAAAGCAGACAGCAAGTCCCTCTCTCCGCCACCTCACGCCGCTGCCGCCACGCTCCCCAGCCTTTCGCACTCCCACACCCGCGCCGCTTATCAAGGCAGGGGAGAGGATCCGACCTGTTAGTCCGTCCAATATCGTCTCTTTTTAAAAAAAAAAAAAAATAAATAAATAAAAAGCACTGCGTGTGTTTGAGAGCAGCGCCCCAGGGAGTACAGCTCCGCGAGTCACCTAAGAGCGGACAGGGATGAGTCGTGGCGGGGATGTTTACGGAGCTGGTAGCAAGGAGGCGAAGTGAAACATCACTGCTGGCCAAACAAAGTTTGGTTCCTTCGCGAAGGCGAGGAAATTCAAAGCGGAGTTAGAGCACAAAAAGCACGAGTTGCCATCCTCGTGGTGCACCAGGCGGCTGTAGGGCAGGTTTGCTTTCCTACAGGGCGAAGGAGCGGGGCTGTCTCTCGCCTCCGAATGCGGCCGAGGAGTCGGTGAGAGGGGAAGGAGCGGGAGAGCGGCCGAGGACCTGAGGAAAGCATCGTCCGCCACCGCAGCGGCCAACGCCGGCCCAAAGGCATGCCCGCTCCCCCCCGCGGCCCCCCCCTGCTCCCGCCAGCCACCGCCCTCATTTAAAAAAAAAAAAAAAGCCGATTTGAAATAGGGTCAAGTTTTAACAGTGCGGCCCTTTGATCTTTGCCAGCTCAATACTTCCTTTCAGGTTTATATCGGTAAAACTTGGAACTCTTACCACAAAGGTTAAAGCCACCCAGACTCCTCAAAAAGCATTAAGACCGCCAACAAGACTTGTTTTTAATTCCTAGAACAATCCAACTCGAAAACCACACGCGTAGGGAGCCTTAGTTCTTCAGATCTGAGGACACGCTAGGAAAGTTTTGCCTTTAGAAACAGAATCTCAGCATTAAAGAGAATTTGAAAGCTGGCGTTTCGTTCCCTTCTTTCAGTTACAAAGATGTTCTTCCCTGCGGGCCAGGGTCAGCCTTTCCAACACCTAGAAGATGGTTGGGTTTCCCCTCCCCCCCCAGCAGTTAAAAAAAAAATGAGGTTTTAGAAGTCCCATCTCCTCCCTGACATTAAACTCTCACGATGACACGCCTTTTATATAAAATATAAGCCAGCTGCCAGCACACGCGTCTCAGGACGAGCTCGGCAAGCCGACGCTGTGACAGCGGGGCATTTAGCGTTGGTTGGACACAACCATTAGACCCATACGTAAGCTGTCAGCTGGCATAGCCGGTCCACCTGGAACGCCTGCTGACTCAGCCTTTTTTGGTGATCGCTAGCTGCAAACATCCCAGATCAGCTGTTAGATGAGACCCCGGGGCTGTGCTCTCCGCTGTCAGGGCACGAACCAGCAGCAGAGAAACCCGAAAGGGCGGTCAGCGCGGCGTGAAGGTCACTCTGCGCTTAACCAGAGCCGTGATGCAATACCCCCTTCTGGGCACAGCGGCCAGCACATCCTCCGCACCGCTCCCAAAAATACCCTCCACTGCTCCCAGGTAAAGGCAACCCTCTCTTCTTTAAAGAAAAGGATTTCCCACTCTGTCACACATCTAAAAATATAAGAACAAAACCCGACACGGAGAGAGATCAGCTGGAACCCCTCTGGTCTCGGGCAGCGCGTCGCACAATTCCTCCGCTGCCAGGCTGACGTCGCTAATCCAGGAAAACAAATTAGGTTTCTTATTGCAGATATGCAGGTCTTTTCAAAAAAATCTTAAAAAAAATTAAGTCAGTGGTATACAAACAAACCGGGAAAACGCTAAGTGGGAACACAGCTGATAGCTGCAGTGTTAGAAAAAAACCCAAGACTCCTGCTTAGTCTTTGCCCTTCTGGCCAGCGTCAAGCAGCTCACCAAAAAAATAAAGCTTTGGAGTTACGCCTGTTGTAACTACCTAGCGTAGAGTGAAAATTTTAAGATTATTGTCCAACATCACAAGGATTTAAGATTATTGTCCGCCTCAGAAGGAAACAGTCCAAACGCCGACAACCGAACTGCTGCATAAGGCACCGGAGAGGGAAACCCACCCATTTTCCAGCCCATCCTACTCCAAAGCCAACTTCGCAGCCTTCCCACGCGGAGCCGTCGCTCCAACCCCAAACAACCGCGCGCACGCGGAGCTCGCTGACAGCTTGGCACGTTTACCAGGGTGACACAAAACAGCGTTCAGGTTAAGTGTGTCCTTTGGATTCATCACAACCCGGCTCAGCAACCAGCTCCCAACAGTCACTGGGACGCGTACCCCAGACACGCAAACCAGTACACTGCTGGTGCTTCACGCCTTGCCAAGGCTAAGGAAACAAGTCCTTTTTTTTTTTTTTTTTTTTAAAAAAAAAAAAAAAATCACGCCTAACATATCTAAATAATTCTAAAAGCCGGTTTTCTTACAGTGAAATACATCTAAATGCATCCTCTTGGCGAAGCGCATCTAAAAAACTTCTGCCCCACCGTAAATACTCCTGCGGTAAAGAGTTTAAACCCGCGACAGCCGCAGTCGGTGCCGAGTCGCAGGCTGAGGCGCGCGGGGAGCCCAGCAGCTCCCTTCCTCCCCTCCCTCCTGGATCTCCTGCTGCTGTTCTCCATAGCACAATCTGGTCTCAGGGCTTGTCAAAAACAAACTCCGTAAGCTTTGCTAACACTCCTCCACAGCTTGCCAGCTCCGTACAAAACCAAACCTTCCGGCCACAGGTTCCTGCCGCGTTTTCGCGCTTCCCGGTGTTTAGGGGTCGGGGGGGAACCCCGGGAGGTCGCCTCCAGCCCCCCGCTCAAACACGGGCCATACCGAACGCAGAGCGGGTCGCTCAGGGCACCACCGTTACGTTAGGATCTCCGAAAACTTCCAAGGACAGAAACAGGAAACACCTTGAAAGCTGAACGTGCCAACGTTACCTGACCGAACACGCTCTGACAAAAACAAACTGACCCAGCAAACTCCAGGAGTCAACTGTCAACGCAAACGATTAACACCGACTTTGCTGCTCAGTTACCTGTGAATTCACAGCAGAGGACAGAACGCGTGAGAGTCTATCCTTTCTTCCAACATTTTCCCATCTCTAACCATCACGTAATTTTTGTTATTAATTCTCCCCTAAAAAAGTGATCATACGCTATCAAGAATTAACCTAAACAGAACTCTGTTTTCCCTGCACATCAGTCACTAGCGTATTTTTATGTTAGAAAAAGGCAGTGCCTAACTTGTTAATATTCTGAACTTACCCCGTGTACCTCTAATTGCTCACACTGGGCACAGCGCTGTTTTATACCGGACAGACGCCTGTGAACAGGACAGTCCGCTGGAAGGGACTGCTCCCAGACGGACTCATCGCCCCCGGCTATCAAGAAACACGTTTCTACCGCTTTGACTTTTGAGAAGAGATGCACTATTTCAACTAAAATAACGAAATTCCAATCTCTGACAAGTTATCTCAAGTTTTCATTAAAAAAACCCAAACCTTTAGTATACATTGGTAACAGAAACAATAAAAATACCACTATGCAGACATATACAAAAAACCCCTGAGGGTCACTAAATCTCAGTCACTTTGTAACAAGAGAGTTGGAAGGCAGAGGAGCTAGGTATTATACAAACAGTGCAGTCAGCAAAAATCCAGGGTTTGTTTTTTTTTTTTTCAACATTTTTTTTGTTGTTTTCAATGCACTAAGGCACCAGGAAGTCACAGTTAGGCAAATAAGACCTTCCATGCGACATTCAAACCCGAAACACTTACCAGGTATTAAACAGAGGTGAAGAGAGGATCAAAGTGCAATGGCCGAGGACAGCACTCTCGAGCCAGGAGCAGCGTGGAAAGCGAGTCGGAGAAGGAAGAAGGAAGGAAGAGAGCTCTCGCTTCAGATCGGACGGGATGCAGAGAGACCCACTGCGGGTATCAGCGATCCATACTGCTCGTATTGCCACCGATGCCAAAAAACCCAACCAGTTCGACACTTAAAGTCAGGTCGTCCCTTCAAAGGCTTGTTTCTCCATCACTGCAGAACTTACTTAAAAAAGCAACTTTCTTTTACCTCCTAAAAATAGCCGAAATGTTTCAAAGGCTGCCATTACCAACAAGATCGTTTTTAAAGACACAGAGGGAACAAAGACGGGGGTTTACAACAGGAAGGAACTGCCAACTCTCTTTAATAGTACATCACTCTGTCTAGCAGAGAAGTCAGCAAAGCTCAAACCTTGCCATACCAATCAAGAATTATACAGCATTTTACAACTTTAAAGCACTGTACAAACATTACTGCAAGGCTGCAGCTCTCCAGCTTTGCTAAACACACAAATTGGTCACACTTTACCACCAGCTGCACGTCCGTTTCCTCTTCTGGTATCTCTCAGCTCTTCAAAGGATTCTTTAGCTTCAGCTTCAGACAATCCCTGCGAGGCCGGATGCTAACACGGCGTCTTCAGTCAACGTCTTGCACTTTGCACAAAAGCACTTTTGGACAGGGTCACTCTGGGAGGAGTGAGTCCTCTTGCGATCGCCAGTAAATCACAGGGAAACGCCCAAGTATATTTTATCTTCACCAACACAGTTGGCATTTTCAACGACATTCTAGTAATATGGAGGTTACCGCCATAGCAAAAAGGTAACGTTTTTTGAGGCAGATACAAAGTTCTAAACTACTCAGTGTTAAGTTGAATTCACTCACTGTATCGGAAACTTGGTGCCTAAGGTACATTTAAAAATGCCACGTGAGCTGTGCCCTGCTCTTCCTAAGGTTCTGCCTTGCAACATACGGTCGTCAGCAACAGTTTCTCTCACTTCGTGTTCCCTTCGTCCCCAAACCTGGATGCGTGGCGTCCCCCGGCTCGGCCGGGGATGCCGTGGAGAAGGGGACAGCAGAAACCCTCAAAGCTCGCGGCCGCTGCAGCCACTCGGAACGAGGCTTATCCAGGATCTCTAAGGAAAAACGTTCGTGCGATTTCTTGAATTGGTGTTTACGATTTGTCAACGAGGAAAAAACACAGCTATAAATGCAACAATTTAAACTAACACAGTGTGAAGTCAGCTTCTTACGTTAAAGCAGACAAGACATCATTACTAAGCTACACCTTTCCTGTCCCCTTCAGGCAACGACGCTCATTTCCTTTTAGTCTCTGAACCTCCGAATCCACCTCGACGACTTACGGGTCTCCATTTTGGCTCTTACCGAAGAGTCAGCGAAGGGTTACAGGCAACAGGCACTGAACTGTCACAGTCCGAAAGAGATTGGTCTTCATCAAAGACCATGGAAGCTCACATTTTGAACAACTCCAAGTCCCGGGCTCCGTTCCAGACATGCTGATATCGCAGGAAAATACAACGTACCATTATTCAGAGCCGGCAGCTGAGACAGAGAACTAGATCTAGTTGCCGCGGTGCTCCCAGACTTATCCAGCCAAGCGCTGCCTGCAGGGTGCCTACCCAGCTCCGTTCCATCAGCTGTTGCTTAAATACGCTGTTGATCAAATACTCAGAATAGGATAAGAGTATCCTTTTATTCCAACGGAGAAGTTGCACATATCAGTCCGTTCAAGACCAAGAGACGGTTAGAATTTAAGAGCAACAAAAGCAACACACCTTTCACTTAGAATTCTCCAGGACCACTGATGCATGAGACAACGTACGCTGCCAAATGCCCGTGGCCCTGACAGAACAGACCAAAAAAATACAACTGATATACCACGTTGACAACACGGTTGCTAAGATCAACATAACCCTAAATGACACCCATGATTTTTTTTTTTTTTTTTTTTTTTTAGTGCAGTGCCAGTTTCAGGATATTCGAGAAAAATAGTGAGGCCCCACACTTATGGCTGGACTGGGCACATCCAAAGAAGAGTAAACCACTTGTAATACGTCAACGGGTAGATGAATCGGAAAGCCTGTATCACTGGAGGGTTCTGTACTAACCCGCGTCTCCTACCCAGGCTCCCCTAGCTAGACCTGGTTGATTAGGTAACAGATTCAACAAAACCTGTGAAAGTGACAGTGTATATTTTTAGAAAGGAGGAACTAAGGTTATACTACATCATTTACTGAATTGTTCCACCATTGCTCCGTAAGTTTTACGGCATAAATAAAAAAATGGAGAGAAAAAAAAAAAAATAAATACATTGGCTCCTATGAAGTCAGAAGTGGTTTGGGCTGCATAGTGGAGGGGTGAGAGATGGGGGCAAGGGGCAAAATTTACACACTTTGAGACAAAACAGGAAGCGCCTGCAAAGTAGTAGAGGAGAAAGCCAAGAGTTTAAGTGTCCTCGTTCATATCCTGGCTGTCTGTCCGAGCGATTTTCCGTGGTGGCGCCGAATTCTCACCTTCTATCTCCACTTGCTCTTGATCTCTCTTCTTTGCTGCATTCTGTTGGGACAGAGAAAGCCACAGTGAAACCCTCCAAAGCCTTAGATTCTGGTGAGAGCTAGTGTTGGTAGAACGCGTTTTTGTTTGTAGACATTTTCGGATGGAATACAGTGATGCTCTGACCTAACTGACACACTGGAACAAACACTGAAGAGGATTTTGCCCAATGCCAAAAGGTGCTCCTTCTAGATTATTCTTCAAATTTGAGGGTGGGACTAAAACACCAATCATTGATCTCAGCACCTTTTATTTATAGATCTCAAATATCGCATAAATGTGACTAAGATCCTCTTTCTCACTACTCTGAGTCAGTCCCTGAACTTATCAAAATCTCCCAAAGCCTTCCGTCACATACAAATACTTTCTTTTCAGCTTCAAGGATCCTTATAATTTTGCCTCTCCCCACATTCTTCCGCAACCTCTGCTCTGCCCACGATAACAATCACTGCTTCGACATCTCCACTCCGAAGTCACCGCCTTGTTCTGAGTACTCCCAGCCCAGGTACCCAGTTTCCTTTGTCTCAAAGGCTAGCTAGAGCCTGCGAATTCGTGCGTTCCTCATACGAGGACTCAGATTTTGTACCCAAGGTACTTACAGCGCCTCATTAGCGCGTTCGCATTCTGCACAAGCTCATCTGTCTTCTCCCAGCAGTCCTGGGAGGTAAGAGCAGCTTTACCCTAGCCGTAAAGGAGACGCTGAGGCGCAGGGAGACCAATTTGCCAAGGTGACAAAGGAAAACAGCATGTAACTGCAGTCTCCCAAGTTCTAGACTAAACACTGAGTTCATGTCCCTGAAATTGAAAGGGAAGAAGTTGGTTTTGTTGTGTTTTTTTTTTAAAGAAGGGCTGGGCAGAGACAGACCCTCCTTCCACTATCTTTTGCTGAAGTGCAGTTGGCACTTTCTTTTAATTAATCTTCAATATTTTGGTTATGATCAATATTGGGCTTAATTAGCCCGAGTCAGCAAATCAAGACAAAATGTTAACATTAAGAAAATACAACCATACCTTTTTGTCCCACTGCTGATGTAAATAACGCAAAAGTATATTTGTTTTTTCTGTTACTATGACTGCCAAAAAAAAAAAAAAAAGAGAAACATACTGAAGTCATTTTAAAGACGACTTTTAAAACAGTGCAGTAATCACCACATTACTTCACTTTTTAATGAAAGGACAGTATACGGGAACACTGCTCATTTAATAAGGATAGAGGAAAAGCACAAAAAACAACAACTAGACATACACTGCTAATCACCGTAGTGACAGTTCAACAGTATCACCTGATCTGAAGCTTAAAATAAGGGAGATTTGGGGTATGCCAGATCTTTAATATTAGAAAAGGATAAAGTTATTAAAAAACTCAAACTTTAGCGGGGCAGACTTACTTTGTTCAGATGGATATTCTCTCGTGGGAAGATATACTGATGGTCTTCTATTCTGTAGAAGAATTACAACAGTTACAGAACAAAGACAGCAAAAAGGTGATTTTTAACCCAACCACAGCTAAACCAACCGAAAGGCCCTCCTTAACACAGGCTACAAATGCATTGTGATATTCTGCCCTGTTACGTGACACTGTGCAGCTACAGTTTTTTAAAACACCCATGTAAAGAAGAAGGTTGATTTTTCATACGTTTTTCAGGGCACTATTGAAGAATGTATATATAGAAAGCACCACAGATGTGGTTTGGCTGATGTGATGACACATTCCTCACCAAAGGAAGCAGGAAGCTTTCCTTGCCAAATCTCAACTCGTGAACGATCAGCTGTGATCATACATGTTTTTTAAGAAACAAAATACTCATTTTAAGTTTATTTCCCTCTAGCATCCTTTGAGCCACGCAAGAAAACCTTCCCCCGGAGCACCAGGATGCGGCAATACTTACTGATGCTTTACATACAGAATCCGCATGGAATCTGCTGAAGTTGCTTTTGTTGTAGACCGGTAATCCTTTCAAAAAATCTGCCTAAAAAGACACAGAATACAAACAAAGAAGTAGGTGAGGAAAGAAACTGTAATATTCCAGTGGTTGTATGTTTTGTGCTGATTCTCGAAGGAGTTGCTCGGGTCATTAGGATAAACAACCGCAGGAATTGAAGGACGGTGCCAGGTCTCAGCTAGCGAGATGGTTGTTGGATACCGAAACCCGCCCAAAACTGTTTTTGTAAAGTAAGCCAACCCCCACCTTCTCCATTTGGCTCGTTATATCCCCAAAGTTCAGTAATTCAGTTACAAAGCTGCTAACTAAGTCTGTTTTGGCATATAGGCAATGAAAAAAAACCAAACAAAAACCAACAAAGCCCAAACTGTGTCCAATTGGGTGAGCTCCGACAGAAGGGGATTGGGACCACACAGATACAAACACCGCTGATGAGCGGACCAGAATTGACAGTAATTTACCAGCACAGATCACAACATTACGCGAGAAACTCTGCCACAGCTACGCTGATGTCCGAAGTCCTTGAGCATTACACCATATCAAGCCAGTTGCTCTTTCGCTTTCCCAGTTAACGTTTTTTGTCACAGACCAAGGTTGGTCGCGCAGAGCAAGAAAAGCCTACGCAGCCTCACAAGCCCAATCCTTATCGCACCCTTATCAGCCTGGCCCAACTTTATGTTTTGGTTTTTTTTCGAGGATCACATCACTACACGCGTCAAGGCTACTGGTACATCAAAAAAACTATAATCCCAAGTTGCGCTGGAGGTCCTTAGATCACCAGTCACAACAAAACTGTTGATCACACAGGCCAACAAAGCTATCTGCTAAACAACCGCAGGAACCCTGCAGAGCCCTCTCAGTTTAATTAAGCCGTAGCAGCGTGAAACAGGAATTTTCCTTCTCCACAGTGAAAAAGGAGGGTGGGAGGTGAGCATTACAGGGTCAGGAGAAAACCGAGCTTAAAAGTGTGTTGGAGCCCCTCTACTCACTGCACAGACAAAGGAAGGTGCCCAGCAATGTCATTAAAGTAAAGAGAAGATGGGTAATAAACATAGGATGTATCTGTGCGATGAGCAGGAGAGAGAGGCCCTGAGACATCCCTTCTAAATCACCAGACCTGCTACCTGTATCGTAACGATACTTGCTTAAAGATTCAAAGCCTGTTATACTGAACACTACAGGATTCTACTCCGGGACACACATCACCTTATTTATAAGCAATTTTAAAAGGACAGTAAAGCAGCAGATGAGAAGGCATTTAATTTCAGCGTTAGAAGCAACGCATAAATGGGCCCTACTGCTACAAAACTGCTAGGCTGGAAGACATTGTTTTCATTTAAATAGAAGCCATTATTTTTATTAATGCTGCATCTTTAATTCAAAACAAAGAGCTATAATTAGACAAACCAGAAAATATTATTCATACTTTTCCTCTTAAAAAGAACCCTACTGACATTCTAGTTTACACATCCAGCCCTTCCCACACGCCTGGTTCTGGAAATAACCTTGTTAAAATACTGGACTTAGGTTTAAATAGTGAATTGCAAATTTCTATTGCCCGTCTTAACCCCTGCCGGACCAACATTATTTCCCTGTGCCTTCACTGCCTTCAGTTGCGAGTCTTCCAGGACAGAGTCCATCGCTCGCTCGTCTGTGTAACGTCCGTACCATGGCAGAGCTCGGGAATTAAGGCAGGATCTTCCAGCTCCGCTACAACAGAAGCCCTCGGTTTCGGACCGCGTCGTGCTCTCAGCTCACCACTTCCCACGCCCGCCCCGATGGATTTCTCTGTTCATCTGTTCTCATCGACATCCACACTCAGCACCGATTATCAAACACGTACGCTACCCGAGGACTCCCAGGCTGAAAAGGACGGGGAAGCCTTCAACGACTTCTGAAGGCACAGCCAGACACAGTTTTCTCCACATAGCCCAGATTTAAGAATTACTAATTATATTACTCTGTTTAGAAGGATCGAGGATCTTTAAAAATATCCCATTACATTTCAAAGCATCTCACCTTCCCATTGCATTAAATTTGCAGGCTTTTTATGACAAAGTAACCCGCTCAGCTACCCCAGCCTAATCCAGAGAGAGACAGACGTGTCCTTGATTTCTTTTATTGCAGTAAAAGCCTGACAACTACTTGGCACTATTACCGCTTATAAGAATGGAAAATAACTGCTCTAAATAAGAGCAGACAACTTCAAGTACCTCTTCAGTAAGCTCCAGCTCACCCCAAGTTCCTCATGATAGACTATTCCCCACTTTCCAGCCAGGGATTTGGTCTGGCAGAGCCCACGTTTCCCTGGAAAGAGGCTGGGCGAGCAGGATCACAGCTCTCACCAGGGATTCCACCGTCTCTCAACAGCAGAGCAAGTTAGGAGCAGTAAACTGCAAAACTACTGTTACAATTATGAGTCAAAACGCAATTTAAATGGTGACTTAAATGTTTTTTTCCCTCCTTTCTACCATATAAACAACTAAAGCAGGATATATACCAGTGAAGTGCAGACTCGCAAGCAGGAAGGTTACTATGTTCAGACAACACCTGGAGACATCAGCTCTAACAGCCACGAGCATCCCTGGCTCTTGGCCACCACCTTTCCTCTTCTCAGGCCAGCAGTCGCTTGGGTGGACCAGCTCCATCCCTGCCAGCAGTGCCCACTGCTCAGCCTTAACTTAGCTAGAGCAGAACAACGGGGACACTAAAACAAGGAGAAACGGACTTTCTCCAACCTAGGCTCCAGCCAGCACGTTAAGCACTCAGCACCAGTTCAACTGAAGAGTCTGGCTGTCAGTGACAGAGACTATCCCTCCAATAATGATAATTCTGTTGCATACGCACACATTTCAGCAGCTATCTGTGGATACCATCACTGAAAAGGCCCCCTCGGGGAAATTGGCTGGAGTCATATTCCTGGATATTCAGAATTAGACAATACTCCAAGTGCAATGATCCTTATCTGCTCCAAGGGCACCACATAAATAAGCCCCAGTAGGTCAGTGCCGTGTTTACACACCTATGGCACAAGGCACACCGAGTCATACCTCCCCTATAATGTCACATGAGGAAACGTTCCCCCTGCGTGCCTTCTGCCACTCTTTAACCAAGGAAAGCACACCCCGGCCAAGCTAGAGAAGCTGATGGAACTTCCTGCATGGAAGTGAAAAACCAGCACCCAAACCGAGCAGATGCCTCGGGGATCTGGCAAACTCAAAAAACCAACAAAACAAGCGCAATTATGCAACCTCGGAAGACAACACTGGTTCCTTCTACGATTTGGGAAGTGAGGTAGAAGCAAGATGCATCTACTGTTCCTGTGTCAACAAGGGTGCTCAGCTTCCTAGGAAGACGACAGTTCTCATCTAAAAGCAAAAAAGTGAAAGAAACCCATATATATATGTGCCCCGTTCTCAGCTCTTGAAAGGAACTGCAGTAACAACGCACACTCAGAAAGATGACGCCCAGCACACGGATGCTGAAAGCCGGGCTCTTTCCCAGCATGATGCACACACATGTGGATGCAGGTTAGAGGAAAACCACTAACACAGGCTTGGGAACGGCAATGGTACGCCTGTACACAGAGATCACAGGGACGCCACTGTTTTTCCCTTAGTTACTGAGCTTGAGGAGGAGCAGAAGGAAAACTCTCTTCCTCTGAAAATTATTACGTCGCTACAAAGGGGGGCAGGGAGACTGGAAGCCTCTTGGCTATGACAGCCGCCGCCAAACACTCAGGCACCAGACCAAGTCCTTGTTGCTGCTTAAAAGGCACAGAAAGGATTGAACAACCTCCACAGCCCCAGTTTTCCCTCCTGTCCCCCAGCCTTGGGGGCGCAGGAAACACGCCGCACCCTGGCGGCGTCCCAGCTGCTCTCCCAGCCCCCCATCCCTGAGGGTGGGGAAG
>NW_009650123.1:14393-15729 GCF_000708025.1 Charadrius vociferus | reverse complement strand
GGGGGCGCGAGGCACCTACCATCTTCACCGCCGCGAGGAGCCGCCCCTCCCCCGCCGCCGCGCCTCAACCCACCCACTACCTCCGCTGCCCGCCCCGCCCGCGCCTATTGGCCCGCGCCGCGCCGCTTTCGTCTCCTATTGGGTGTCGTCCCTGTCACTCAGCGCGGCGCTGAGGAGCGTAGGGTTCGGTTGAGGCAGGAAATGCCCGCTCGGTAGGGCCGGGTGCAGGGCGGGAGGACCCGGATGTGGCGCCGGCCGCGGGGCATGCTGGGAGACGTAGTCCGCGCCCCCGTTCCCCTTGGCCCTCGTTAATCGAGGCGCTGTTAATTACGCGGTAGGAACGAGGCAGTTCAGCAGCAGTGCTGCGAGAAGAGTGGCCAGGAGAAGGCAATTCCTCCCCTCCACTCCGCCCCCGGCTCGGAGAACCAGGACCCCAATCCTGAAGCACCCAAGGGGCACGGAGGAGCGGAGCGGGCAGAGACACAGACGGACTAAACAAAATCCAAAGTTTCCTCTGCCCTCAACCCTAATTCCACACTCCCGCCATCCCACCAAGCCATCTTTCCCCTCCCCCCCTTGTATTTTGCATTAACGATCAGCACAGCACGTTCAAGGCAAGTCGCTGGGCTTTAATTACAGTTCTCGTTTACCCTCAAACCGTGCACAGAAAGCAGTGGTAAGTTCACAGTTTGAAAAGCAGCCGTTACACAAAGCCCTCAGAGGCCACTAGTGCGATTCCTCACATGCTCCCGACATAAGAGGGACAGTCGATCGCTGCTACAGCAGCAACCGATTGTCCCTGTTGTGTCAGGAGTGTGTGAGGCAGTGTCCCTTGGCACAGACTGGGTCACTCCAAAGCTGCAGCAGCTCTAGGGCTTGATTCAGACTCGCCCCACACCACATTGCCCCAGCAGCCAGAGCCTTCAGTGGGTCAGAGACTTCCTGCCCTTCAGCATACGCCGGAGGATAACCTCGATGCCGCCCGGCGTGCTGATGCGCTTGATCCAGCCGTGGGTCCGTTTACGCTTGCGGTTGTTCGGTTGGTATTCGTTGCCACGCGCTTTCGTGCGGATCTGCTGGTGGTTCCAGGGAGACGCCGGGTTGGGACAGCCATCAGGGCGCTTGAAGGAGACCTGGCTTCTGAGGGAGAGATGACTTCCGAGAGGCAGCTGCACGGAGCTTGAGAGGAGGGAGGCTGTTCGGAGCTGGAAAGGGCAGGCTGCAGCTTGCTGCAGTAGACAAAATCTTTGGGAAAGGAAAAACAAAAAACAAAACAAAACAAATCAAACAGAGAAGTGAAAAGAGCGAGCCTGGCGCTGCCACTCACAGGAAAATA
>NW_009650123.1:8460-14156 GCF_000708025.1 Charadrius vociferus | reverse complement strand
GGGGGGGAGGGTATTGTCCGTGTCACAGTCCGCTAACAGAGCCACAGCCGCCGGTAAAGGATGATTTATGCCTCGCCGGGACGATTCTGCTTGTGTCAGCACCAGCATCTGGGCCCCTCTAGGGCAGGAGGGCCAGGCCAGGCCCAAGACCCCGCCACCATCCCGGCCCAGGCGCCTTGCCTGTGAAGGGGGAGCTCTGTCTGTCCCCGAAATTCTCATGACAATCAGTGTGGAACACAGGCATCCATTTTTGGAAGCTCCAATGGGCACCGGCAGAGGGTACAGTCGGGCTGGGACCGGCACCGCACTCTGGTCACCCTCCTCTAACGTATATATGTGTATATAGAGCAGCAGTGTGTAGAATGTGCCAAGGCACCTACAGAAAAGTTCAGCCTCTGCCTGTTCCTGAGTAGATGAATGTGATTATCTGTGTTTTACAGGGCAGGGAAATGAGGTGCAGGAGGAGGAAGAGGAGGAGGTGGATGAAGAGGAGGAGAAGGGCCATCTGGGGGGGTCACAGGATGAGTCACCAGTAACCCACAGGATCTCAGTCACTCTCGCTGTCTGCTCTCATCATCGAAAAGCTCCTTCAGATTGCTTTGCTGGAGGCAAGCCCAGCCGTATCGCCAAGCTCCGGGGTTTTTCTGCACTGGTTTGGTGTGTTCCTGCCAGAAGTCAGCCTGGCAGGGTGAGGGGATGCGACTGCAGCCCTGCCAAACCCACAGCTGTGAAAATAAACCGCAGAGACCTTCATGATTTTAAGTTTGTCCTCCTGTCCTGGCCCCTGGGGTCTGCACGTTCACGCTTCTGGTGCACGGTCAACTCGTGCTGAGCTCCGACACGCTCATGGCACCAACACGCTCGTGGCATCAACATACTCGTGGCACTGAGACACTCGTGGCATCTGGGAAGCTGCAAATACCAGAATGGTGAGAAAAATGGTAGAAGGTAAAAAAGGAACTCGGTAACTCATCCCACTGGAAGGGGCAAAAACCCAGGGCGAGTCTTCCCGCTCCCCCGGCTCCTGGCAGGCTCCCCATGGGCGGGCAGCCGGGCTGTGCTGGGTCTTGCTTTGACTGGCAAGTCTCCTTGTCTGTCACGGCGAGAGCCCTCCTCTTTAGGAGGGATTTAAGGGGCTTTCTATGGCTATAGACTGCAAGGACAAATAGCACCCCCAAACCCCAGAGCTCAGTTATGAAGCTGCTCATGGGAAGAAGATGGAAGGAGAGGTTTCGCCCTAAAGCAGAGGAGCTGAGCTGAAGGCATTGCTCCATCCTTCACACCAGACGGGCAAAAAAATGTAATCGGAGGAGCTGAAAAGCTGAGCAGCCTGCCAGTGCTGGCACCCTGCATCCTGCACAGGCTCCCGCCACCTCGGGCATCTCTTCCTCTCCCTCTTTGCCTCCTGCAAGATTTAAGCCTTTCGTTTGCAATCTCGACTCCTGACAATCCTTGTCAATAAATGAGGTGAGCATCCTCTTCTGTCTCTCTCTCTTTGTGCGGAGGACTCGGAGCACCAGCTGTGATGTAGGGCATGCGCTGAAGCGGAGGGGAGGAAGGTGCTCTGCACGGGGAGCAAAATGGCCAAAAGATGCGGGTTTTTATTCTGGAGCTGATGATGGGGAGGGATTCGAGAGGCGTTAAAACGGATTGCGGGGAGAGAAGGGGACACGGTAGCCTCACAGCGACACAGCATTGCTTGGGCTTAAATAGCCCTGCTCTATTGAGCATGCTTTGAGCACGGGGTTATAAAAAGCTGGCCAGCAATAAAACTTAAGGGACGGCTTCTGTTGTGATGCAATTGCAGTAAATGATTGCTGGCTCTGATCGAAGACCTGCTGTTGCTATGCGCGTGTCAAATCTGCTTGGATTTTTCGGCTGGAGATCGAGGGGGCACCTGCATGCATCGCTGCCCGGCGGAGGGGGCAGGGTTTTCTTCTTCTCCTGCCTCCTTGCAATGGTTTCTTCCAGCTTGCTGCTGGAGGACGTTTGCTGCCGGAGGAATCCAACCGGCTTTTCTGCTGCTATGCAGTGGGCGATCCCCCTGGAAATGCAGGAGGTTTGGGAAATGCAGGGGGTTAAGCGGGATTTCGGTCACAGAGGTCAGGCGCAGGCTGGGCTTTGTATAATCTTTTGTTTCTCAAGGTCTTCTTCCTTCCTAAAGAGAGACGTGTGGCAGGCAGCCAGCCGCGGCTCCAGGCTGCCGTATGTCTTACAGACGCTCTGCTTTCCCTGCCATGCCGTTTCTTGACTGAATGTGATTTGTCTGCGTCCTGCGGGTCCTCGGTGAAGTCCTGCTGCCCGCGGACGGGAACTCGTCCTCCCCATCTTGGGAGGCTGCATCCCTGCCTGTGCTGAGGATTCAGGGCTGCCTTCTTGGTTTTCTATTTGTACGACTGATAAAGCCTTCCTGACTACTTACTCCTGACTGTCCTGATAAAGCTGCTATGATTGTATCAGGACGGGGAAGCCAGGCATAACAGAATAAATCCAGGTGCTTGCCACCAGCTGAAGTGGCTTTTTCGCATTCCCTCAGAGGGAAGTTTACTTTGCAGGACCGAGACTAAGTGGCATAAACATTTTCTGGCATGTATCTGAGATCAGTGCTTAAACAGTCATTCTCTTTATGTATTTCTTGATGCTGCAGTTTCTCCACTTCGCAGAGAGTAAATGACTGGGGGAGGCTGGGAAGAGCATAATAATATTTGCCCATTCCTCAGGAGTGTTGTGTGTCATCATTAATACTCGTGAGCCCCGGAGGGAAGGGATTAGAGCTGAACAAATTATTATGGCAGGTCGGATTCTGGCTGCAGCACATCTCACGCTCCTCTCTGGCACCTCTCCTCTGAGGATTTGCAAGGAATTAGCAGATATCAAGTCCCTGCTACTCCCTGTGAGGGTCCAGGGCTCGGTACAGGGAGGGGAGGGGAGGTGCTGAGTGGTGATGGGACTCGCTGGGTTATGGGGAGGGTCATGGCCATTGACTCCGGCGCCGATTCCTGCTCACGCTGCCCCTGCGGTAAACGATGCTCTCGGCTTGTTTATTGGGGCCAAGTGTTTCCCAGGACTTCTCTGGGCCAAGGGTGGGCTTGCGGCCGCCCTGGGAGCTGTCGTGGAGAAGTGTGCAGTCCTTTCTCCTGCCCATAATTCAAGGCCGCCCCGTCAGGGACAGGACGGGATGGGAAGAGGATATTTTTATCATTCCCAGCACCCTGGATGTTTGGGACATCAGCTGTCCCCAGCAACCCAGTGGGGACGGCCCCCCTGAGAGAGGCAGGACCAGGAGGCTGTTTGGGGCAGGGAAGACCCTCTTCTCTGCAGGGATGGCAAGGGAAGACCCAGCTTGGCTAGCCCATCCCAGCATGGCCATAAGCATGCCCATGCCAGGCTGTCACATCCCTGGGGCAGATGTGGTGTGAGCACTGCCCTGATACACCGCCCACGGGTTGTATGTCCGCCCCATGGGCTCTGTGGCATCCCCAGGGGTTGTGTTTCAGCCCCACGGGCTCTGGGGCAGCCCCACGGGGCTGCCTGTCACGTTACCCCGTTAGGCTTTCTGCCCTCCACTCTGCCACGTCGCATCTCGTCCCATTTTTCTCCAGCTGTGACATGGTGCCATCAAGTTGTATAAAATCTGAGGCGCAGCAGCCCGAAGTAGGTCAGTAAGTTGTTTTTTTCCCCGGCTGGGTTATTCGTCGCAGCAGCAGGGAGGGTGAAGCCAGAAGACTCTGCATGGGTGCTCTGTGATGATGTCTGGACCCAGGCAATAAATCATCCTCCCAGGATTAATCCCCAGCATCCCTCGAGCATCCCCTCTCTGCTGGGAGTGGTTTCCTGGGGGCAGCTGTGATTTTGGGGGGGACTGGTACGTGGGTATCAGCTCGGGGTGATGCCGTGCACCTTCCCAAGCCTGTGCAGCGTCCTTGGCCTCGCGGGACACGGTGACCGACGGCAGGTTCACACTGCGCCTGACTCATTGTTGTGCCTGGCCTTATGTAAGCGGTGCCGAAATCTCGCTCTCTGCCGGGGGCGGTGATGGAAGGTAGCTGGGATGGAGGAGGGGGGGGGGTGGAGGGGAGCGGGGAGGGGGGGGGGGGGGGGGGGAAAGCAGCTCATCACCATGGTTACCAGCATCTTTGCAAAGTTCTTCGCATCCATCTGGTTTCATTTTCAGCCCTTTTCATCTCACGGAGGGAACATCCCTTGATGTTTCTGGCTGCACCAGCCGCGGCAGACAGCGTGGTGGGTTAGAGGAGGCGCGTGGGAGGTGGGAGACGGGCACGCGTTGCCTCCCAGCCCCTGAGACGAAGCCTAACATCTACTCGAGTCGTTTAACCTCCTGGCCCTCCGTTTCCCGCCCAACACAACTCAACCAGCATGCGCTCGCTGATGGGATTCGGGTGGTGTTTTCTCAGTCTGGTGCCCAGCAGGGATTGCTGCGTCCTGGACCATGAGCTCCAGCCTGGGTGTACCCACGCGGAGGCATCTCATCTCGGGGAGCCAGGCCCAGCTCTGCTGAATAATCCCAGCGGGATCTGGGCTCGTACCCAGAGCCGATGATGCTGGAGGGTGGCTCTGTGGCCAGAGCCTGGGCTCCTGGATCTGCCTGCAGAGCTCCTGACTGCCAGAGCCTTCCAGCAAATCAATTCTGGAAATGAACAGGATGGACTAATTGAGTTAATCCTGAGAAGTTAATCAATGTCGAGGCGGTTTGGCCAGAAGTCCTGTTTATAATCCATACAGAGATCATTGGTACCTTGTGAAATGGAGGCGCAGCGCAAAGCCAGGCTTTATGGAAACCAGAGGCAGAATCACATCCAGGTCCCGCAGGCTGAGCCCAGGGGTACTGTACCCGGTGCGGGTGCAGGATGTGGCCCACCAGGCGTGGGCAGAGCTTGTGGAGAGCCCACAGTCGTGCTCGTGGGGATCGCGAGGCTCAGGGGCTGCCTGGTTTCCCCTCTCTCTCCAGGTTTTCCATTTGCCCCATCTCTCTGTTCAGCATTAGCAGCTCAGAGCTGCTCGGGGACCAAGAGCAGCCCAAGCCTGGCACCAACCTGGTGCTCAAAAGCGCGGCAAGAGCAGCGGCGTGTCCATCCCAGTGCAAAGGCAGCTGGGCATCGTCCAGCCAGGGCTCCAGCCAGTCTGGTGCCCAGTTCCTTGGGCTCATCACCGGTCTGGAAGCGCGGCTCAGCAGAGCAGACCGGCCTCTTGCCAGCGAGGTCCGGATTTGGCTTCTCCTTCCCAGGGCTCTGAGATCTCCTGCTCTTGCTCATCAGCTTGGATGGGTCCATCCCCAGAGCAGTGAGGGGCGCCCGATGGGTGACACAGCTGTTTAGCACAGTGCTCGGCCAGCGGGGAGCAGGAGGATGCTGGAAAGCTCTCGCTGCAGCTGGATCCTGCATGGATGTGCTTGTGTCCAGAAGAGAGATGGCCGATGCAAGTCCAGGCACCAAAGGGCAGAGAGCTGGGGACTGCCATGCCCCGTGCTGGGGGAAGCCCCCGTGGAGCTCCCGGACCAGCGGTGAGGAGAAGGAGCACCTGGGACCGGCTTTGCTGCATTTCCAGTCCCTACAATTCAGCACCCAGAACTTTACGCGGCGTTTGCGTGGGAGTCAGGCCACTGTCCCCGACAGAGCCAGCGAGAACCAAACACTGGCTGCTGTCCCGAGAGCTGGCAGCGCTTCCTGGATAAGCCG
>NW_009650123.1:0-7633 GCF_000708025.1 Charadrius vociferus | reverse complement strand
GGGGGGGGGGAGGAAGCAGCTCATCACCATGGTTACCAGCATCTTTGCAAAGTTCTTCGCATCCATCTGGTTTCATTTTCAGCCCTTTTCATCTCACGGAGGGAACATCCCTTGATGTTTCTGGCTGCACCAGCCGCGGCAGACAGCGTGGTGGGTTAGAGGAGGCGCGTGGGAGGTGGGAGACGGGCACGCGTTGCCTCCCAGCCCCTGAGACGAAGCCTAACATCGACTCGAGTCGTTTAACCTCCTGGCCCTCCATTTCCCGCCCAACACAACTCAACCAGCATGCGCTCGCTGATGGGATTCGGGTGGTGTTTTCTCAGTCTGGTGCCCAGCAGGGATTGCTGCGTCCTGGACCATGAGCTCCAGCCTGGGTGTACCCACGCGGAGGCATCTCATCTCGGGGAGCCAGGCCCAGCTCTGCTGAATAATCCCAGCGGGATCTGGGCTCGTACCCAGAGCCGATGATGCTGGAGGGTGGCTCTGTGGCCAGAGCCTGGGCTCCTGGATCTGCCTGCAGAGCTCCTGACTGCCAGAGCCTTCCAGCAAATCAATTCTGGAAATGAACAGGATGGACTAATTGAGTTAATCCTGAGAAGTTAATCAATGTCGAGGCGGTTTGGCCAGAAGTCCTGTTTATAATCCATACAGAGATCATTGGTACCTTGTGAAATGGAGGCGCAGCGCAAAGCCAGGCTTTATGGAAACCAGAGGCAGAATCACATCCAGGTCCCGCAGGCTGAGCCCAGGGGTACCGTAACCGGTGCGGGTGCAGGATGCGGCCCACCAGGCGTGGGCCGAGCTTGTGGGGAGTGCTCGTGGGGATCGCGAGGCTCAGGGGCTGCCTGGTTTCCCCTCTCTCTCCAGGTTTTCCATTTGCCCCATCTCTCTGTTCAGCATTAGCAGCTCAGAGCTGCTCGGGGACCAAGAGCAGCCCAAGCCTGGCACCAACCTGGTGCTCAAAAGCGCGGCAAGAGCAGCGGCGTGTCCATCCCAGTGCAAAGGCAGCTAGGGCCCCAGCCAGTCTGGTGCCCAGTTCCTTGGGCTCATCACCGGTCTGGAAGCGCGGCTCAGCAGAGCAGACCGGCCTCTTGCCAGCGAGGTCCGGATTTGGCTTCTCCTTCCCAGGGCTCTGAGATCTCCTGCTCTTGCTCATCAGCTTGGATGGGTCCATCCCCAGAGCAGTGAGGGGCGCCCGATGGGTGACACAGCTGTTTAGCACAGTGCTCGGCCAGCGGGGAGCAGGAGGATGCTGGAAAGCTCTCGCTGCAGCTGGATCCTGCATGGATGTGCTTGTGTCCAGAAGAGAGATGGCCGATGCAAGTCCAGGCACCAAAGGGCAGAGAGCTGGGGACTGCCATGCCCCGTGCTGGGGGAAGCCCCCGTGGAGCTCCCGGACCAGCGGTGAGGAGAAGGAGCACCTGGGACCGGCTTTGCTGCATTTCCAGTCCCTACAATTCAGCACCCAGAACTTTACGCGGCGTTTGCGTGGGAGTCAGGCCACTGTCCCCGACAGAGCCAGCGAGAACCAAACACTGGCTGCTGTCCCGAGAGCTGGCAGCGCTTCCTGGATAAGCCGCTCCGGCTTTGCCAAGGGAACCGCTACCCGGATCGCCTGCCTGGAGCAAACAGGCTGGTTTTTCCTGGGGAAACCCGCAAGCCATGTGTTGGCCTGGGACTGGAGCGCCTGGGCTCTTCACCGGCCAGCAGCTCTCAGCAGAGCCCAACCAGTCCCCAGGAGCACACCAGGGCCAGACTGGGCGTATTGGGGTCTGTGGGGTCTCTGGGGAGGATGCAGTGTTGACTTCCCCCAACATAGTGAATGATAAAAGCCACAGAGGAGGAGGCAGCCTGTGCTTCCCAGCCTGCCTCCATCCCTTATTTTGTTTAATTAATTCCCTCTTGTGCAGTTTGCCAGCGAAGCGCCCGGAATCCTGCCGGGTGCACTTGAAGGGGTTGTTCAGAGACCTAAGCGGGCTGCTTCTGACAGCATCACTGGGATTTAGATGTTTAATTCTCCTCTGGGAACGAGCTTTTCCTTCTCTCCTCCACAGGCGTCATGGTCGGTACTCGCAGCCACTGCGCGGGGGGGCAGCCGGTGCCCCCTCCTGCAGGGAGAGCCCCTCTGCGCAGCGCTCGCTCCGGCTCTCTTTGCCCATCGGCATCAATAATTCACCGTGTTTGGCTTCATCAATAATAAATGTGCATCAGCCTGCCAGCCCGGGGAGGCAGGGACCTCCCCAGCCCCCTCCACAGCCATCCTTGGCACCACCGGGACGGCATCGAGCTCTGGTCCCATCACCAATGTCCCCGGTGCCACCAGCCTTTCCTACCTCGCATCTGCTTTTGCTCGGGTCTGGTTTCACTCTCAGCCAGGGTCAGTGGTCCCCACGTCCGCAGCCCTCTCCCAAAGCCACCCAAGCACGTCTAGAAGAGTAAATGTCAAGGAATGAGCCTTGGGGACAGCAAAGACAGTGCCACATCCCCCCCCCCAGCCTGTGTGGTGCCGGGAGGAGCTTTCCCACCCCTCCAAACAGGCACTGGGTCATCGCTTCCCCCCTCCTCCCCTGTTCTCTCCCCCGATTATTTTCAGCCTTGGTTTGCTGTGCAACTTTGATTAAAACCTTCATCTCCAGTCCCTCCAATTTCCATCTCTCGCTCTTTGCATTGGTGGTTTAGACTAGAGATACAAATATATATTTAATTGGTATAAATAATGCATTTTCATAGCTGAATCCTTCCGTAGCCACATATTTGGTGCCAGAAATAGCATTTTCTTTTCAAACAGGCTTTTCTTTGCGTGTACCTTCCCTTGGCCGGAGCAGATCCCTCCTCAGAGGCCCACAGCTGCGTGCCAGGGACTGCGTTGGGTTTGCAGCCGCTCCAGTTCATCTCTGCTGGACCAGCACACGTCTCACCGGCTCGGTGACGGGGACGTGGCCCAGACAAAGCTGGACGGGGAGCGCTGGCTCCATCTTTGATCAGAAACAACAGCCTGTTTGCACGTGGCTGAGGAGGGCAGCATTTGGGGAGCGCCACGTTCACCCCTGAATGCATCCCCGGAGGCACATTCGACCCTGCCTCATGCCACTGTGGGGGCTGGTGGCAAATCACGGGGGGACAGGGCTGTCCTTGGTCCCCTGTGGCACAGCCAGGGCTCCCAGCAGGTCCCCGCTGGGTGCTGGAGCTCCTAACTAACCCCCCCTTCTCCTGCCCCCCCCCTCTTGCCTTCATTGCAGGGAGCATAATGCTGAACAGCATCACCGATGGGCTCCTGTGCTGCCTGATGGGCAAGACGACGAACGCCGTGGGGCCACTGGACAGTGTTGAGTCCAGCAACGGCTACAGCTTCATGGAGGTGAAGCCGGGGAGGATCCTGCGGGTCAGGCACAGCACTCCCAACCGCCCGGCCCCGGAGGAGCCCGAGGAGATGCAGCCCGGGGGACCGGAGCGGGGCACGGTGCACTGCAAGCGCAAGATCACCGTCTACCGCAACGGGCAGCTGGTGATCGAGAACCTGGGGGACGCCGTCCGCTCCGAGATCCTGCACTGCCAGAACAGCTCGGGGGAACCCAACAGCACCGTGGAGCTGGAGCTCTCCGACCTGGCCGGCCAAACTCCCGCCCAGGGTCCTGCCGGCACGCCAGGATGCGGCACACCGGGATGCGGCACACGGGAGGCAGCCGCTGCCCCCGGCAAGCGTCGGAAGCGTAAACCCAAGAAAGTCGTCAACATTGACTGCAAGAAGCAGATCACGAGCTGCAAAGGGACGCACAGCGACGTGGTCCTCTTCTTCATCCACGGCGTGGGCGGCTCGCTGGACATCTGGAAGGAGCAGCTGGACTTCTTTACCAAGCTGGGCTACGAAGTGGTGGCTCCCGACCTGGCTGGCCACGGCTGCAGCTCAGCTCCCCAAATTGCCGCCGCGTACACCTTCTACGCGCTGGCGGAGGACATGAGGGCGGTCTTCAAGCGCTATGCGAAGAAGAGGAATATCCTGATAGGACACTCATATGGGTAAGGGACATTCATATGGATAAGGGACCAGGGGGTCCCAGGAGGGAAAGGATGGATTCATCCCCGTCATAGAGTCATAGAATCGTTATGGCTGGGAAAGACCTTTAAGATCATCGAGTCCAACCGTTATTTAACTCTGGGCCCTCTTCTAAACCATGTCCCTGAGCACCATATCTAGACGGCTTTTAAATACATCCAAGGATGGCGATTCAACACTTCCCTGGGCAGCCTGGTCCAGTCTTTGATAACCATTTATGTGTAGAAGTTTTTCTTAATGTCTAACCTAAACATCCCCCGTCCTCTCCTTGGCAGCAAACACCCAAGAAATCCTCCACTTTGGGGGCTGAGAGCCAGAGGCGGGGCGTGGGGTTTCCCGTTCTGGGTTTATCCCTCAGCTCTGATCTCCTACATCCTCTTGGTGCGCGTCCCTGGGTCCAGCTAATCCCAGAGCCCGTCCTCCAGCAGGGAACCTGGCAGTGCACAGCCTATAAATAGAGTAAGCCCAAGAAAGTCAATTAGATGGAGACTAAGCAGCGCAGAGAGCAGCCCTGGGAGGAGAGGGAGCCGGAGCCAGGCTCCAAGCTGGGCAGGATTAGATCAGAAGGACGAGGCTGGTCCAGGCTGGTGGGCACCCAAGTGGGTCCCAGCACCCTGCTTTGGTCTGCACAGGAATGAAACCCCGAGCTCAGCCCCTCCATACCAGCTGTGGGGTTTGACCGGGGTTTCCGTGTCCCAGAAAGGGGAGCACGGGTCAAACGAGGGGCTGCAGCCTGGGATCCGGCCATGGATCTTTGGGATCTGCCTTGGGGTGCAGCATCCGCCGGTGCCGTGTGATCATGCCCACCATCTCTCTCTCCCCGCAGGGTGTCCTTCTGCACCTTCCTCGCCCACGAGTACCCAGACCTGGTCCATAAGGTGATCATGATCAACGGAGGGGGCCCGACAGCGCTGGAGCCCAGCCTCTGCTCCATCTTCAACATGCCCACCTGCGTGCTGCACTGCCTGTCCCCGTGCCTGGCATGGAGCTTCCTCAAGTGAGTGGCCATCCTGACACCGCGGCACTGGGGAGGGTTGTCCCTGGCCACCCTGGCTTCCAGCCACCACAGGGACCCCCCAGCAGGGGGGCAGGGACCCCCCACAATCCCATCCCCCGGATGCTGAAGCACCACACGGGGCTAACCCTCTGCCCACGCCGGCTCCATCCCGCAGGGCTGGCTTCGCTCGCCAGGGTGCCAAAGAAAAGCAGCTGCTGAAGGAAGGCAACGCCTTCAACGTGTCCTCCTTCGTGCTGCGCGCCATGATGAGCGGGCAGTACTGGCCGGAGGGCGACGAGGTTTACCACGCGGAGCTGGCCGTGCCTGTGCTCCTGGTCCACGGCATGCACGACAAGTTCGTCCCGGTGGAGGAGGACCAGCGAATGGCCGAGGTAGGGCACCGAGCGGGGCTGGGAGGGTGGGTGAGGGCAGAGGTCTGCCTGCCACCACGCGGCGATGCGGGCAGGGGGTTTGTCCCGGCACTGACGCCTTCTGCTGCCACCGTCTCCCTCCAGATCCTGCTGATCGCCTTCCTGAAGGTGATCGATGAGGGCAGCCACATGGTGATGATGGAGTGTCCCGAGACGGTGAACACGCTGCTCCACGAGTTCGTCCTGTGGGAGCCCGAGACGCCAGCTGGGGACGGGCAAGGGGAGAAGAAATAAGGCGGCGGGACGTGGTGACCGGGCTGCTCCGATGGGAGAGACGTTTCGGAGAGGAGAGGGGTTTGCGAGAGCGGAGGGGTGTGGCGGAGGCTGCCCTTGCCGGCAGCTCAGCCGATTTTCTTTCCCGGCCACATTGGAGGCTGGTCGCGGAGCACGGAGACCCCCCTGGGCAGGGGTGCGTGGGGCCGGCAGCGGGAACACGGCAGACCTGGTCCCCATCCCCTCGGGGACGGCATGGCAGCCGCTGGAGCGTCTTCATCCTGTTTCTTTGTAGTATTAAATTTTCCTCACGCAGCAACACCCCTGGGGAGGGAGAGGAGGTGGCTGCGGAGAGACTGGTCGCACCTGCAGCAAAACGGGAAGAAACTGGGGGGATTCCTCCAGGAAGAGCGCGTTGGCTCTGGCACCTTCCCGGCCAGGGCTGGAGGAGCTGAGCTGGGATTGATTTTAGGGGAAGCCAAAGGTTCCTTGGCCTCAGCAGCGGGATTTGCCTCTCTGAGCCCTGGAGCGCGTCGCTTGAGCTGTCTGTGGGAATTATTGTTGACTAGTCAACTTCTGCACCAACACTTGGGTGATTAAAATCAGATCATTTTAATCTACTTAACACCAGTGGAATTATATTTTGGTCACTAGTTTGTGAAGTTGTGAAGTAGAGAGGAGGGCGAGGAGGTGACCTGCTCGGGTGGGCACGGCCAGAAGGACCACCACCCCCCCCGCCGTGGTGGGACTGGCATGGCTACGGTGGGGAGGACAACACCAAACCTGAGCTCTCCCACGGTCCCCGGTGCCACGGTCCATGCAGTCACGTCCCCAACCACCATCGCTTTAGGTACCGCAGCACCAGCTTCTGCAGATCTTCTGCAAAGTCCTCTGCTTCCCTCCTGCTGCCGCATCCTCGAGATGCTCGGAGCCATCGCCATCACACAGCGACTCCCGCAGCGTCCGATCCGCTCGCCCTTCCCGGCTTCCAGCTCCTCCATGGCTCCGGGACCCACCACCTGCTCCCAGACCGCATCCCTGTCAGGATCCCATCCATCCCTCGTGCACCGGGGGATCAGCAATACGTCGTCACGTTGCCGCTGTGTCCGTCCTTGCTGACAGCTCCTGTGCGGATCCGTGAGGTCTTGGAGTGACGCGGGAGCAACGAAGCAAACCGCAATCGTCTGATCTCAACAGACAACAGCTCGTTACCTGCTGACACCACTCTGTACATAACCCACTGCTCCCATCATCTCCTCCCCTCTGCGCTTCCCATCCCGTTGCCAGGAGCCAGCGAGGGCCGAGAAGGTACACGAGAAGTGTCGAGCAAGGACCCGGGTGCCGTCACGGGATCCGGGGTCCCCTGGCCGCACCGGGATGGGTGGGAGCCCGAGGGAGGCGGGAGGATGCTGTGCTCGGCACAGCCGCTCTCCAGCCCCGTACCCATGCGCTGGGGATGGCCCCAGCCTTCCCGCTCCCCCAGAGCTTTGCTTCCCTCTTATTTCCCCCCCATTTAAACCAAAGAAACAACCAGTCCCACGGAAACCTCACCCTTGGCCCACGTCCCACCACAGTTTCCCCCTTAGCCCCGAACGGGGCTGGCACCACGCCGAGGCACCCCAGGTCAGCTCGAGGGGCTCCCGCCTGCGCGGGGCTGCTCCAACCAGAGCTGGCACCCACCCCCCACGCGCCTTCCCCGAGGCTGAGCCCATCTTTCTCCCCAAAATGAGCGATGTAGAAGAGGAAGGGTCCTTCGCAGCCGGCCCCGGCGTGACGGGGACCCCACGTGACGAGTGTCCCCAGGGAGCCCTCCTCTGTCCCAGCAGAGGGGCAGAGCTGCCCCTCTGCCGGCGCCCGTCCCTGCCCGCTGCTGCCACAACCTGTCTCATAATGAGAATTTTAATGACCCCGGGTTCAGATTGTTTCCACGAGCCTTCC
>NW_009650122.1:0-1105 GCF_000708025.1 Charadrius vociferus | reverse complement strand
TTGGTCTGCGTCTGGGTCCGTCCACAGTACTGTTATTACGTCTTCATATCCCTTTATTGGTGTTATTGTTTTGTTTTCATCTTCCCTTTTGCTGTTCTGTTAAATTGCACTATTTTAACCCATGAGTTTTGCCCTGTCGATTTTTTCCCACGGCTGTGGGAGTGGTACGAGCGGCTGCGTGGTTCTTTGTTGCTGGCTGAGGCCAAACCACAACAGATGCTAAAACAGGAATAGGACTCTCAGCAGGCAGTAAAGTGGAGTCTGTCTAAGGCCTCTTCACTGCTAGTCTATCAAAATGCTGTCACCTCATCTGCCAGCCATAGTGAACCTGTCATTCATCTCATTAGCCATCCTGATGCTGAACATCATTTGTGTGGGTAAAAAAAGGTAGATGAGGTTAGTGATGACAAACAGGTCACATAAGTAGTAGCTTGTGTTACGTCTGTCTCCCCTGACCTGAACCTTCTCTCATCTGCAGGACAAGAAAATAAGAAAAATTCCTGTATCTGGAATTGCTATATATTTTTCGTTACACATTCCCAGCTCATCCCCATCTTCCCTTTGCCCTCTGTTGTTTTCCTCTACTCTCATGACAGAGAACACATACAGCAAGTGGCAGCATCTGACAGCAAATGCAGGATCCTCAGTCGCCTCCTGCTGCCTGAAATGTCCTGGCTTTACTCTCAGCCAGAGGAAGATACAACCCTTCCCTACATTCATGCACTCCCTGCATATAAAACAGCAGCTTTCAACTGAATAGGAAAATCCAGAACGATAACCCCCTTGACACATCTCTCCAGCTCCCTTCAGATCACTTATCTTTAACTTACCCTTATCTAAACTATGTAGGTGACTCAACCCTACCTACGCACAGAATATTTTCAAAATACAAACTCTCCCTCCCTGGAGAGAGAAATCCCACTTAACAGCAAGTGTTGTGTGGTGGTAGCTTACCAACAAGATGCACCTCTGCGTGTAACTTTTCTGCCAGGCACTGTGAGCAGCTAGCAAGCCTGCTACGTGTAACAAACCCAAGTTTTATTCAAGGAACACAGCAATAAGTTGGAAGAACTGCAAGTTAAAAAAAAAAAAAAATCCTGTAAAG
>NW_009650121.1:0-449 GCF_000708025.1 Charadrius vociferus | reverse complement strand
CCCCTTTACACCCTCCCCCCTCCCTCCCCTAACCGTCACCCCATTGCAGCTGCAGGTCTGGCCCAGCCCCACATCGCCGGGGCCGGTGGGGGGTTCTGGGGTGCTGGAGGAGATGGGGGATTTCCAGCCCCCCACCGAGGTCCCCTCCCAGGACCTGCTGCCCGGGTACCTGGTGACCCTCCTGGTGCCGTGGGCGGTGGCTGCTCTGCTCTGCCTGCTCCTGGGCCACCTCATGTGCTGCCGCAGGGAAGGAGTGTGAGTCGGGGGGGGAAATATTCAGGGTGGGGGTCCCCTCACCCCAGCCAGGCCATGGGCACCTTGGGGTGGGTGCCCCTTCCCCGGCCATGGTGGCCCCGGGACAACCTAGAGGTGGTGAGAGCCCTTCTCACCATCGTTATGTGGTTTTCCCCTTTTTCCTCTGTTTTGTAGGCAAAAAAGGGATTTGGAGA
>NW_009650120.1:0-906 GCF_000708025.1 Charadrius vociferus | reverse complement strand
TTGGGACGGGCGATGGATTTTGTGGGATAGGTATGGATTTTGTGGGACGGGAGATGGATTTTGTGGGACGGGAGATGGATTTTTTTGGACAGGTGATGCATTTTGTGGGACGGGCGATGGATTTTTTTGGACGGGCGATGGATTTTGTGGGACGGGCGATGGATTTTTGGGACGGGCGCCGGATCTTTTAGATGGGCGACGCATTTTGTGGGACGGGCGATGGATTTTTTAGATGGGCGACGGATTTTTGGGACGGGCGATAGATTTTTGGGACGGGCGACGCATTTTGTGGGACGGGAGACGGATCTGTGGGACGGGCGATGGATTTTTTTGGACGGGTGACGCATTTGTGGGACGGGCGACGGATTTTTGGGACGGGCGACGGATTTTTGGGACGGGCGATGGGGTTTTTGGGGTGCACGTGGCGTTTTTTTGGAGGGATGTCTTCGGGGGGAGCGCAGGCAAAGGGGGAGGAGGGTCTCACCTTGATCCAAAACTCCTCGTAGAGGGCGCAGGCGATGACGCAGCGCTCGAAGAGGACGATGGGGCGTTCGTGCGAGCCGGCCGCCATCTCGTAATCCAGATAATCCCTCCAATTCCGCAGCTGAGCCCTCTCCAGCGGTTTCACGTGGAAATAGGGCCGTTTGATCTACCAGGGATTCAACCAAAAAAAAACCAACCCAACAAACCCCCCCCCCAAAAAGGGCGCAGGCGTGAAAAGGGGGTTCTATCGCGATAGAAAGGGGGGGGGGAGGAGGGGATCAACCCGACTTTACGCACCCCGTCCTCGAAATTCCAACGTTTGCTGACTTCCGCCTCGTTTTGCGCGTAGATTTGTTGCCGCATGGAGATGACCAACTCCCGGATTTTCTCCTGGAATAAATCCTCCTGGGGGAAAAAAAAAAA
>NW_009650119.1:0-262 GCF_000708025.1 Charadrius vociferus | reverse complement strand
TTTTTTTTTTATTGTTTTGTATGCGTTTGAAATTTGTTTCCCAGTAAATCCCGGCCCTTTGTATTAATTTTACATTTTAAAATGTTACCTTGCCAGGGGCAGGGTTGGCACAACCGACTCGGGAAAGGAGAGAGAGAAGGAGAGAGAGAGAGAGAAAGAGAAAAACCCTTCTCCTTAATTAGCGTATTTCCCTGTGTGATCAGAGTGCTTATGAAGCAGGTAATGAGCTGGATGGGGGCTGGATGCCGCCGCTCGGCTGCCC
>NW_009650118.1:50702-50990 GCF_000708025.1 Charadrius vociferus | reverse complement strand
GACAGCCCGGTTTTCGGCGAGGCCATGTGCCGCGTTTACCTGTTCCTCAGCGTCTGCTTCATCAGCATGTGCATCCTCTCCATCTCCACCATCAACGTGGAGCGTTACTACTACGTGGTGCACCCCATGCGCTACGAGGTGAGGATGACGGTGGGGCTGGTGGCCTGCGTCCTCGTCGGCGTCTGGCTCAAAGCCGTGGCCACCTCCCTCGTCCCCGTGCTGGGCTGGTTGTCCCCCGACCGCCCACCGGTGCCCGCAAGCCGTGGCTGCCTCTTGCAATGGAGGCCC
>NW_009650118.1:50197-50627 GCF_000708025.1 Charadrius vociferus | reverse complement strand
ACTGCAGCATGTTCAAGGTGGCGCGGGTGGCCGCCATGCACCACGGCCCCCTCCCCACCTGGATGGAGACGCCGCGACGGCGCTCCGAATCGCTCAGCAGCCGCTCCACCATGGTCACCACCTCGGGAGCACCACGTACCACCCCGCAGAGGACGTTCGGCGGGGGCAAGGCGGCCGCCATCCTGCTAGCCGTGGGGGGGCAATTCCTCTTCTGCTGGTTGCCCTACTTCTCCTTCCACCTCTACACCGCCCTGAGCGCACAACCCTTGGTGGGGCCAGCGGCCGAGACCGTGGTCACTTGGCTCGGTTACTTCTGCTTTACCTCCAACCCTTTCTTCTACGGGTGCCTCAACCGGCAGATCCGGGGCGAGCTGGGACGGCTCCTCACGTGTTTCTTCAAGCAGCCGCCCGAGGAGGACCTGAGGTTGCC
>NW_009650118.1:46134-48586 GCF_000708025.1 Charadrius vociferus | reverse complement strand
GAGCGAGTAGAGGGGAGGGGGGCTGGGGAGGGTCCCAGGGGCGCTGGGGAGGTGTGAGGAAGATGAAGGGCTGGGACAGGATCCCGACGGGAGACCTGGAGGAGCTGTGGGGAGGGCCGGGGGTGTCCAGGGTGGGTCTGGGACAAGGCGGCTTAGAGCAGCAGCTCTGCCTTTGTGTTGCTGGGGAGCGCTTGCCTCTCCACGAGGTCCCCAACCCCAGGTGCAGTGCTGTCCCCTCACCCCACTGTCCCTCATCCCCTCCCGGGGCAAGGGAGGAGGTGACGGGTGCTGCTCTCATGGAGGGGAGGCGATGGGAGTGTGCTGCTGCCCTGGGGTGGGCCATTTGCCACTCCGGTGAAATAAATCTTCTGTTTCTAGCTTGGATGTTACCAGGGCTCCCTCCTGGCTGCTCCCAGGGGACAGTCCCTCCTTGGTGGCTTTGGGCTGGGGCTCTGAGAGCAGAAGGTGCTCGTTGCGCTGGCGTTAGGCATCCTTTCATCTCGGGGTTTGTGGGACAGAGAGGGAAGGGAGCACTCACGCTCTTGGTTGGGTACAGAGAGTAGTATGTTGTTGGGGCTTGGCTGTTAAGCTTTTTGCTCAGGATGGGGTAGTGGAATTAAATCCTTTTATCAGGTAGTCAGGTGAAAAGGGCCCCTGGGTGTCTGTGTTTCTCAGACCAGAGGTGGCCACGTTGGCATGTGAGCTGCCGTGGCGGGGGTATGGTAATCACACCGGGTGCTCTGTGCCTCGTGCTGCCACCGATCCTCTGATAGGATCTGCCTTTGCGCAGAAGATGATTTCAGTTTGGTGTACTGTGCTGTGGCCGAGCTGGTTCTGCAGAGCTTGCAGGAGTACGAAACCACCGTCGTCGTTGTCACTGCCCCGCTGCAGTCTCTGTATCCACAGACAGCTGAGAAAGGAAGTGTCACTTCTCTGTGTTTTTTTTATTTTTTCCAGCTAAAATGCATTAATGGGTTTTGAGAAGAGCTGAATTGAATATTTCTCTTTAGAAGAACTACAGGTTCTCCTCAGCAGCGAACTTTTGGTGCATTTGGTCCACGTTTTGGTAGCCCTGTTTAGAAGTTCTTGTGGGTGATAACTAGAATGCAGAGGAGGCAAAAGCTGCCTGTCTGTAAAGTCTGCTGGATGCGGACTGACTCCGTTTCTTTGCAGCTTTGTGTGAGCTCAGGACCAGGCAGCGCATTGCGGGGTGGTAGGTGGACCATCTGGTCATGTAGGTCTTCCTTTTCTAACGTCTGGGTTAGGTTGGTTTTTTTGTTACACTGACGTTTTGCGTCTCGGGGAGACAGATTGAGTTCGTGAGGACCAGCACAATGGTGTTGTGTGTCTCCTGTTAGAATGGGATGTGTTAACGAACGATTCTGCTTTCCAAGTGATCCTTGTCCTAAGAATACTTTTCCATTTAGTCTGTTTTTACTTGTACCCTTGCAAGAGGTGCTCTGAGGTTTGCGCTCTTCTGCGTATGCAGAAAACTTCTTGGCTGTGCGTCAAGGTAATCCTTTAGTCTCCGGGGGTTTGTTTTGGTGTTAGTAAGTAACACTTGCAAATTCTCTGGGTGGAATAATTCTTCCTTCGTCTTTTTGTGTGTCAGGCTTTTTCTTTGCAGTATTGTATTCTTTGTGGTGATATCGGAAAGGCACCGAGGGCTTTGGGGCCAAGACTGCCTGACCTCGTCAGCAAATGACAGAGTGGAGGGAGTATCCAAAAGGTTGTACAATAATCGGTTTCAAAGCACTAGAGACCAGGTGAGGCTTTTAAAAGTACGAGCAGCAGCTGCCTTTTGGACTGCTGTTGACTTTGGATGGCAGCAAAATACCTGATTGCTGTGCTTCTGAGCATGTCTTCAGGTCAGGGCTTGTGCACGTTGTTACTCCGGAGAAGCGCTTCTGGAATAATTGGGCTTGCACACAGTGTGACACTGGAGTAGTGATCTGTGTCTGCCCTCATTTGAAAAAAAGAAAAACCCAACCTATCTTGGCTCAGGTTTGCACCTGGCGGTCACCTGCAATCTCTCTCGAATGTCATGGTTTTCTAGTTTTCAAAAGTAATGTAATGATTCCTGGCGATCAAAGGGAATACTGCAATGTGCTCTCCCCCCGTGAAGCCCTGTTAATGTGCAGGTAAAGCAGAACAGTTAATTGCCAGAAGAAAAATATCTGCAGCGGGGAACAAACGTCCTTTCAGTAAAGCTTCAAGTAGCTGATGGAAAAGTTTGAGGGTTTTTTCCATTGTTTGAGCAAGCTTTATTTTTTTTTCATAACATAGTATTAAAATGTCTAGGATCCGTAGTGTCTTGTGTCATTAACTGGTTGTAAGAGATCATGCGGTGGTTTATGTAACTGGAGCGAGCCTCTTGCAGTACTGCTGATGCAGTGAAGTTTAGAAGAAATGTATTTCTTCACAGATAAAGTTTGGAGTCCATACGCTCTTC
>NW_009650118.1:37554-46120 GCF_000708025.1 Charadrius vociferus | reverse complement strand
ATAACTGCCCTAGTTTGGGCTTTGCAGAATTATGTAGGTTAAGGAAAGGCTCCTGTTTGTACAAAGGGTAGTTGTTCTTTCCCAGCTCTGGTGCTAACCCAGCCTGGGTGTTAAGAGAGCTTGGCGAGTTAGCGACGGACCCAAAATCGGGAGGTTTTGGGGGCATTTGACTTCCTCCTCTCTTCCCTAAGCATCATCTCTTCTTGGGCAGAGAAGGCAGGAGAGAGGATTTCAGCTGCACGTTCCTTTCTTCCAGGAATTTCTTTGGTTGGATTATTACAGCCCCTTGCATCCAGGAGGTGGTTCGGATGCTGGCGGAGGTGGTCTCCTTAGCTTGACAACTCTGGGGTTGGTGGGGTAAAGGTAATCCTGGAGCTGTTTGCCCGACAGCTTCTCCGTCGGGATTTCAAGTCACTTCATCACATTTCCCTTTCACAACTCTGCAGTTGAGCAACTCCGAAGCTTTTGTTTTGTTTTGTTTTATAAAACAAAAGTAAACCTGAGCATTGAATAACAACCCAAGGTCATGCCAACCCCTGCCCCTGTGATGTCATTGTTGTTTCGGGCCCGAATGCCATCGGCAGCTCCTCTTGAAGCGGTGCTGGGTATGGTTTGAGTGACTGCGTGCACCAGTTCGCAGCAGCAGGTAAATGCTTTCTGCAACAAAAGCCAGCGCTGCTGCGCGCCCGGGAGCAGCCTGGGAGTCCTCTCTCAAATCCCCCTGTTAAATGCTGCATCTTTTCTCCTCTTTTCCCTCCAGGAAAACGCATCTCTGCAAGTGCAGACATGCGATTTTTGCTGACGTAGAAACCTGTGGGATTTTCCAGTTGGGATGAGCAGCCAAAATGGAGGAGGGCGCAAGGAACCCTTCCCGGTTCGTTTAGGTGCTAACCTCCTTAGCTCTGTTCTCCAGCGCCTTTCAGGTCTGGCGTGTTGTGCTGGGCTCTGTCTCAGGGGGTGGGGAGGTGGGGAAATTGCGTGACACCGAGTGACAAAGCTCGTTGGTGGATGCACAAAGTTGTCCCATCGCCGAATCCAGCCAGTTTTGCATCTCTGCCCCGACTGGTCCATGCAAACGGCATTTCTGTGGCTCCGGCCACGCGGGTGCAGCCGGTGTTGAGCTGTTTGTGCCTAAAACGCACCGTTATTCAGCCTGCTACGATTTCACTGGGTTTGGATCCTCTGTGTAATTATGTTGAAGCGTTCCTGTTAATTCATGCAAAAATAATTAAAAGCATAAGTTTGTTCTAAAATAGCCTTCATCTACATAACTAACCAAGCAAACTGCAAGCTCTGCTGCTCCTGGAGGCTTCTGCTTTTTTTTTTTCTTTTTTTTTTTTTTTTCTGAGACTGATTTTTTCCAACCTTTTTTTCACCCCCAAATTCACCAAAGTTTCCTCAGCACCGGTGCTTGGCGAGACTCGGTTAGGTTTCGGTAAGACACAGAAAAGAGCCTTCTAGGGATGCAAATCAGGGGAAAGCTGGTGCTGCTATTTCTAATGTTGTTAACCAGAAGCAGCTTTTCTAGAAGCGCAGCTGCTTTCTTGTGGGTGCCTGTTTCAGAGGGGACCATCAAGATGTCAGACCTGGCCCCTCCTCGGCTCTGGAATGCCTTAATGTCCTTCGAAGGGTGACACGAAGCTCTGAGGTTGGGCATAGGTCTCCAGCTGGGGTTGTCCTGGCCCTGCGGCGGTGGCCGCTGCTCCGAGCATCGTCCCCAGCTGGGACTGCGGGAGCTGATGTAGGGACCCTGCTTGGGGGACTCGCAGGGAGCCGTTGTCCTCTCTGATCTTTGGGCTGTGTCTGGAGCTTTCCTCCCGCGAGCTTTTGGAGGTGCACGCTGTGTATCTTGGGACTCGTGGCCATACGAAAATTCTTCCTCACAAATGCAGCAGTCGGGCTCGGTCCTGAGTTGCGTTTTTGTAAGGCAAAAATTAAATACCTCAATCCAATTAGCTTGAAGAGGCAACCGGTGGGAGTTGGGATGAGATTGGTTCAGTGCCTGACTCCTGGCTCCGGCTGTAAAAGGTGCTCTTCATGTCTGAGATGTCCCCATCTTCGTGCAGAAGTGTCACGGCTGTCTGGTGACCACTTCGCAGTGGTGAATGATAAGAGTCAGGACTTCTCTCCGAAGACACAGCGCTTCTCGGCTGTGCTTTTAGCTTCTTGGAGGACCTGATGCACTTGTCCTCTACCGAGATGGAGGTAGTATCTGTCTTGGTGCTGGTATTGCCCTGTCTTCAGATGTCGGTGCTGCAGCTTCCAGCCGTGTTTTCCCACCTGCCTGGGTGAGGACGGAGCTCAGGATCTCCGCGTACCTTCTGCTTGGCCTTCAGTTCTGCCCTTGACCCACCAAAACCAGATGCAGGGCAGGCAAAATGTTTCTTATCTGCAAAGCAATCGTTCTTCGGAGTGACTTAACCTCGCTAGTTTTCTGAGGAGTCAGCTGCGATTTAATCAGGGCAACTGCAGCTTGGGGAAAGAGCCCATCTCGCCACGCTGGCCGCTGCTGCGGAGGTGCAGATTTCTGTCTTCTGCCCGATGTCACATCCGATGGCATTAACCTGCTGCGGGATGGGACGACTCCTGTCTGGCTGAGGCTGCCTGGGTTGTGCGTACATCACGAGCTTGTGTAAATAAAGACGGGCGAATGCGTTTGGGCCCAGCGCTGGGGGCTGAGGACAGACAATTTATAACACACGGAGCGACTGGCTGGGGAATTGGGATTTCATCCTATCCTCCAAGAGCCCTCTGGACGTGGTTCAACTTTCATTAAATTTCGAGGCAGAGCATTGAAATAACTTTTCTTGGAAGAGGAGTGTGTGCTGTCAAGAATTTTTTAATTAGAACAGAGCTTTTTTTTTTTTCTTTTTTTTTTTTAAATTTTGAGCAAGTATAGCTGTAAAGGCGTGATGCTCCCCACTTCACATGCACAAGGCACTTGTTCCTCACGCAAGTGGGGTCGAGCAGCCGTCTCTTAATGACTTAAACAGGGTTTGCATCTGAAATGACCGGCAGATGCTGATTATTTTGCTAGCATGCTCTTTGTAAACGGGGTGGCGAGACTGGGGCGATACCCCACCTCTGTGCCGTCACCTTTTGTTCCCCCGCGGGTACCCGCCGTGGCGGCCATCCGATGCCTGTCTCTTATTTCATGTTTTCTCAGTTGGTGTTTGGTAACTTCTCTGCCTCGTTTAACCTTCTCTCGTTACCAGGCTGGCACTGGCTGGGTTATCTTTAAAAACAAACGACGAGCAGGATCCGAATTCTGGGGCCGAGCGGAGGCGCCGGTGGAGCTCAACCTCCTGTAGTTTTGTGTTTTGGGGTCTCCGTCCACCGCGAGCTCCCTCGTGGTTGAGGAATGAGCTTTTCCCTCAGCGGGGGAACTAACAGGCTGTTCCCCACCCGGCTGCTTATTTTGATAAGTGTTTTTTAACAACTCGGGACTGTTGTCCCTGCATCGGATTCAGTGGATGGTTGACTTTTTTTCTTTTTAAAAACAGGCACATCACAAGAAGAAACTTGATAGTTGGGAGACCAGGCTAATGAAAATCTTTCCCAAACCCCTCTCTTCCCACTGTTCCTTCCCCTTCCAAGTCTTCTGTTGCTTTCTGATATAACTGCCATTTTACAGACCCTGCTTGGCTGTTTCTCTGTTGTCTTCTACCCATACTAGTATCCGAGCAGACCAGACAGTGCCTTTTTTTATCGCGTATCTCTGAGAGCATCCCCTTGGTGTGAATCCTGCCCGAGGAGGAGTGGCATTACTGCGTTATTCCACGGAATTCGGAGGATGAAAAAGCTGCCGTGGAGTGTATCTTTAGGACGACTCTCACGACAGGTTAGGGAAGAAGTTTGCTGCGTTTGCGACATGCTGCAGCACTGGAAGCTGCTCCTCACGCTCAAACTTAGGTCTGAACGTAAAGAATATAAAAACGTACGTCTGAACATAAGGAGCTGTCGGTGAGCAAGGGTTGCCCAGGAGGCCCAGCCAGGAGAGATGTTCATTTGATCTTCAGCCAAAAGACACATCGTGGCGGCGTGTTGTGTATCGGTGGGTGTCTTGAGTCCACGCTGCTCAACAGCAGGCGCAATTAGTTTAAAACACTCCCAGGAGCGTTGTTCAAAAAGCTGCAAAAACAACGGCAAACCAGAAAGTCCCGGCTTGGCTCTTCCCTGCGTAGCTTAAAATGCAGCAAAGGGGCCTTTACCGAAGAGGACGAGGTGTTTGCAGCTGATTTCGGAAAGGATTTGAACGCTGTGGTTGGGGAGGAGGGGATTGGGGGCTCCCTTGGTGAGCATTTAGGATACAGGTTGCTGGCGGCGGTGCGGGTTGTTACAGCATCCAGCCGTGAGCGTAGCTGGTGCTGGCTTCACGGAGGAGAAGGGCACAGCTGGTATTTACAATTCCCACCTTTGGGCCAGTTGGGCACTTCACGGTGGGACTGAAACTCTTCATTTCCACCAGGGAAGTGTTTTCTCAGGCATTTGGGTTTGTGGCTGTCGGCAGTTTCGATTGTGGCAGCCCTTCGTCCCCGTGCTGGCGGTGGCAGTGCTGCGGAGTTGGGGTGAGGTAACGTGGTTGGTAGCGTCCCTCTCCGAAATCGGATTTGAACTTTGCTTTGATTCTGGCTGTGGATGAAAATAGGGTGGGTTTTTTGTGCAAGAAATTTTGTGTCAAAGGTTAAAAAGTGGCGTTTCCAAAGATCAGGATGTTCATGCACTCAAATCTTCTTGCACGTTGCCCTTGCAGTTTTTTGAACACAGAAGACCATCCCCTGTAGGACCAGTATCCCGTAGCCACCAAAAGACTTGCTTTGACACTTCTTTGATATTTATTGTTCCAGAGGGATGACAATGGAAGGGCATCAACAGTTGCTGTCTGTCCACTTCACGGCTACGAGTGGTTGTAAACCTGTTGTCCCCTTACTTGGCTGTGCCTCTGCCAGTTTACGCAGTCATTAAGATCTAACCAGGCAAGGAAGGGAGAAAACCAACCTGCCTGCCTTCCAAGACTGGCACGTTGTTCCTTTTTTCCAGTTTCTATCTTTAATTTAATCAGGAAAAACTTCCTAAACTTCTTTAATTTTGTAATTGCACGATTTGGTGCCTACTTCAACTCCTTGAGCAATTTCTCAGCGACGTCGACGGTCGCTCGGATCTGTGCGTGAGTGACATTAGCTCAGCCTTCCCGGTGTTCCCCAGTGCTTGGCAGGACTGGTGCAGAATTCCCGGGGTTATCTCAACCTTCTTGAATGGTCACGGGATGTTTTTAACCCCGCTCCGACGTGAAGTGGAGCTGGTGCCTCGAACCCAGTGGTTTCCCAGGCTGCTGTTAAGTTGTGGTGTGGTACGATGTCCGCTTTAAATGCGGCAGATTAAATTGGTTGCCGGTCTCCCCCCGTGCTGGCACCAACTCCTTGGTTTGATAGACGCGCTTTGGCCTCGGCACCGCTCTGCGTGGAGGCGATCGCCACGCCAAGGGCTCGAAGGCTTTCTCTTGTAAGGCACCTGTTAAAAATCTCCGCAGAAGCTTTAAGGGAATCGTTACACATTCAAAGCCTTTAAGTAAAACAAGGCTAATGCCCTAACAAAGATTAAAGGAAAAAAAAAAAGCAAGCTTTTGGGTGCTCAGGGGTTAATATGTTCATCACTGAGGCATTTACAGTTTTATGGTTTCGAGTCTTAATTTTTCTGGCTCATACAACCAACTCTTGCAGGCGTGTTGAATGGCTGAATGTAGGACTGATTCTGTCCCTGATTTTTTCATATGGGGACGTTATTAGATTCGTATGGGAAATAAATGCGGTCGCATGCAGCGTGAAGTGCCTGTGATCTGTTGTAATCATGCGAAAGCGAAGTGGAAACCTGCAGCTCCTCGGCATGTACCGCGGGATCACGGGCTGGGCTGGCCGGAGCCACCGGGACACAGCTCTTGCATCGCTCCCCTCCGTCTTGGGAAGTCCTCCTCCGGGGCTGCTGCTGGTCCTGAGCATCGTCCGGGTACCTTCTGGGGGGGGAAAAAACTATCTCAGCTGCAGCCCAGGTAATCCAGCAAGCAAAGCAATACACTGTGTTTCATTTGAAAGCTTGTTGAAGTGATCCTAGGGCTTGTGTTACTTAAGTTTTCAGAATGGCATTCCTTAAAGAATCCTCCATTTTTATTTTGTCCAGCGACAGCGACGACTTCAAGGGGTTTGTCCTGTAACATTGGCTTATCTTACCTCCAACGTTAAGCTTTCGTCAGCCCATATGCCCTATTTTATTTGTATATATTGTTTTTTCTGATGTGTAATTTTTCTTGTAAAAGCATAGGTGTCAACCGAAGCTGCCCGGTTCCTGTTGACTTTTCTAACAATAGCTATATTTTTGAGGCCCGGTGCTATGACTCCACTCCTTTCTCTAAAGTTTGGGGGTTTTTTTCTCCTTTTCCTGATTCCCAGTGCAATTCTCCCACTGCATCTGATTCTGTAGTTTGAACCCCTCTTGGCCTTGTGATACCCAAGAGCTTTCCGGGGGTGCATTGAAATACAAAAACCTCAACAAGGGGAGATGGAAATATGAAATAGAAATATGTAGAAAAGGAGGTGGGGATGTCTGGATTTGAATTTGGCACGATGAGGTTGGAAACCAGGAGGGAAGTGGCAAAGGGGAAGAGGACCCGATAGTTCCGCTGTCCCGAAATGCGGGTACACAGGTACAAGGGCTGCAGGAGGGGAGTATTCCACCTTTCCGGGTGGAATACAAACCAGGAGGTGGGAAAGTACCTTGGGAGCGTGGTGTAAGGGGAGGTATTTGGGTGCGCTTGTTAGGGTGGGATGTTGGATAAATGTTGACAAAAGGAAACATCTGTTTTATCAGGGAAATATCCATCGGGGCGTACGATGATTCGAATAGCTCCTGCTCTGTGCTCCCGATGGCTCCCCCGATGTTTTAGGGGCCGGACTCCTGGCATGCCGCTGCTTTGGCCCCTTTTTAGTCTGTCAGAGGGAAGATTGTTCAGGTTTGGTTTGTTTTTTTTTGGGGTGGGGGGAGGTTTGCAGGTGGGCTGTAACCACAGCCAGGCGATTCGGTGTCACTGCATAGCTGCACCTTAGCACGAAGGGGTCGGGTCGTCTTTCCCGGTCCGTAACTCAGCCCAACGGCTTCAGGCTCTTCAAGCGAAACATCTGGGGATATTCCCCAGCTGTTTAAGAGGGGATGTTGGAAACACTAAGAAATTCCCGTGGATTTCAGAGTTCAGCGAGGGTTGCAGCATCATCCTGCCTCAGGAGTGGTCTGGCGAAGTTTCTGCCAAACCCCTGCTGAGATTTTAAAGCCGATACGGGCTGTTGCTGTAGTTACAAGCTGTGAGTGCTCTCCTCCAGAGGCTAGAAATCAGAAACATGTCAGTCTCTGAATTTTTGTCTTCCTCGCTTGTACTTTAATGGATATTCCAGGTGCATCTCTTCTGTGTCTCTACTAAGAATTTGTTTCAGCGGTGACCTGATTTCTCTTCAGAAACTTTCAGATGCTGCAGGGCTTTTCCCCTTAATTGGGGGGAGAAAATTCCTCACCCGAAGTACAGTTTAATGCAGTTTTGATACAGCTTTAGCGGAAAAAAAAAAACCCAAACCAAAACCACTTGAGATTGTACCTTCTGAAGCAAAGAACTGGATGCTCGTGTCTGGAAGATGTGGGTAGTCTTTGACCTACCTTCATTATTTCCCAAGCAGGGTGAATTAGGAAGTAATTGGTTTAAAAGCAAACACTTTATGCAGCCTGTAGTTGCGTAGACCTGTAATTCCCAGTCCAAGCTGTGTTTTCATAGCTTGCTTGTTGCTCTCTTCCCTGTAATCTCCAGCGTGGGGACGTGCTGAGCTGCTTGGCATCCCATCTCCTGCTACAGGAAAGCCTCCGGCTTCCTTAGGGGAAGTGGTTGGGTGATAATTTCCTTCCCTTGTATGCATCGCTCTCCCAGGGCCGGTACTAATATGGTTTGAAAGCTGCTCGGGTTCCCTCCCCTCTCCCTTCCGCCTCCAGAAGGAAAAGGGATCTGGCTGTAGGACTTCATACAGAATCACAGAACGGTCAGGGTTGGAAGGGACCTCTGGAGATCATCTAGTCCAACCCCCCCGCTGGAGCAGGGTCACCTACAGCAGTGGCACAGGACGGCGTCCAGGTGGGTTTGGAATGTCTCCAGAGTGGGAGACTCCACCACCTCTCTGAGCAGCCTGTGCCAGTGCCCCACTACCCTCAAAGTAAAGAAGTTCCTCCTCATGTTAAGATGGAACTTCCTATGTTCAAGTTTATGCCCATTACCCCTCGTCCTATCACTGGGCACCACTGAAAAAAGACTGCTCCCATCCCCCTGGCATCCTCCCATTAAGTATTTGTATGTATTAATAAGATCCCCCCTCAATCTTCTTTTCTCTAGACTAAAGAGCCCCAAGTCCCTAAGTCTTTCTCCATATGAGAGATGTTCCAATCCCCTAATCATCTCCGTAGCCCTTTGCTGGACCCTCTCCAGCAGTTCCCTGTCCTTCTTGAACTGGGGAGCCCAGAACTGGATGCAGTACTCCAGATG
>NW_009650118.1:33947-37373 GCF_000708025.1 Charadrius vociferus | reverse complement strand
CAGGTCTCGCTGTATGGCGGCACAGCCTTCTGGCGTGTCAGCCACTCCTCCCAGTTTTGTCATCAGCAAACTCGCTGATGGTACACTCTATCCCTTCATCCAGATCATTGATGAATATGTTGAACAAGACTGGGCCCAGTACTGACCCCTGAGGGACACCACTTGTTACTAACCTCCAACTAGACGGGCTTGTCAACCTTGGAGCAGAAGGGACTTCAGCGCTGGTCGATGGTGCTGCTCCCCGCTAAGTGGTGGGGTGTTATTGGGATGGTTTGGGGTGAATTCAGGGGGGTTTGTGGGAGCAGTGGTGGTTTCTGAAGGGTTCCTAGCTGAAGGAGGTGTTGAACAAGGACTTGACTGCAGAACATGCATCGGTCAAGTGGGACAAGCCACTACGGCAAAAAGCAGCCAAGGCTTTGTGATGGTTTAGCTGGTCTTTGTGTCCAGGGTGTGCAAGCAGAGCCGTGGCATAAATGGGCTCCTCGCTGCTAATTTGGGAAAAGAGAAGTTAAGGCTTCTGAAACAATTTTTCCATGGACTTACGACATCCTCGCTTGGGTCAGCCGCCGTTCCTGTGATGAAACGTGATCCCCGTGTAGCTGCGCTAGTCAGAGCAGAAAGGAAAGGTTTGCTTTTCCTTTTACAGTGAGAAACCGCCCAGTAATGCTCTGACTTTCATATTTTTTGAACCCAGAAAGATACGGTGTCATATTTCCTGATTTTCAAACTCCTCCTAGCTCCCCATCTGGTCCCTGCCTGCCATCCCAGAGGCTGGGCGCTTCCCCTGCGGAGTCCGTAAGAATTGCGGTGTAACTCCATCCACTCGCTCTCGCCGGCTTAATTTCTAATGCGGAGCATCGGTTTTCTGTAGGTTGGAGCAGTGTTTCAGTAGCATTTAAATCCCTACTCTTTTTTTTTTTTTTCTTTTCTTTTTTTTTTCCCCCTGTACTAAAGGTACTTGACTGAAGGCCTAAGCCGCGCTGTAAATGTAAACACCACACATCAGGGTAAATGAAGCTGCGTGAGAGCAGGGAACAAAGGCTGCGGATTAAAAGCTGTTTACCGAGCGGGTCCAATATGGATCTTTTTATGCAAACCCTTTACAGCCGCTCCAGTGAGTTGGAAAAAGGAGAACAGCAGCATGCGTGTGCCTGGCGTGTACATCTGCAAACGTTTTAGAGAAGTTTCGAGTGGCAAAGAACAGAAGCGAGACCCGGAGGTGTAGAAGCAAGGGCTGGAAAGTAAGAGTAAAATGCAAATGATTGTGGACCTTGTTTGGGGCGGAGGGTAAGATAAGAGTAAAATGAGAGGCTCAAAATGAGAGAGGGCCTTGAAAAAGCCTTCTGCTGCGTGGGAGGATGTGGTACAGGTATCTCAGAATAGACCAGGGCAGTGTTGATGAATTTATTTTTTATTTTTTTTCTGAGCAATTGAGAGGAAACCGTGCCTGACGTTGGCCATCTCATCGGCCAGCAGCTGCCACCCCAGCAGGATCTCCAGCAAACCATTATGGAGCTGGAGGGCAGACGTTTTTAAAGGACTGTTTAATGAGGTACCTTGTCTGGATGGCTCTGGCAGGAGCAGAGAGCGAGTCTGGGAGAGGATCTGGAACATCAGGAAAAACTCCTTTAGGAATAATGTCCCAGAGGAGGTGACTTACTGCTCGGCTGTGCCCTCATAGCTGGGACTGCCATTCGCGTCTGCTGCAGGAGCCAATTTGGGGTTGTGTGTTGGTAAAGAGAGAAGTTTGGAGGATGTGGGTCACTGTTTCCTACCTCTGCTCGTCCTTTAGAAGGAACACTGCGAGTAACCTCTGCGAGCGTGGATTGCTGCTCGTTTAAACCCCACTGAAGTGTTGGGGGAGGTGGGAAGGAGTTAGCCGAATATGGTTTGAATTAGTGTTGTATAACCAACTTGGCTATGTTGTCATGGCATAATTGTATCTGATATTGTTTTGTCAGTCAAATGACAGGTAGTACAAGTTCAGCACTGCCTGCTGCAGCAGCAGATTATTTTAAGATAATCTAAGGCGGAAATGACAGCAAATACGACGACGAGAAACGAAAGGCAGAGAGGTTATGTTCAAGAGTCTCTTCTAAATTCCCCTCTGTTGGGACTTGGGGCTGAACACCGCTGTTTGGGGACACCAAAGCTTTTGGGGAATACAGGGAATGTGGAGGATGGCTGTGGAAAATAAAAATGAGGTTTAGTGTTCCTCCTGGGGTGGAAGTGCTGAATCTATAGAGCATTAATGTTTTCCCATCTGACCACAAGCACTGCCGTGCTGCGCGCCCGAGAAGCCGTAGCAGGAGCACCTAGATATTCCCAAGCCCTTCTCGATGCCATCACTGTTCAAATCCGTGCCAGCCGGAGGAGAAGAGGCGCAGACATTTTGGCAGCTGGGAGAAGAGGCGATAACAAAAGAAAACCCGCCTGCTAAAGGGAAGGATGTTTTCCTGCGAGCTGCTGGTTTGGGATGGAATCTCGCCGTCGCTGGCAGCGGGGAGCCCTGCTGGCATCGTGTTCTTCAGGCCCTGGGATTTGCATGGGTGGAAGGTGTTAACTCCAACATCTGAGCAGATTTGGGGAGATTCTGCTTTAAAACCTCCTTCGTTCTTCATCCCTGTTAATGCTCCTTGAAGGTGGAATCTAGTTTATATTGCCCGTTCTAATTGAGGCTGAACTGGCAATAGCTTTTCTTTAAGGCTTGAGGGAAGGAAAAAAAAAATAAATAAAAAATTGAATTGCCTTATGCTTAGGAATAATTTAAAAGTTGAAATTCTTTGGTTTCCAGACATTTAACTTGGCAGCTTGCAAGTATTTGATCATGAGAGGCTCTAACCTGGTAACCATTCAACCTAAACTAAAGGCTAATTGATTTAAATTGCGCGACATGCCCTATCTTGGAAACTGTTTTCCCGCTGTGCGGGACGGCTGTTGGCGTGACAGTCCCTTGAGAGGGGGATGTCGAGACAGATAAACTCGAGACAGCATCTCAGAAATCATCATTTAAAGGGTGTCAGTGCTCTTAAATGTGTGTCCCCGGCCGTGGCACCCCCCCAGAGCTGTGCAGGAGAGGCACGGGGTACTTGTTCGTTGAACACCACTGCGTTTCTCTTGTTGCCGCCCTATTCTCTTGTGCGAAACGGATCCAAAGAAGCAGAAATCCTTGTCCGGCCACCCCGTGATGGAGGTACAACCCCGCGACACCCGCAAATAAGGAGTTAAGGCACCGTTTGACTTGAATTTCCTCCAGTTTGGCAGGCTGAGAACCTGCCCACGAAGGTGCTTGTCCTCCTGTGAAATCTCTTACTGTGCGAAGAGGCTGATCTGCATCTGCTCTCTCCGGCCACTGCGAGCTGTGAAAATATTTGGCCGCTTGTTTGGTTTGAAGCTGTCTTAAGTGCAGATAGGAAAGGCACCTTC
>NW_009650118.1:32148-33937 GCF_000708025.1 Charadrius vociferus | reverse complement strand
GGGGGAGGGTTACTTTCTGTTGTAATTTAATAGGGCAACGGGTCCTCAGGAATCCTCGTCAACATCTGGGTACTGACGGGGCTGAATTTGGGAGTGGAAATCCAAGTGCGAGGCTGTAAAGGCTGCCTTGTCCTCGTTCGGTCCCGATTGCCGACGACAGGTCTGGGCTCCGGTTGGCACAGTGTGTTCACCGCTGGTGAATAAGCTGGTTGTATCCTCATGGGTCCCTTCCAACTCGAGATATTCCACGGTCTGGCTGTTGTGTAACTGTACAGAAAACAGCGGTTGTGTTTGCTCCATCCCGGCCACTGCCGTAACCTGCACCTTAATGTTTCTGTCGGTGCTTTTAATTCCCTTATCAGCCGAAAGAGTTTCGCTGGTGATATTGGAAAGAACCTGAAGGAATGGGAAATAAGCAGGCTAAAACGTGTACGGAATTGTAAGCAAGGGAATAATTCGTACTTATCACAAACACAGACCCTACAAAGTGACATCTTATCTTCAGGGGGTTGGTTTCTTGGTGCCTCTGCCCGTCTGATGTGAAGTTGTGAGACCGAGAAGTGAATTGCGCTTTTTAAGAAGCGCTGCCGCTTCCACATCCCGCTCGCGTGCTGTTCCTCGGAGCTGCCCTTCCTTGAGGCTTCAAGGATGCGAGAACAGAACTGGAATGCAGTGTTATCCTCTCTGGATGTTGCAAGAGCCTTGGGAAGCTCTCTCCTGGAAGCCGTGCTTCCCAAAGGTAGCACCAGAAAGCTTTTCTGCTTTTTTTTTTTGCTTTTTTTTTTCCAGAGAAGTATGCCACAGCACAGTCTTCACAGCCTGACATTCCTGAAAGCTGCTTTTTTTTTTTTTTTTTTTTCTTTGCCCTGTTGGTCTGATAATCTAAAAATGATTTTTCTCTTCCAACAAAGCTCACCTTGCTGGTAGCAATGCTGTTCTGGGGTTTAGCGCGCTGCTGCGTTGGGTGGACTCTGCCGGCTGGGACATCTGGTGCCCTGCTGCTAGAAGGGAATAATGGGAGCTCGGGTCTTCGAGGCCGTCCAGGACCTCTTGAGTCACCTCTCCAAATCCAGGCAGGCTCAACTTCATTCCTTCGCCTTCAGCGAGCCCAGTTCTGCGGCTCAGAGTGAACCTTTTAGGCTGAGGAATCCTTGAAGCCGGTGGCTGGTCGGGCTCGTTTGCGGCGAACTCCCGGTGTTGCGGTCACACGAAGTAGGGTGAGCCGGGACCGGTGTTTCTGCTGACGCGCCGTAACGCCGTGCCTGCCTTCCGCGTGCTTCACGGTGGGGACAGGCATGCATGCGGGCAGGGCAGCTGGGCTGCTGCTGGCTCCAGAGCTCAGTAAACCGTGATAACGTGATGGTTTTGAACCCCAGAGTAGGTGTCTGCCGCACCGAGCTGTGCGAGCGTGTCGGCTGCCGCTGGGAGGAGGTGGTTTCTGCCTTCTGCCTGTGGGAGGGGGGACACGGTTTGTGAGCGCTCTGCGGTTCAAGAGCAAAAACTGTGAAACCCAGAATGACTAGCTGTTATTTTGCAGACAGACAGAGAGAAACTGTTTTAAACTGGAAGAGGGAAGATTGAGATGAGATATTAGGAAGAAATTTTTTGTTCTGAGGATGGTGAGCCCCCGGCGCGGGTTGCCCCGAGAAGCTGTGGCTGCCCCATCCCTGGAGGTGTTCAAGGCCAGGTTGGACGGGGCTTGGAGCAACCTGGGCTGGGGGGACGTGTCCCTGCCCAGGGCAGGGGGTGGCACTGGATGATCTTCAAGGTCCCTTCCAACCCAAACCAT
>NW_009650118.1:18923-30730 GCF_000708025.1 Charadrius vociferus | reverse complement strand
GAAAAGCTGTGGCTGCCCCATCCCTGGAGGTGGTCAAGGCCAGGTTGGACGGGGCTTGGAGCAACCTGGGCTGGGGGGAGGTGTCCCTGCCCAGGGCAGGGGGTGGCACTGGATGGTCTTCAAGGTTCCTTCCAACCTAAACCATTCTATGATAACTCAGCCCCCCCAGGTCTGCAGAGGTTTGACAAGCCAGGTTTCTCTGCCTTCCTTTGAAGGAAGGCTGTTTCAGTCCAGGCATGTCCAAATACCACTGCCGGCAGGTCTGATATTTTCAACGAGAAATCATCATTTCCGAGCTAAACCTGCGGGACTCTCTATCCTTGGTTTCCCAGAACAATAATCCTTATATTGTGGGAAATGATCGGGAATAGAGCATGTTAATCAATTAACATTTGCCTTGCGTGTTCTGTGGGTGGATGCGTATGGGTGTGCCAGGGTGAAGATCCACGAGTTGTCTCGTGGCTGTGGGAACTGGTGTTGGCAGCGGGAGGGTTGGAGCAGGAGCCCAGGTCCTTGGTCTTCCTGCTGGTGATTCACAGACACCTTAGTTGCCACTTCAAGTCTAGACAGGTCTCTCCTTTGTATTTTGCCGGAGCTTTTTAAGTGAGATATCTAGCTCAGGAGTGGTATTGGTGCGCTTACCGCTGCGCTGTAGTCATGGATCGTGGGAGCGCACCTCGTCTTTCCACTGCGGGGAAAAAACACATTGATTTGAATGATTACGAGCAATGTTTGTGCTGGGCGGAGAGGGGAACTTGCAAGATCCATTATGGTGTTCCTGCTCTGCCATAGTAACATGTTCCTGGGCTTTAATGTCTTAAGCTGCTTCCCCTGGATCTGCGAGAGCCATTTCTGCGTCCTTTTGAGCTCTGTTCTGGTTCTGCTTCCCTTCCACTGTGTATCACACAAGATTGCTTCCGAATTAGATGTTCTTTGTAAAAACACTCTGGGATGGGTGATTGCATCCACCTGGTTAGTCAAGGCTGATGCTTTTATCTCACACGGCTCAGTACCGGTGGTTACCAGCTGATGACGTTGATGCACTTAGCTGTAGGGCTAGCTGGGACTGTCGTTACTGAGCTGGAAGAGAGGGATGGTAGGTAGTCTATGAGATAAATCCTCGTCCCGGTTTTTTAGAGCTCCCTCCCAGGTGGCTGCTCTCAGCGATCAGGAAGTGTACCTTGGAAATTCAGGAACTCTAGGGTTGGTGGTGTGTGGTTTGTTTTGTTTTTTTTTAGCAGATGAATGCATAATGGGTGTCAGCATCTGTAAATCATAGAGTCATAGAATTGTTATGGCTGGAAAAGATCTTTAAGATCATCAAGTCCAACCATTATCTATATCTACTGGGCCCACTTCTAAACCATGTCCCTGAGCGCCATATCTAGTTGGCTTTTAAACACATACAGGGATGACGATTCAACCACTTCCCTGGGCAGCCTGTTCCAGTCTTTGATAACCCTTTCAGTGTAGAAGTTTTTCCTGATGTGTAACCTCAACCTCCCCTGGCGCAACTTGAGGCCGTTTCCTCTTGTCCTATCAGCTGTAACTTATGAGAAGAGACTGACCCCCACCTCCCTACACCCTCCTTTCAGGTGGTTGTAGAGAGTGATAAGGTCTCCCCTCAGCCTCCTTTTCTTCAGCCTAAACAACCCCAGTTCCCTCAGCTGCTCTTCATAAGACTTGTTCTCAAGACCCTTCACCAGCTTTGTGATCCTTCACCTTTGTTGCCCTTCTCTGGACACACTCCAGCACCTCAATGTCTTTCTTGTAGTGAGGGGCCCAAAATTGAACACGATGTGACCTCACCAATGCCGAGTACAGGGGGACAATCACTCCTCCAGCCCTGCTGGTCACACTGGTCCTGATAGAGGCCAGGATGCTGTTGGCCTCCTTGGCCACCTGGGCACACTGCTGGCTCATGTTCCGCCGGCTGTCGACCAACACCCCCAGGGCCTTCTCCACCGGGCAGCTTCCCAGCCGCTCCTCCCCACGCCTGTAGCACTTCGTGGGGTTGGTGTGACGCAAGCGCTGGACCCGGCACTTTGACTTTGTTGAACCTCACACCGTTGGCCTCGGCCCGTCGATCCAGCATGTCCAGGTCCCTCTGAAGAGCCATCCTACCCTCACGCAGATCAGTTCTCCCACCTAACTTGGTGTCGTCTGCGAACTTAGTGAGGGTGCTCTCAGTTCCTCTCCCAGGAAGGACGTACCTGTGGATGTGCTCTTCAGGGATCCCTCCCGAGGGACTGGGATGCTGCTGTGGAGCTCTGTTACCAGCAGCAATGCGCAAGAAGTTATCTTTACTCCGGACCCCATCAACTTTTGTGTGGGAACTGGAAAGAGTACGTTCCGCTTTCCCTATTAATTTCATATGGTTGCTAACTGGAATTTCTTTTTTGGTGCTTTTCAGGTGCTGGAGAGTCTGGGAAAAGCACCATTGTGAAGCAGATGAAGTAAGTGAGAGAGTGCAGGCGTGCAAACTGCATTTTTGTGTGAGATGAAATAAGGAATCTGTGGTGCCCTACTGGTTTGGCTTGGGAATGACGGCTTGGTTTCCTTCCAGGATTATTCATGAGGATGGCTACTCGGAAGAAGAATGCAAACAATATAAAGTGGTTGTCTACAGCAATACTATCCAGTCCATCATTGCAATCATAAGAGCCATGGGAAGGCTAAAGATAGACTTTGGGGAAGTTGCCAGAGCAGTAAGTATTTCACTTATTTCCCTTAGTCTGAGTCTGTGCTCTGAATTGTGTTAATGAATCCTGGAAATTCAGTCCACGACACTCGGAGTGGAAATACGTTTGTTACAAGACGCAACAGCGAAAGACCTTTTGTAATCTGTAATGTTATTACCAGTACAAAGCGTCAAGTATTTTACTGAGGTTACAGGTAAGAAACTTTAGTAGTTTGAATGCTCTAAAAAAATAAATAATCCCTAAACCTTTGTCTTAACTATTTGACTCTTTAACAGTTTTGGCTTAAATTGCTTGACATCAGTCCTCAGTAGTGTTTCACAACACTGTTGCAGTTAATTTTTCAGCTGAGCCAAAGAAATTGGAATAATTTTCACTACTCATATTTGCCCTCTGGGTTGTTTGGGGGGGTTGAGGCCCTGCTTTTCCCCACTCGTCCAGTTCTGCTCGTTCCTTGGGTGGTTGCCAGCATTCATCTTTGCTTCAAGATGGTAGAAGCTGAAGTCGGGAGGTCTTGGTCTTGACCTTGACGTGGTGGTGGGGAAAGCACAGGCAGAACGGGGAGTCGGGGACTCCTGAGAATGGGTAGGAGAAGGGAATTGTGTGTATCTGCACAGGGCAGTGGCTGTCCGGCCCGTGCCTCTTGCTATCTGGCACTAATTCTTCACACTTACAGTGAATATACGGTGAGGGAAGTAACCTGCTCTGTTTCTCTATGGTGCAACCGCAGACATTTTTAACTTACGACGGAAAGCATCCTGGCTGAAGGGCGTATCTTCACTTGCGTGTTAACCTAGGCTGTAACTCCACTGTGGCTCCCGATCCTCCCTCGTGTTCCCCTCCGCCGTTCCTCTGTGCTTGTCGAAGCCGAGCGGTGATCTCAGCCCAGCTAATGCAGCTGGAAGCAGGAAGAGGTTAAAATCCAAGTTCCTTTCCCGGTTGAGCTGCCCAGGCTTAGCTGGCTCCGCAAAAACAGAACGAGAGCCGAGTGCCAAGAATTTTCTCATGTCCCAATCCACCCCGAAGGGCAAACAACTTGCCACGCTTTCCCAGGAAAACACCCAGGGTAACCAAATCGGTTGTCTCGCAGCAAACCACGGCAGCAACCTGTCAGCGTAGCACCGTACCCGTAAGTGCTGTCCCTGCAAAGACTCATAACTGAGGTCCACCTCTGTGGCGTGGCAGTTGGGACCTTGATTAAGTTAATTTAGGTGCCCGTTGCTCGGCTAGTGAGGTCCCGTTTGGACTAGCCTGCTGACTTGACTCTTGCCCAAGCTCAGGTACGTGCTGGGCAGTATGGTTTAGGGATCGAGGGAGAGGACCCGATGTTGGGAGGAGACAGGCTGAAGCTGAGAACTTGCTGGGGTAGCAGAAGGTCTCTCGCATCTCCCGAAAGGATGTTGGCGGGGCTGATCGCTGCGGAAACTAACACCAGCTGTAGGTCAGCCTGGTTTTTTTTCCCCTTTCAAAATCTGCTTGTTGACTTGCAGAAGAGTGAGGTCCTGCTCGAAGACTTCTGAGAAGGATTTTTCATGCTCTAGGGCAAACACTCAAATCCTGATCAGCCCGTCCCATCTCCTGATGAAAACGCTTCATTAAGAAATGAGTCTCCCTTACTTCTGACAGCTGTTGCAGCAAATGGCGAGCGCTCAAAGCTTTAAACCTGTAATCATCCAAAGCTTGCTTTTGATACTGAATTTTTCCTTGTTGCCATGCTGTACAGCAGTACAGCAGAGCTTTTCCAGTTTAAAAACTATGATGTTTTTACATCCCTCATATGGAGAAAGGCTGAGGGACTTGGGTGTCTTTAGTCTAGAGGAAAGAAGATTGAGGGGGGATCTTATTAATACATACAAATACTTAACGGGAGGGTGCCAGGGGGATGGGAGCAGTCTTTTTTCAGTGGCGCCCAGTGATAGGACGAGGGGTAATGGGCATAAACTTGAACATAGGAAGTTCCATCTTAACATGAGGAGGAACTTCTTTACTTTGAGGGTAGTGGAGCACTGGAACAGGCTGCCCAGAGAGGTGGTGGAGGCTCCCCCTCTGGAGACATCCCAAACCCGCCTGGACGCCGTCCTGTGCCACTGCTGGAGGTGCCCCTGCTCTGGCAGGGGGGTTGGACTAGATGATCTCCAGAGGTCCCTTCCAACCCTGACCGTTCTGTGATTCTGTGATGTATCATTTAGTTCATTAGTCACATTGACATTCCTACCTTTCCTTTGAAACACTGCGCCAGGTTACTGAAATCTCGCGTTTCTGATGTGAACGCTGCCTGTCGCTTTGGAGCGGTGATCCCTGCAGCGATGGTGCTACAGAAGCATCGCGTGCCACCCGTGATCAGCGCATCTCGCCCCACGGGCTGGAGCTTCCTGCCCAGAATTTTCGTTTCTGACTGCAGGAGAAAAATAACTCGATCATTTGGGGAGAAGAACGGATGAGAGAAGGGACCATGATTCCTTAGAGTAGTTGCTGCAGCCTCTGGGATCATTATTGATGTTAAGCCTCACTGTAATTTTTAAAGGTATAAATGAGTGTAGATTCTAACTTGTTTTCTTTCCTCTCTTCCTGCAGGACGATGCCCGTCAGTTGTTTGTTTTAGCTGGAAGCGCAGAGGAAGGCGTGATGACCGCCGAGCTAGCCGGCGTGATTAAGCGGTTATGGAGAGATGCTGGAGTTCAGGCCTGCTTCAGCAGATCGAGAGAATATCAGCTGAACGACTCTGCATCATAGTAAGAAACCGTTACCAGCATCTGGGCGCTCCCCAGCTACGCGAGTGGTGTTGAGGAAGGGTCGGTGTGTCTGCAAGCGGGGTGGTACTTGGCTGGTGAGGGTCCCCTTCCGAGGGGGCGGATGGAAACCATCATCTAACTGGTTTAGACGGTGCTGGGCTCACGAGGTGACTTGGTGCTTTAGCTCGTCTAAGTCAGTTTTACTGTTTGTCTTCCCGGTATGTAATATCAGAAAAAAAAAACCCACATTCCTTATTTTGTACCTAGGTGAATTTGCCAATCTGTTTTTAGTGGAAGAATAACTTAGCAGCGGGCATTAAGATGGCATGTTACGGTTACAGCAGGTGATCGGCTATGTCACCTTCGTTATCCCTACAGAAAGGAGTAATGCCTCCCGAAACCGAGCTCCCGATTAAACCGCCAAATTTGTAATGAGCAACAACTTCCAATAGCGGCATCTCCTGATATTGCCCGATCAATATTCACACAGTTGTTCTTTTTAACAGCTCTCCCTACACTTCCGCTCCCGTGCCTGACGCCGCCCGGGCAGCGCTGCAGGCTAGCTGTAAACCTGCTTATTGCTCTCTTTCTAAAACGCACACAATTGCTTAACAATTGGGAAGTTACGAGGAGATAAATAGGCTGCTGCTGGCTGGTTAATGAGAATTTTGACTAAATGCCTCATCTATTTCCAAGAGGCAGGTTAATGCAGGGAGGGGAAAGTATTTCTTTTAATGAGCAAAGCAGTTGTTGCTTTTTTCTTTCCTTTTTTTTTTTTTTTTTTTTTTCCAAGTCATGTGCTCGCTCTCTCTAGAACAAATATTTGAAACTCTGCAATGATGATTTTTGGGGGTTAAGTGTGCCTCCTGATGTCCAGCTGAAAACTTGTCTTGATTTAGCCGAGTTTTAAGCCTTTGAAAAATTAGTTTGGAAGTGCTTTATAAAGAGACTTGAGATGTGTCGCAGCTCAGTTGCCTGCAGGCTCTGTCTGCACGGAGCATATTTTAGCTTGAAAATAAGGAAGGATTCTTCTAAATTTGTAACACCTTGGCAGGCTATCATGGGTTTAGCTCAAGGTAAGGGAGTTGACAAGAGGAGGCTTGCTCAGATTCTTGTGTGCCTTTACGGCACGCGAAGAGCAAACTTCAGATTCAAAGGGAGAAAAAAAGAATAAAAGGATAGATGAGGAGGGGGGTGGATGAGGGGAATAATTTAATGAAAAGACGCGAGAAGGAAAGCTTGAGGAGTTCTTGAGCAGGGGATCTAGGGCAGAAAGCATAAGTGTTTGAGTGGAGCTTAAGGAGGAAGCTAGAGATGGGGAACCTTGGCTTTGGGGTCCTGATGGGCAGCTTTGGAAGAGGAGGAGGATGAAGGCAGGGTGCGGAAAACGGGACAGAAAGGGGTCAGAAGCAACGGAGTGGGGAGAGAGGGCGTTTGACTGCTTTGATAGGCGCCCACTTGACCTGACTGCCTTCCTCAGACTGGATTTCGGAGGGTTATTTCTGTTACTGAATATCTGCAACCCACTCGCGTCCAGTTTCTGATACCGGTAAGTGTAGGCACAGCTCACTGTGACGAATTGCTGGCACGGGCTGGTGTCGGATGTGCGTGGCAGGGAGATTTCAGCCCCATACGGTGACGTGGCAGTTTTCCGATAAGCGCATCAAAGAATTTTGCTTCCCCTCCGAAAACCGCAGGAAGTCACACTAAAGCAGCGTTATTTTGAATCGGTAACCCAGCAACTCGGCAGTTGGGAAACGCTGCGAGCGGGTTCCTTTAGCGCAGAGCCACGATCACGCGGTTGAAAACCTGTTTTGTCCCGCAGGACCCCCACCTCGCCAACCTACAGAACGAGCTGGTCGGAGGAGCGGTCCGGCAGTATTTTTACCTCTCTGGTCAACACGTGGTTCCTGACCTGCCTTATCTTCTGGTCTTACTCAATTAGTTCCCTTGTTCACGCTTAAAGGATGGATGTATTGCAATCCCTTTTCGTGGCGGTGGTCACGTAGGTACTAGTTTTTGTGCACAATTCTCCCGGGGGAATTCTCACTTCCCTGCTCCTTTCAATATCTTCTACAACCGGGATTGAAACTTTTGGGTTAGCAGCCTTTAAATATCTGCCCCGTTTGAGATGACTGCATTTCAGCTGGAAAACCAGTATCGGGCTGTGTTTCAAGCCCAGTTCGGGCTGACTGGGTGCTGCTCCTCGCTTCGCATCAGATCTCGAGGCGTTTGCTGAGACGCCCAGAAAGCGGGGGTGGGGGGTGGCTGAAAAAAAGAGGAACATAAACGATTGTTGTGAAAATTAGGTGGCATCGAGAACGCAGAGCGCCGTGGCAGAGAGCCAGGATGTTCAGGGCAGCATCGAATTGTTCCGAAAAACTTTTCTTCCTGCTGTTTCCTGCCTCGCTGAGCGTTTCCCCTTGTGCGGGAGGGATCCTGCCCGTCGGAGAGCTGCCCCGGCAGGCAGGAGGCTGTGTGGGAGGAGAGGAGGCAACCATAAAACCATAATAACGGTGTGTCGTAATCCGTACGCCACGGGCAGGGGTAAGCTCCTAGAGATAACAACTTGTGACACTAATCCGAATGATCTGTCCTGGAATCATAGCCTTTTTTTTGCATTTTTTCATCTTTTTGAAGAACAGTTGAGTAATTCTTGGTCTATACTGTGGATATTCAAGCAGTAGGGTGAACACTCAGCGTCTTCTCCAGGCACCATTTGAAAATGGTAGAATGGTTTGGGTTGGAAGGGACCTTGAAGACCATCCGGTGCCACCCCCTGCCCTGGGCAGGGCCACCTCCCCCCAGCCAGGTTGCTCCAAGCCCCGTCCAACCTGGCCTTGACCACCTCCAGGGATGGGGCAGCCACAGCTTCTCGGGGCACCCTGCCCCAGGGGCTCACCGCCCTCACAGGCAACAATTTCTTCCTCATATCTCATCTCAATCTCCCCTCTTCCAGTTTAAAACCATTCCCACTCATCCCATCGCGCCCCTCCCTGATGCAGAGTCCCTCCCCAGCTCTCCTGGAGCCCCTTTAGGCACTGGAAGGGGCTCTGAGGTCTCCCCTTTTTCGCCTTCTCTTCTCCAGGCTGAACCCCCCCAACTCTCTCATCTTTTGCAATCTTCACAGTTGCGGCGCTGCACTTTCAATTGGATGAGAAATGCAATTTGGAAGCATTTCATAGAATCACAGAATAGTTTGGGTGGGAAACCCCTTTTTGGCCTTCTCTTCTCCAGGCTGAACCCCCCCAACTCTCCCAGCCTGTCCTCCCAGCAGAGGGGCTCCTAATATCCCTCGGGCAACCACCCTACTATTGGTGCAATATTTCAGACATCCGTATTTTTACTTGCTCTGTTGCAACTTCCCCTTTTGCTTTGCCTCTGATGTGAGCAAATGGCTCTGTAGCTCATCGCTCCCGTCTCGAGCCGTTTGAGCGTTTCAGACCTGTGTACACAATTGTGGGTGTGAAGAACAAAAACCTGTGTGGCGGTGCAGCAGTGTGGATGCCAAAGCGTATTGCTGCCTCGCACGTCTCCAGTCACCTCTGTCTGATACTTGGAAATATCGGCAAGCGGATGACGCTTTAAAATATTTTAGTTGCTGCTTTGGCTACTTTTTCCGACGTCCATGCAGGCACCAGTCTGCAGATACTGTAGGTAATTATCTGCAGTCTCGCAGGCAATTAGCATAGTTACTGATTAACCGTTCTCTATTCTGGCGTATCTTGTCTTGTTCCCAAGTGGCGGTTTTGGCCTGAATTTCCCTGACATGATGCTGGATAAAACCTAGATTGTTGGTGCTGGATAAAAACTAGATTATTTCTCTGTGGGTTTTTCCTCCCCTTTGCTTTCGAGCCCCGGCTTGCGAGGCATTGTCCTGATGCTCTCTTATGATTCCTCTCGAATCCTCCTTGGGATCGCAGCTCCCGTTTGTGCAGCGAGCTTTTTTTCACCTGTAGGTCTGTGCTGCAGACGGTGGGTCTGTCTCAGCTGGCCCAAATGAGCATTCAGATGGATAAAAGGAATACACAACACTCTTTTCTCCTGGAGATCCTGCTCCGTTTCCTTGTTTTCTGCCCCAATCCAGCTAAACACGAGGGGAGAGAGGAGGCAGACATCTGCAAAAGATACGCATGTCTTAAATGTAGGTTTCGTCTGTTTTGTTTTTTTCCTGCTGTGGGAAGATTTTAGCTATAGGTGATTAATTCTGTATGAGCTGTCAACCTCCGGGGGAAGAATACTGTTTGTGTTTTCAGACCGGCACAGGCGCTTGTGATAATATTGCTTGAAAGCTTTGGTGGTTGGGGGCTGCAAACATCGACCCTCCGGGTACCAAACCGGCATCTTTCTGCCCTCTCGTCTCCTCTCCCCGGCAAAGGTCGGCTTTTGTTTGCTGCTCTGCCTTCGGGCGCGATGGTGACAGCCCCTCCTTCCCGTAGCTCCGGCTGCGGACAGCCCTTCATAATAAATGCTTTGTATGAATCTTTCAGAGCCGTTTTTGGCCTTGAAAGCATTCTTTCCAGCGCTAAAAGGAAACACGACCGAATTGTTAGGGCAAGAACCGTTCCTGTGTTTGTGTGAGCGTATGGAGGAGGGGAACTCTATCTTTACCAACTGAAAGCCGTCCGCTTCAGAACATCCCTCTCCTGCAGTCGGCGTTTCTCAGAGCAGTCCGAGCGTGAGATGGGACGGCGCTGAAGAGCTGTCAGCTTTTTCTGATCCGACTGGAACTCCAGATCCGTGCGCACGCAGGTATCGAAGCAACACCAGCCTGGCACGAGATGTCCTGGGAAGGCTTGAAGGGTCACTAAGGCAAACACAAGTTATACCGTAGGCTTTTTTCTTTCCTTTTTCTTTTTTTTTTTTATACCGGAGCCATCATTTTAAGGGTGAAAAAAGAAGGGAAACAAACCAAAACTGTCTGTTTTTGTAAGCTTGTGTTTGCGAGGTGGTGTTGAAGCATGAGAAATAGTTGGCTCTGTAAACACAAGGATCCGAGTGTTGCAACCTCAGCGTACGGAGGAAGCCTGGTGGCGAAGGAGATGGTGAAAAGGGATTTGAACTGTGTGGGATGTAGCCAGATTCGGTAAGGTGTATGTTTTCAGTTCCCGAAACAATATTTGTGAGGAACAACTTTAAAGTCTCAGACAGACTGTGGCAAGCTGTGGGTTATGAGTCGCTCGAAACCACGAATCTCAAACTCTGCTTTTCCAGTTTTTTCAAGTTCCACTAAACCTCTAGGGGGAAACCAGTGGCGGTGGGTACAGGCTGGGGCTCCACAGCCTGGTTTTGTTGCGGGGGGAGACACGACTGCCCTCAAAACCAACCGCCTCCAGCAAGGCGAGGACGGCTGGAGGAGGCCACAGGCAGCTCATCTGCTACCGAGAAATCCCCTGAGCTGGATCTTCCAACTGCTTAGACGTTGCTGTGGGATCTGGTATTTATTTGCCCTTTGAATTTCCCCGGAATTAATCCGGCAAAGCTTTTTTTTTTTTTTTTTTTTTTTCTTCTTTTAAGGCAGAGCTTGCAGATCTGATACACCGTGTTCCCCTGAGTGACGCACGAGCGTTCAGGAGTGGCACTTCGCCTTTCATTTGGTGGGAGTTGCCTGACTCCGTTCGCTCCTCGCTGCCTCCCTGAGAAGCTTTCAGTCGGAATTATACCAGTTTCACTGCCCGAACTTCTGATGCTGAAAGCTGGCAATTAGGAGCAGATGCTTTACAGCCTCAGTGTGCACATTTATCACTTCGGTGATTCCGGGCAGCTGTGTGACCTGTAGCAAAGCCAAGCTGTTAGGAGGCACTGGGTCAGTTCTCAGGTAGCGTTCCCGTCGGCTTTTGAACCACGGTATCCCGGCTAAACTCCTACTGGTAGGGAAGAGAAGGTGGGAGGAAATCTGGGCGTGTTATTTCCTCAGCAGAAGTATTTCTCAACGGAAGGTTAAGTACCTTCCAAATTCTCTTTTACTAAGCTGAAATTAAAGCCAGTCCTAAGTGTAAGTTTTGGGTGCTGCGTTTCTGGTCAGAGAGCAGTTCACAAACGTGTCGTCCCACTGAATGTGGGAGAAGAATGAGAGGAGTTGGCCCTTTCTGGGCTAAAACCGCTTGCAGATACCAGCTCTTTGAGAAAAGCCCTGCGGCGCCGGGCGAGCACGGGCAGGAGGCGGGCAGGTAGGCTGGATTCTTCTGGGGTTTGGAAAATAGGTCAGTGCTCTGCAAATACGCTGGCAGTCCTGGCCAGAGGAGATGCTGAAGCTGATGGAGGAGGGAGACAGAATCGCAGACTGGTGAGGGCTGGAAGGGCCCTCTGGAGCTCCCCCATCCCACCCCCCACCAGAGCAGGGGCACCTCCAGCAGTGGCACAGGACGGCGTCCAG
>NW_009650118.1:13126-18504 GCF_000708025.1 Charadrius vociferus | reverse complement strand
GGCATCCTGTTGTCCCCCAGGACTCCCAGGTCCCTTTCCACAGAGCTGCTCTCCAGGAGGTCAGCCCCCGACCTGTACTGGTGCGTGGGGTTATTCCTTCCCAGATGCAGTGCCCTACACTCGCCCGTGTTGAACTTCATAAGGTTCCAGGTCACGCTGTATGGCGGCACAGCCTTCTGGCGTGTCAGCCACCCCTCCCAGTGTTGTGTCATCAGCAAACTCGCTGATGGTACACTCCATCCCTTCAGACGTCGCTCAGCACCTCGCCTGCTTGGTGAGGAAGGTGAGTGGAAGTTTAGGGTTCCTGGCCCACCTTGCGGATGCGTGGGAAGGAGCGATCCCTGGCTGACAGCGGATCGGTGATGATAGCGTTTGGCCAGGAGAGCAGGGTTTATGGCCCCGGCGTAGAGCCGTTGTGCTACTAAAATCTCACAGTTACACAGTGCTGTATTGATTAAAAACCGCTCCTGATAAAAGATGTGGCCCATCTGTTCCCAACGGAGCTGGAGCGGTCCTCCTCTCCTTTGTTGGGAGCAGGAGGCCGTTGCCTTCCCCTTAACGGGAAAAATGAGCTCAGAGGTGTCGCTGATCGGAGTGGGATTTGTGACACTGCTGGAAATGATGTGTACCTCTCAGTTATGTGTCCGAGAGCCGAATTTCAAAGGGAAGCTGGAATTAGTTGGGGTCTCGATGGACGAATTGCCTCGATGCTGCAGAGAAACAGCTTCATCTGCTGGCCGTGCCGTCGGGGAGCCGCCGAGCGTTGTGTTAGTTTGCTGTTGCTAAAGGCGGTGAATGAATCTGCCCGTTTTGGGGGTAGTTCTTGACGCTTAATTCTTTCCTCCTGCTTCGTTTGACGTATCCTTCCCCTTTAAAAGCGAGCCGCTGGATTTATTGCCTCGCGCTTTGATGCGAAAGACCTTGACTACTTTGAATTGCCCCAAGAGATACCAGCCTTGGCATGGCTTCCGCATCAGCGGTACTTCTCCTTCTTATCAGGCGTCGCTCCCCAGCTCGCTGAACTCGACCCGGCACATGCCGCAAGGTCATACGGGGAGGGGTTAAAAAACACCCCACAAAATCAACTGGGGGGGATAAAACCCGAGGGAGGGGGTTTGTTCGCTGCGTGTTCGAGGTCCGTACTATGCGAAAGTGATGAATAAACTCCGTGATGACTTTCTTCTGCAGTTTATAAAAGATTCATGGCCAGCGAGCGGACTAAAAAAAGCGCCTCTTGTGTTGTCTCTTCTGGTTTAGTTACCTAAATGACTTGGATAGAATATCCCAGCCGACCTATATTCCGACTCAGCAGGACGTTCTGCGGACCCGAGTGAAAACGACGGGCATTGTGGAAACTCACTTCACCTTCAAGGACCTGTACTTCAAGTAAGTAAAGGGCAGCGCTCGTCCCTGTGGACTGCGGTGATTTCTTCAGCGCGTGGTGGTGGTGGTGGTAGGTCCCACACCTGCGCTGCAAAACGTCTTGCCCTGTTTTAACTGTCCTCCTTGCCTCCGTTACACTCCCTCTTTACTGGCATCGCTCACTGGAGATACCGGTTTGACTTTTATTTGCCTTCTTCTGTTCTTTTCAGCTGCTTTTATGTTGGAATCGCAGACACAGGTACTGACTGCTTGTTTACAGGATCCCCACCCTACTCCCCCCCAAAAAAATTAATACTAAAAGGACACTGACTCCTGGATTTTGAGTTTGAATTTAACCCTTTCCTTTGAAGCGGGAGATAAGAGCTCTCCCCGCAGTCACAGTCTTGGCTCCGGGCTGCATGGTGTTCTCCACGATGACTGCGCTGACTGACGCTCGCTGCGGAGCCGGGACGGGGCATGCAGAAAGCGCGCTGGGGACCGCCTGCCTTTGCGTGACGCCGCAGCGGATGGGACTTGCCTGTCCTCTCTGCCTCCTAAATTCAGTCCCTGCAGGGCTCGAGTGTCGAGCCCCGTCTCGGCAGTGTCCCTTTACGTATCACTAATGGAGCTCCCTCTAACCTCCGTAGCGGCTGCTGGCCTGCGGTTTAGCTCTCCTCCCCGCTCTTGATGTGCTCGTTAGAAAATCCTCGCTTTGGGTTCCAAGTGGGCTCCTGACGAACAGCCTGGAGCCCCTCGGGGTGGGCATTCGTGTCCTGGAACGTGGACGTAGGAAAGTGCAGCGCCTTTATCTTGGGCGCGTTCCCTTCGTCTGTGGCAATGTTTTCAAGCCTTTGTTGCTCAGAGCTTTTAAATAAGCATTTGTTTGCTTATTTTTAGCTTGTGTTTGAAAGAGCTGTAGCAAAAATCCCAGTGTTGCTTATAAAATCTGATCCCTTTGCACGCTTTTTTTTTTTTGGTGGAAGACAGTAGCGTTTTGGCTTCTGAACTATCTTAACTTACGAACCGTTTTAGTGAAAACGCCTAAACACTTTGCATCGCCGAGCTATTTACGTGGCTTCTGGTTCCTCTGGGGGGAAGAAAAAAAACCACTTTGTCTTCCGTCGTGATGCGTTAGGATTAGTGGTTCCAGCTGCAGTGTGTGGTGCTCTTTTAAAACCCATCACGTCTGGCTAACGGAAGAGTGAGCTGGAGGTAGCGGGCGGATTCCGTTTAATCATTATAACCCTTCTTTTGGAGTGAAATGGCTGAGCGCTCGGAGGCGTTGCCTCCCTGATGCAAAGAAGGGGAATCGCTCTTTCCTGAGCCCGCCCGGAGTCATTGATCGTGTGCAGAGCCCGAGACACACGCGGTGTCTCGTCTCGGAGGGATTTGTTCCACAAAGGAAAGCATTAATACATCTTAAACCCCGGAGCTGCCATCTTACCCGCGACGAAAGCCTTGATGTTAAATCTCAAACATTAATAACGGGCTGAGGTTGCCTTAGTATAACTGTGACTCGAATTTGGATGAGCTCGGCGGAGCCGAGTTTTCAGGGATGCTGTTCCTTTCCCGATGTCTCTGCGCTAACAGCAGAGCGTAACGGCAAACGATACAAGTGAGGTAAATCGCCCGTATCCTCGCGGAGATTTGCATCTTGCCTCCTGTGGTCCATGGGGACGGTTTACCTTAAATAGAAGACGGGAGGTCACTGGACGGCCCTTCTGGCTGCCTCGTTTGGCATCGTTAAATCGCATCGCTTTTGGCCCACCCTGGGCAGTTTCTCTCTCTCGTTTGCCTGGTTGCTCTGATAACAAATCAATGTTTATGATTTTCATAACTCTGGGAATATCGACTTGTATCTGCCTTGATTTAATTAAGTCGCAGTCCATCAGAACGTCCTGGGCAATCCTGTTTCTCATCCAGATATTTTGATGAGTGGAGTGTTGGCACTGTCTGAGACACTTACGTCTTTTTTTTTTTTTAATAGACAGAAATTCCATAAGCGACTCTGCAGCCTTTAAACTTCAGTAGCTCACAGCTTACTTCTTTTTTTTTTTCTTTTTTTTAATACATGAAACTGTTTCTTAACCCCATTAACTTTTTTTTCTGGGTCGCGGTAGTAGCACGCAGGTAGTATGTTCCGCGTAACCCTCTGGCAGACGCAGTGTAAATTAACTGGAAGAGCTGACTGTGAGGAGGTGTTTGGAGTCCAGTCAAGCAAATGGATTGTTGCTAAGGCAATAGGAGACAGAGAACAAAATAAGCGTGCCGTGGTGAATCAGCAGACTTCTAGATAGCCGTGGAGGTAACGTCGAGTTCTTCCTGCTGAAATTGCTCTTAAAAAAAAAAAACCAAACCCAAAAAACCTCAACTTTTGAAATCCAGTGGGCCCTCTCCTGAGAAGGGGAGGGCTTGGAGCTGTTGGCCTTGCCCGTGGAAGGCTGTGTGCGTGTTTTCTCCCTAAACCCTGCTTGTTAAAAAGTCCGTAGCAGAACCTCCTCCATCCCCTGGAAACGATGCGGTGGCCGGGGCCAGAGGTCTCCGTAGCATCTGAGATGTTTCTTCTGCCTCTCCCAGGATGTTTGATGTTGGTGGCCAACGGTCGGAGCGGAAGAAATGGATCCACTGCTTTGAAGGCGTGACGGCGATCATTTTCTGCGTGGCCCTCAGTGATTACGACCTCGTCTTGGCCGAGGATGAGGAAATGGTACGTTATGGAGGAGTTGCCGGGTGCTGTTGCAGGAGTTCCCACCTCCTGAGAAGGGAGGTGGAATCATGGGGTGGGCACGTCCCCTGGCTTGCTCCTCTCGGTACGGTTGTTCAAGGGCTGTGAAGATGAGCGTTTCCTTGCAGCAGCCCGCGGTGTCTTGCCCCAGAAACTGATAAACGTAATACCTAAATGAGATTTTTCTCCAAACCCTGGTTACGGGGAGATGCCTCGAGTTGTCCCTGCAGCCTGTTCCCCTGGGTGTACTTCCGCGGAGGAACAAACGCTTCCCCGGGGGAATCAGAGGATGAGGAGGTGACCTGACCCCTGCTCGGGGTTGTGGCCATGTTCTTCCTGATGGAGTGACAGTGGGGATGTGTCAGGGACACTCGACTCTTAGTGTGGCCTTTGCAGCAAAGCCTCTCTGTCCCCGCACCCCGTCCTCCCCTAATCACTCTGGAATGACACGTCACCCTTCGCGTTTGGTTTATTTTCCAGAACCGGATGCATGAGAGTATGAAACTGTTTGACAGCATTTGTAACAACAAATGGTTTACAGACACGTCGATCATTCTCTTCTTGAATAAGAAAGACCTGTTTGAGGAAAAGATTAAGAAGAGCCCGCTAACGATCTGCTACCCAGAGTACACAGGTACAGTTGGGCTCCTGAAACGGCGTTTTATTTGTCACTGAGGCCATGAGTGAGTCTGTTTAAAGCCCACACACTCCAGGGATAACTTAAAAGCTTATCTTCTTCCCCCCTCTTCCCTTAGCTCTGTCTCTTGGGCAGCGTCTTTGGGCTATCCAGTTAGCTGATAGCTCATCGTCTCGGAAGAGATGTGCTCATGCGTGTCCGTGGTTCGGAACAACCTTTGTCCATGGGTTTTATGGCCTGGAGTGTTGCACTCCAGCAAATCAAGGTCACTGCGCATTTCCCACCCGTTAGTAGGACAATACTTTCAGCTAACTTCCATTTCTGAGGCTGTGAAACTTATCCACGCCCCAGGTACGGCAGTTGTCCGCCCTGCTCTGTCCGTCTTTCAGCAGCAGCCTGTTTTGCAGCCCATCCCTACCACGGCTCGATGCTTCACCTCGGCACTGCTCGAGGCATTGAGATTTTTTGAAACGGTCCTTCCTTCAAACCTGCTTATTCCTGTCATAGAATCATAGAATGGGTTGGGTTGGAAAGGACCTTGAAGATCATCCAGTTTCACCCCCCTGCCCTGGGCAGGGCCACCTCCCCCCAGCCCAGGTTGCTCCAAGCCCCGTCCAACCTGGCCTTGAACACCTCCAGGGATGGGGCAGCCAC
>NW_009650118.1:8334-13049 GCF_000708025.1 Charadrius vociferus | reverse complement strand
TTTTCGCCTTCTCTTCTCCAGGCTGAACCCCCCCAACTCTCCCAGCCTGTCCTCCCAGCAGAGGGGCTCCAGCCCTCCCAGCATCTCCGTGCCCTCCTCTGGCCCCGCTCCAACAGCTCCGTTTCCTCCTGCTGTTGGGCCCCCCCGAGCTGGAGGCAGTATCCCAGGTGGGGTCTCACGAGACCTGTCATTTGTCACTCTTCTGATAGAACCACGTGTTTCTAGCGTGAAGTGTGAGTATCCCCTCGTAGCCATCCCCGGGCGCGGAGGCTGGAGCGGGGAGCCGTCCGTGAGCCGCAGGAGTGAGCGATTTGCCCAAGGTCACTGAGCAGAAGCTGGGAATAGACTTCAGATTTACAAGAAGGGGTTAATGGTGGATTTGGATTTGTAGCTGGATAAGGCAGATGGTTGCAAGCAGCTTAATATGGACTTAAAAGATCTCTCTGCTGTGAACTTCTGGCCAAAGTGAGGGATCTTCTCTTTTTCAGGCTCCAACACGTACGAGGAAGCGGCTGCGTACATCCAGTGTCAGTTTGAAGATCTGAACCGGAGAAAAGACACCAAGGAGATCTACACGCACTTCACCTGCGCCACTGACACCAAGAACGTGCAGTTTGTGTTTGACGCCGTTACAGATGTCATCATTAAGAACAACCTGAAGGAATGTGGGCTCTATTGAGAAGGAAGGGATGCGGGAAGAAGGTAGGGGAGGGAGGGGGGAAGAAGGTAAGGGAGGGATGCGGGAAGAAGGTAAGGGAGGGAGGGATGCGGGAAGAAGGGAAGGGAGGGAGGGATGTGGGAAGAAGGGAAGGGAGGGCGGGATGCGGGAAGAAGGTAAAGCTCATGGCGTTTGAGCGTTGCGCACCAGCTCAGACGGGCTTTGCCTTGCTCCTCGCTAACGCTTGCTGTTTTCTTCCTTTTCAGCTTTTTTTTTCTTTTTTTTTTTAAAAAAAAAAAAATAAATGACGTGGCGTTTTTGAGAGCCAGACTCTTTGCTGCCTCGCGGGGGACAGCTGCAAGCATGAAACAGGACCAGGGAAACGCAAACAGCATGCAGAACCGTCGCATTCTTTAGCACAATCTTCTGTATTAGGGACCTTTTTATTTTTTTTTTTAATTGAGATGGATGGGATGTTGAAGTTAGGTCAAGACGGAACAACTGTTAGTGGGACTCGATCATCCCGGCGTCGTTGGGACGGCGTAAGCTCCGATGTGTACAGCTGTTGTGAAGTTGAGGTGCTGGATTCCAGACCTTCGATATGTAGCTTTCTCTCTTTCTTCGGTTAACAAACCACCACTAGTCTGTTTTTAAGGGTTACTTCTTTAGTTTTTTGTTTGTTTTGGTTTTTTTTTTTTCCATCGAGAAAATGATAACTTTACTAAATTTTAGTTCTTTATTTGCAAATGAATCTTCTTTTAAAAATAATAAATAAATTAAAAAAAAAAAAACAACAAAAAAATAAAATAAAAATCACTTAACTATGCACATGTGACCAGATCATGCAGAAAGTATTCCTCTTAGCAGGAACTCTTTGTTTTTAACACTTGGTATGGTCAGGATTTAATATTTCTGCAACTACTTAAAGGATCCGTAGAGCTCTTACGGCGCTAGCTTCGCCTTTTTTTCTGGTGTGTGATTTGTCACCATCCTGCGACCGTAAGGTTTTGGTATTATTTTGTTTTGGTTTGTTTTCAGAAGGGGCTCGGGCAGCGGGATGAGCGAGTCTTTTTAGCTTACGGTTAGGGCTGAACCTGGTTTATGCCGATACCCACATCGAGATTTCCTTCTGCGCGGTGAGCGCAACGCCAGCTTTCCCGGCCAGCGCCTGCCCGACCCGCCGCGCTTGGAGACGGCGAAACGCTGAGCTCCAAACCGGCCGGGAACCGCGTGCTGCTACAGAGCTACTATAAATCAACCACTTTTAGATTATTATTTTTTTTTTTTTAGTTGTTGTTGGGGTTTTTTTGTGTGTGCATTTTTTTTTTGGTCGAAACCGGTGGGGCAGTTTTGTAAAAGGGGTGCACCTTTTTCTGCATTTACCATGGCCTTTTCTGTTCGGAGCCTCCCAGACTGTATCGACGAGCATGCCTTTACTTTGTATATGTGGTGCCAAAATTCCTCTTTGCCAGCGTTTTTAACCGTAGGAACGGTCGTTAACCGGTCAGGACATTCCTTTGCTGAACCATTGCATTGAAACTCTTCCCTCCCCCCACCCCTCCCCAGTTCGTCATGTGTACAGTTTCGATCTGTTATAGTTGTTAGCAGTATTAAAATGGTGAGTAAAACAGTTTTGCCTTTTTCTGTGCTTTATTCTTAGTTTTCCCAGGAGCGTTTCCTCGCACACACACACCCCACACCCCCCCCTAACACCTTTTGGGTTTTGGAGGAGGAAGGGAAGAGCTTTGATGGGAAATGGGTGTAATTAATGGGCTGGAAGGTGCTTTATCGTACGCGACTCTCGCAGAATCACAGAATGTTCAGAGTTGGAAGGGACCTCTAGAGATCATCTCGTCCCACTCCCCTGCTGAAGCAGGACTGCCCAGAGCACATCCCTCAGGACTGCATCCAGGCGGGGCTTGAAAACCTCCAGAGAAGGGGACTTCCCCCAGATCGGGACAAAGCGAGAGAGAAGCAAAGAACAGCAACGGGCTGCAGGGCAGAGACAGGAAGAAAAAAAGCGGGACAAGGATGAGGAGAGAAAGACAGAAAGAAAAAGACAGGGGCGCGTAGAGCAACAGAGAAAGAGGGACTTGGAGAAGAGAGGGATGGGGAGCAGAGCCCAATAATAGATAGGAGAGGTACAGGGAAGTGAAGACAATGACACAGAGGGAAATGGGAGGGGGGCCAGGGAGGGACTGGGAGGCAGAAGAGGGCTGACACGGCCCCAGGGGCCTGGGATTCACCACAGCGCCCGCTCTCTGCACTGCCAGCAAATTCTAGAGTTCAGGCACTTCTGTCTCTGTCTGTCTGTCTGTCCTTCCCCCGCTTCCTCTCCTCTAGCTCCGCCTCACGGGCGTCCCGGGCCTCCCCATCACCTGGGCAAAGGCTGCACCTCCCCACACAACATGGCCGCCGGGCAGCCCTGTGCCCCAGGAGTACAGCTCCCAGCATGCCCTGGGGAACGCCTGCTCCCAGCATGCCCTGCGGCGCGCCTGCCTGCCCTCCGATCCTGCGGGGACACCCTCCCGGGCAGCCACCATGGCCGCCTCCCTGGGGCTGCCCGGGCCCAGGGCCAGGCCCCGGAGCCCCTGTGGGGCTGGGAGGAGGCGGGGGAGAGAGGGGGAGAGCGCCAGAGAGGGGTGAATTAAAAAATGGGGGCAGGGAGCCGGATGGAGAGTGATGAGGAGAGACCAAAAATCTCATTTATGAGCAACTGCCTCCATTTCTTGAGCACTCAGGAGCCTCAGGGCGCTCTTCAAGATTGGGGTTGTGCTGCCCGGGTGGCGAACGGCCGCGTCCCGTCGTTCATCAGGATTACCCACAGATGGTTAATTTACTCCTTCTTTACAGCTCCGGTCTCACTGCCCCTTTTGACCCTGAATGTGGGGGGAAGATGACAGCTCTGGATGCTGATACGGGGCGCGGATGTGGCCCGTTTCAACGACGCTTGCCTCGAAATAACAGAATTATGCACTTTGGGGCTGTTTGTGGGCGCTGGAAGCGGTTACTCCGCGCGGCACCGCTACGATGAGCGCTTTTCTATTCGGGGAAGCTTCCCCGAGCTGCCTGGAGCTCTGCTGGCCGCCTGACGGCTCCCCGCTAGCCGGCCACGGGGCTTTACTGCGTCTTCACGCCAACGCGGGGGACAACTCACCTTTTTAACTGAATTTGTGCAAACCTGCCCCGTAATTAATCGCTCCCTCGATGCTGGAGCAGCAGTAGAAGCCCGGCACTGCGATGGTGGTGGTTTGTCTCACGCCAGTGTGAGGGGGCTGTGGCTGGAAAGGGTTTTTTTTTTTCCTTTTTGGCCTGTGGTTTAGAGGCCGAAGGTTTAGCGCATCCCCTGAGAGCTTTACGCTGCTGTCCACGGCCTCGGGAGAAGGGAAATCCACCCCGCCTGCTGCCTCGGCACGGGATTTTTGGTTTTCCGTGGTTCCCAAATTGGGTTTTTGGGTGAAATCTCAGAAACCAGTTTGGTTCACAGCACGATGCTGAGGTGCCGCGCTCCCCCGTCCTGCCTCTTCCCACGGGGGAAGCTTCCCGCTTGCTTTATTATTCTTTTTTCTTGTGGCCCGGTGGCACCTGTGTCTCCGTGCCCAGTGGTGGCCCCTCTCCGCAGCACGCGGGGCCACCGGTCGCCGGCGGTGGTGGGAGATGCTCGTGCGGAGCGTGATGGGAAAGGGGGGTAAAACGTGGCGGGGGGCAAGCGCTGGGAGGCAGCGGGGGGAGACGGAGGTGGGAGAAATGATGAGACACCCACGTCATGCGCAGTTCTTTATTGGGATTTTCCTACAGACAAACGAAGCTGTTGCGGGAGGGGGTCCCCGCAGCGAACACCGAGAGGATCCGGGACGTGTCTACAGGACCGGCGTAGCTTTATTTACAAACAGTAAAGAGCGAATACAGCTCTAAATAGCAGAACGACAATCTTTCAAGTAACTATTTCCTCTTTATCCGCCCCATTCCTCTGCTCTGGGTCCTTCCCCGAGACCCTCCCGCACCGGCTCCTGCCTTCGCTCGCTCACCCGCAGCTACAAATTCAGGCACAAAAAAA
>NW_009650118.1:7861-8242 GCF_000708025.1 Charadrius vociferus | reverse complement strand
AGCTTCCGTCTTCCCCAGAAATTCCCCGTTTAATTCCTTTTTTTTTTAATAAAAGGGAAGAAAGCAGGGGCGGAGGGACGGGCAAGGGACGCTAATTTTCCGGGCCGGTGTTGTCTTTGGTGTCAAACCGCGGCGGATCTCGTTCACAAATGGCAGACAGCGGGGTCTCTTTTGTTAGAAAAGAATAAAACACAAAAAAAAAACCAGACCCCAAAAAAAAGAGGAAATGGCCACGAAAGGGAGTAGGAAGTTCAGCTTCAGCCCCTTCCTACTTCGGGCTTGGTGGGGCAGGTCGTAGAAAAAGTGGGGTCCGAGTAACTTTAATTATATATATATATATTAATATTATTAATAATTTTTTTTTTCTTCTTTTTGGTTAAT
>NW_009650118.1:6772-7646 GCF_000708025.1 Charadrius vociferus | reverse complement strand
CCTTGTTTCATCCCCGCCACACCGCTGCCCCGCCGCACCCCCCAGTCCTGCCTCTTCCCATGGGGGAAGCTTCCCGTTTGCTTTATTATTATTATTATTATTATTATTATTATTATTATTATTATTATTATTATTATTATTATTTTAACTTTTTCTTGCTTCTCTATTAACGTTAAGGGATGAAGGGGGGTCCTGGAGGTTCCCTGGAAAACGAAGCGTCGAAGCCGGTGGCCGGGAGCGGGAAAGAGACTCCCACCGCTCCTTGGGGGCGATCGCCGGCCCCCAATTAAACCCCAATTAAACCCTCACGGTAACGAGGGGAGAGGCCGAGTGGAGCCGAGCGCGGCGTGGGATTCCCCTGCCATCTCCCCACCGCGTTTGGGGACCGCTGGGGTTATCCCCAGGGCTGGGCACCAGCTTCCCCGTCCCAGTTGCAAACTGGTGCGGCACCAGTGAGGGTGTTGCGGCAACGGGAGGCCCCGAGATGAAAATCTCCCTCAGGTGCGTAATTTGGGCTGTAATCTCCTGTTTTCATCGCCTCTCCCCGTGCAAGGGCGTGAAGCGGTCTGAGAAAACCAGTTCGAAATAACAACTGGGCTGAGCGCCCCCCCCCGCCCCCCGCAGTGGGAGGCTGTTGGGGAAGGGACCGGACCCCACCGGGGGTCTCGTGGGGATCCCCACCTCCTCTGGGGGGACCCCAAAATTCCCCCTGTCCTCGCTCGTGCCAGCACATCCCCCCTCGACCCCGTCTCTCTCAGGTTTCCAGACTGTGTTTGATGACCCACATCCCATCATGTCATCATCCCCCCCTCCCCCGCCCCAATATCCCCCGGGTTTCTTTTTTTTATTTTTTTTTTTTTTTTCTTTTTTTCTT
>NW_009650118.1:5662-6742 GCF_000708025.1 Charadrius vociferus | reverse complement strand
TTTTCTTTTTTCTTTTTTCTTTTTTTCATTTTTTCTTTTTTCCCCTTTATTTTTCGTTTTTTCCTTTTTCCCCTTTTTTCCTTTTTTCTCCTTTTTTCTTTTTTTCCTTTTTTCTCCTTTTTTCTTTTTTCCCCTTTTTTCCTTTTTGCCCTGTCTTCCCCCTTTTTTCTTTTTTTCCCTATTTCCCCCTTTTTTCTTTTTTTCCTTTATCCCTATTTCCCCCTTTTTTCTTTTTTTCCTTTATCCCTATTTCCCCCTTTTTTCTTTTTTTCCTTTATCCCTATTTCCCCCTTTTTTCTTTTTTTCCTTTTTCCTTATTTTCCCCCTTTTTTTCTTTTTTCCTTTTTTCCCTATTTCCCCCTTTTTTCCCTATTTTCCCCCTTTTTTCTTTTTTCCTTTTGTCCTTTTTCCCCTTTTTTCTTTTTCCCCCTTTTTTCCTTTTCCCCCCCTATTTTCCCCCTTTTTTCTTTTTCCTTTTTTTTCCCTATTTTCCCCCTTTTTTCTTTTTCCTTTTTTTTCCCTATTTTCCCCCTTTTTTTCTTTTTTCCCTATTTTCCCCCCTTTTTTACTTTTTTCCTTTTTTCCCTATTTTCCCCCTTTTTTTTCCCCTTTTTTCCCTTTTCCCCCCTCTTTTTTTTTCCTTTTTCTTTTGTTTTTTTTTTTTTTGTGGTTAAATAACCGTTTCTCGGGTACCTGCCACCCGGGCGCTCAGAAGAGGCCGCAGTCATTGAGGTTCTCTTTGATGATGACATCCGTGACGGCGTCGAAGACGAATTTGACGTTCTGCGTGTCTGTGGCACAGGTCATGTGGCTGTAGATCTCCTTCACGTCCTTCCGCATGTTGAGGTCGAGGAATTGGGTCTTGATGTAGTTTCCCGCGTCTTCAAACGTGTTGGGACCTGCGGAGGGAGGAGACGGCGCTGCCGCTGAGCTGCTCCCGCGGGAGATGGGCATCGGAGCTGAGCGAGGACCCGGGGGATGCTCAAGGCTTGTTTTTAAGAGTTAGATGGGAAATCTCCCTCTGGAGGAGGAGGAGGAAGAGGAGGAGGAGGAGGAGGAGGAGGCGGAGGCGGGGGAGGA
>NW_009650118.1:3407-5641 GCF_000708025.1 Charadrius vociferus | reverse complement strand
GTGTGAGGAGGGTGTCTCGAGGCGGGGGAAGGAACCCACTCACCGTCGTAATCTGGGAAGCAGATGCTGAGATGGACCTTCTTGATCTTTTCCTCGAAAAGGTCCTTCTTGTTGAGGAAGAGGATGATGGACGTGGCGGCGAAGAACTTGTGGTTGCATATACTGTTGAAGAGGTGCAGGGATTCGTGCATGCGGTTCTGCAAGCAAAGGGGGCTCCGGGTTGGTAAATCATTTATAAACCCCTTTTGGCCACTGCAGCCCCCCGAAACCCTCTCCGGTTCCCGAGACGAGAGCTTTTCCCGCTGCTGCTGGGGACGCTCCTGTTTGCCACATCAGCAACCGGCGCCGTTGCCGGTCCCCCGTCTGCACCGAGCATCCCTCATCCCCATCCGAAACATCCCCCCGCTGTGCCACGGTGCGAGCGACCCGGAGCAATCCGGGTGATGCTCAGGATGGGGAACGGCTTTAAGCAGCTCCGGGGCAGCGCCACCCTCCGATTCCTCCTGGCTGCTTCTGGGGCGTTGAGAAACGAAGACGTACGGTGGGAAAATTATCCGGGGAAAACTTCGTGGCTCTTCCGCGGCTGCTGGAAAGCGCTGGGTGAGGGCGTCGAGCTGCCGTCCCCGTCATCCAGGCCCTGCTGTGGGATGCTCTGGCTGGACTGCGGCCCCCGGCCGTTACCCGCCGCTTCGGAAAGGTGCGGGGAGAAGGAAGAGCTCCGGTTTTAAGGCAGATGTACAGTTTGTAGTTCGCTGTAGGGGCATCCTCAGCAGGACTCAGCTCCGTCCGCCCCCGGGGGCTTCTGCTGCCCCACTGAGGGAGAGTGGACCTCCTCCGCCGTCATCTGGCAGCCGACAGGTTCTCCAGGGGTGACAGGGATGGTTTTGCCTCATCCATCTTCCCATTGCAGCAGCTTTTCTGTATAGCTTCGGCGAGCGGGGCACCTGCAGGGATGGCTTTGGCCAAATCCTGCCCCATCCTGCACGGGGGAAGTGTTACAACCTCTCCGGAGGGCTTCGATGGGAAAGATGCTCTCTCCTTCCCCCGCCTGCTCCTGCCCGGCCTTGGCGAACCCCGGCGGTGGTGGATCCCGATCCCAGCCCGGCTCCCGGCGAAGGCGTTTGGACCCCGGAGCACCAAGGAGCATCCATGGGACCGGACGGTGTCGGAGACGCGGGCAGTGATGCTTCACCCCAGTCCCTGAGGTAGGGCAGAAGACAACCGGCTTCTCCTGCTCTGCTCGTCGTCACCCCGTATTTCCTCCGAGAAATGACCCGTTTGGGGGCCATCACGTTCCTCCTCTCCAAACTTCCACCCTCGAAGCTGTTTTTCCCCGGAGCATCCCTCACCGGGCAGCCGGAGGGCTTTGCCTGATGGCCTTGTGCCATCCTTCCCCCCTCGGGGGGGTGAAAGCCGCCCCTTATTGCTGCTTTTCTGCCCCACTTTGGGGGGGCACTGCCGGGCAAGAGGTGCCTCCGGGTGAGATTTTTTCCTTCATGGAGACCGGTTCGCATCTCTTCCTCCCCTCCCGTGCCGGGTTTGGCTCCTTCGGGTTTGCCCGGGTGGTTTTCCGGCGTCTGGGAGCGTTCCCCGGTGGGACAGGGGCTCTCGGGAGGAGGTCGGTGTTGGGAGCGCTTCACCCGTGGGCGCTCGGAGGAACCAGGGGGTTCCTCGTGGGCCGCGGGGAGGGGAGACCCACAGCCCTACAACCCACGTTTCGGCTTCGTTGGGTTGCTCGTGTTCCAGAATAAGTGCTGAGACGTTTACTGGGTGCAACTGGGTGGGAGCCAGCTCCATCCCGCATCTCCCACCCCTTCCCCGCAGCACCCAGACCACCAACCGGCAGAGTGTAGGTCCCCCTCCCTCTGTGACCCCCACCCCAGAGCACCCGGTTCCTCTCTCCCGAGGCACCTCCTGGACCCCGACCCACCACTTCGTCGTCCTCCACCAGCACCATGTCGTAGGCGCTCAGCGCCCCGCAGAAGATGATGCAGGTCACCCCCTCGAAGCAGTGGATCCACTTCTTGCGCTCCGATCTCTGCCCTCCCACGTCGAACATCCTGGATGGGGCGGGAGGTGACACGTCTGGTCCTGTCACCCACCACCGTGATGGTCCCAGCACCCTGTCCTCGGTGGCGGCAGGGATGCAGTGACCAACCGTAGAATCACAGAATGGTTTAGGGTGGAAGGGACCTTGAAGACCATCTCGTTCCACCCCCTGCCCTGGGCAGGGA
>NW_009650118.1:2211-3042 GCF_000708025.1 Charadrius vociferus | reverse complement strand
GGAGGGGGATCCTGGAGGGGCCACCCCACCCACCTGAAATTCAGGTCTTTGACGGAGAACTTGGTCTCGATGATGCCCGTGGTCTTCACTCGGGATCGCAGCACGTCCTGCTCGTTGGGGAGATATCCGGGAGCTGTGATCCTGTCCAGCTGGTTCAGGTAACTGGGGGGGATAGGAGGGGACGTGACCCACTGCTGAGGGGGTGCCCATATCCCATCCTCCCCCCCCCTCCCCCCCGCTGGCTTTTTGGGGATGGTTTGGGGGCTGATCTCTGCCACACATCGGGACTCCAAAGCAGCACCATCCCTGGGCGAGCTGGGGGGCTGCAGGGACGTCGGGCAGGAGGAGGTCCCAGTGGGATGGTGGATGGCACTGGTGGTATGGAGGGTGGTTCCGGTGGGATGGAGAATGTCACTGGTGGGATGGGAGATGGTCCCAGTGGGATGGAGGATGTCACTGGGGGGGTGAGGGATGGTCCCAGTTCAATGGAGGATGGCACTGGTGGGATGAGGGATGGTCCTGGCGGGATGGAGGATGGTCCCAGTGGCATGGAGGGTGGTCCCAGTGGGATGAAGGATGGCACTGGTGGGGTGGGTGCTGGTCCTGGTGGGATGGAGGATGGTCCCAGTGGGATGGAGGATGGCAGCCCCCGGGGTATTCCCAGGACGGGGGAGGGGACTGATTTTGCCAGGCTGGGTGGGAAAGGGGGGGGGTGGGGGGAGGTGGACGGTGTCCCCACCGTACATCCCTATGTGTCCCCCCCCCATCTCGGGCCGGTGACCCCACTCACTACGCGGCCGAGTCGTTGAGTTGGTACTCGGCGGGTCGGTC
>NW_009650118.1:0-776 GCF_000708025.1 Charadrius vociferus | reverse complement strand
GGGGGGGGGCAACTTCCACTCGCTAATGGCAACTCATTAGGCTAATGATGGCTAACGAGCTGCGGGGAGAGGGGTCTCCTTGGGAGGAAGAAAGGGAGAGCACGAGGAGCTGATGGGACCGGGGGCTGTCTGTTCCCATCCCCATCCTCACCCTCATCGTCATTGTCATCCTCACCCTCATCCCTGTCCCCATCTCTGTCCCCATCCTCATCCTTGTCCTTGTCCCCATCCCCATCCTCGTCCCCATCCCCATTCCCATCCTCATCCCCATCCCCGTCTCCATCCCCGTCCCTATCCCCCTCCTCATCCTCACCCTCATCCTCATCCTCGTCCCCATCCCCATCCCCATCCTCACCCTCATCCTTGTCCTCGTCCCCATCCCCATCCCCATCCTCATCTCCATCCCTGTCCCTATCCCCATCCTCACCCTCATCCCTGTCCCCGTCCCCATCCCCGTCCCCATCCCCATCCCCATCCCCTGGTTGCCTTCACCCCCTTCCCATCCCCAACAACCCCATCTCCTCCAGCACCAACGAGGTCCCCTACAGCCGGTGGGGACACGGGGACATCTCCCGCATCCTCCCTGGTGGGACCATCCCTTCCACCCTTACCCAGCAAGAGCAACTTGACCGTCTTGGCCTCCTTATCCGCGTCCTCCTGGAGCTTCTTCTCCAGCTCCTTGGACCTCTTGGCCATCTCCTTGTCCTCGGCGCTGGCCCCGCTCCCCATGGCCTCGTCTTCCTCCTCTAACGCCTCGAGCTCCTCTAGGTCCCCGG
>NW_009650117.1:2223-2464 GCF_000708025.1 Charadrius vociferus | reverse complement strand
GAGAAGTCCCCCCACGAGCAGGAGATCAAGTTCTTCGCCAAGGTCAGGGGGACCCCAAAGTTGGGGGGGGGACGGGACAGCGTGGCTTCGCTACAGGGACCCCCTCAGCCCCCCACCCCACCCCAGGGGGGCGGAGAAGGGGCTGTTTGGGGTCTCTATGGGGTATTTGGGGTCTCTATGGGGTGTTTGGGGTCTCCTATAGGGTGTTTGGGGGTCCCTGTGGGGTCTTTGGGGGTCCCTC
>NW_009650117.1:0-396 GCF_000708025.1 Charadrius vociferus | reverse complement strand
CCCCCTCCCCCCGTGTCCCCCCTCAGCCTCTTCTGCAAGCTGGCCGCCCTCGTGCGCCACCGCGTCTCGCTCTTCGGTAAGGGGCCGCGGCCGCGGGGACGGGAGGGGACAAGAGGGGACAGGGGGTGTCCTGGTGGCACCTGACCCCCCCTCACACCTCCTCCCTGTGTCCCCTCCCCCCCTGAAGGGACGGACGCGCCGGCGGTGGTGAACTGTCTGCACATCCTCGCCCGCTCCCTGGACGCCAGGTGGGACCGGTGCCACCGCCGTGATGTCCTTGTCCCCACGGGGCCACCGTCCTTGTCCCCAGGGTGTCCCAGTGCCACCGTCCTTGTCCCCAAGGTGTCCCTGTCCCCATGCTCCTCTCACCCCAAGGTGTCCTGGTGCCACCACCAT
>NW_009650116.1:0-494 GCF_000708025.1 Charadrius vociferus | reverse complement strand
GGCTTCAAAGCCCATCTGTGCCTTCTGTGGGACTGTCCACTGGGAACTCGAGCAGCACTTCTCCTGAAAGAACTGCACCTTGGGGGTGTTTTCCTCTGCAACTCACATACGCATGTCCATAAAGTCGAAGTAGGCTTTCCATCCCAATTCCTTATGTTTTCTCCCTGATCACACAGGGTAGCCCACAGAATGTGTTGTGGTGTGTATTGTTTCTCTCTAATGGGTTTATTAGGGAAGCATTTTTCCTTAATGGCTGAAACGCCTGTCGGTACAGGTTGGGAGTCCACACTATTCGCCAGTTGGGATATTTTGTTGAGCATTCTACGCAACGATTCCTTGGAGTTATCAGATGCTTTTCTCACAGCTGAGACATCAGCCTGCAGAGGAACACTCTGCAGTTTCTCCAACATCTCATCAAGCTGTTGCCTAGATTTTTCAGATGTTTTTTCCATGGCTGAGATGTTGACCTGTTGACGCGGAAGCTTGGACAGATA
>NW_009650115.1:65740-66431 GCF_000708025.1 Charadrius vociferus | reverse complement strand
AGCCAGCTCCCACAGCAGCGCTGGTGCTGGGCTTCCAGGGATGGGGGAGACCCAGGACTGCGGGGCCGTGCAGGGACCCCGGCTGGGGAATCCCTTCCCACGTGGGATAGGCGCCCGAGGACACCGAGAGGAGGGAAGGAGAGCCAGGGAGGCAGGCAAGGGGGCGCAGGGAAGACTGGAAGAGGCATCGATGGAGGACTGAGACCCAAAACCCACTTCGGTGGCTTTGGCACAAAGTTGAGACTGAGCTTCGTGGCACTGCTGGCAGGGGAGATGCTCTCCGGGCTGTGGGACGATGCTCGCAGGTAGCAGGGCTGAGCACAAGGTCGGTCCCACTCTGCTCTGGTTCCCCAAATCCCTGGCGTGAGGGCTGGGCCAGCGCAGTGAGCCCCCATTTCAGTGCTGAGCGGGGCGGCTGTGTGTTTTCCCCTGTGTTTTCCCAGCAAGCGCCCAGCCTGTGTGCCATGACAGCGGCACGGCGCGGTCCTGGGCTGCTCCCGGCTCGGTGGTGCCAGGCTCAGTGCCGGAGCACCCGCAGCGGGTGCTGGAGCCGGAGCTCTTGGCGCTGCTCAGTCCGCAGTGGCACCGAGCAGCACCACGCTGCACAGCGCCTGCCCCGGGAACGCTGTGCCAAGTGGCCGTGTGTATGCCGAGAGCGATGCCGGGTCTCAGAGTGATGCCGGGTCTCGGC
>NW_009650115.1:62529-64238 GCF_000708025.1 Charadrius vociferus | reverse complement strand
AGGGCAGGAGAGGGTGCGGGTGCTGGGGAGGGAGGGCGGCTGAGGCTGGGAGGGGGGATGTCCCCAGCTGTCCCCAAGCCTGCGCCCACCTCCACCCCCCGTCTCCCTTGGCCCAGAAAGGGGACATCATCGGCATCATCGAGAAGCCGCCCGTGGGCACCTGGACCGGGCTGCTCAACAACAGGGTGGGCTCCTTCAAGTTCATCTACGTGGATGTCATCCCTGAGGAGACGGCCCCCGCCCGCAAGAGCCGGGGTCCCGGCAAGAGCAAGCGGCCCAAGCCCAAGACCCTCCACGAGCTGCTGGAGCGCATCAACCTGCAGGTAAGGGACGGTGGCCCGGGGCGGGGACAGCGGCACCCAGCACAAGCCCAGGGTGCCAGCAGCAGGACCACCCTCCTCTCCGCTCCCCCTCATCCCTGTGGGTCCCACCACTTCATGCCCAAGCACCGCTGGGGAGGCAGGGGGGACACACGGGGCTTTCCTGGATGATTCTTGGGCAAGTGCCAGCCATGGACTTGCACCAAGGTGGTAGCCACGTGGCTAGCACTGAGGGCCAGGCAAGGGAGAGCTGGGGGAAGCCATGCCGTGCTCCGCTCACCCCTCCGCCGCGCTGCCCGCCGCCCTCCCCCCCCAGCAGCACACCTCCACCCTGCTGCTGAACGGCTACCAGACCCTGGAGGACTTCAAGGAGCTGCGGGAGACCCACCTCAATGAGCTGAACATCACGGACCCCCAGCACCGTGCCAAACTGCTCACGGCCGCCGAGCTCCTCCTGGATTATGACAGTAAGAGCCGGGGGGGGGAGGATTTGGGACACCCCACGCTGACCACGGCCCCCGCGCCGGGCAGCCCCTGCCGCAGCCTCGCTGCCCGCTAACGCCACGTCCCGGCTCTCGCAGCAGCGAGCGAGACGGAGGAAGGCGACAGCTCCGAAGCCCAGCCTTCGCCCTTGGAGCCCAAGGGGGACATTCCCCGGGACTCGGGCTGCTTCGAGGGATCGGAGACCCTGGACGGCAGCCGGGAGGAGGCCGAGCTGGGGGGTCCCGAGGGGCAGCTGCGGGCGCTCTCCCTGGCAGAGTCCTCCTGAGCCTGCCCTGCCTGCTGGCACTGCCCCGCCGACGGGCCCAGCCCACAGCCGCTTCCAGTGGGTCCGGGCGGGAGGGGCCGGCCGCTCCGGCGGGGAAGGACAGGTAAGCGCCAGCAGTGGGACCGGCAGGTGTTATGGACAGCTCGGCCCTCGGTCCCCCGAGGCCGCCCCGTTCGCTGCCCCCAGGACATTTTGCACTGCGCTGCCTCACACCGCTGCCCCGACACAAGTGCTCCAGACAGCCCGGGGCACCGCGCTCCCTGCCGAGGGCCTGGATTGCCGCTCCTGGGTTTGCCCCACTTCATCCACAGCTTTAGGAGCTCCTCCTGGAGCCCTCGTCTGCTGGGCTGAGGGCACGGGAGCCTGCAAGGACAGAGAGGTCTGCGGCAGGCACGGCCGGAGCAAACCCAGCGCTGGGCAGCTGGGTGGGAGAGCGCAGAGGTGCCACCGAGCCCAGAGGTGCCACCGAGCCCAGCTCCTCGCCATCAGGGAGGACACCCGCACCGCCTTCCTCCAGCACCTTCCTCGCACCGCCAGGGCGGGCAGGGAAAAGTTCGCCGGACAGTTTGGGCTGTGGGGGGAAAGGCTCAGCTGAGCCGAGGGCAGCCCAGCGAGGGCAC
>NW_009650115.1:61359-61774 GCF_000708025.1 Charadrius vociferus | reverse complement strand
GTCAGGGAAGGGGAAAGAGGCAGCTGGCTTGGGGAGGCGCAGACAGAGGCAGAGGCTACAGCTCAGCCATTTTTCAAACCAATTAAGTTTCCTTCATTGTTTTAAAATTAAAAAAAAAAAAAAGAAGAAGAAGGAGGAAAGAAAAAATAAAGAAACCCCAACCCTCGCCCTACCCCCACTTCCTTCACAGAGAACCTGAACAGAGCAGGCAGGAACCACAGGTGCAGGCAGCATCCGCGGCAGCCCCAGCAGGCAGCACTCAACACACCGCGTTAGAAAAAGAGATTAGCAAAACCAAAAATAACACTTTTTCACAAGGAGTTTGAGATTTGGTCAGTAGCGTGTTCGGGCGGCTGGGAGAGGAGGGGTGCTCCCACCACCGGCGGGGTGTGGGGGGCCAGGAGCAGCCGGCCTG
>NW_009650115.1:48121-61301 GCF_000708025.1 Charadrius vociferus | reverse complement strand
GCCCCGAGCTCCTTCCCCTGTACGCCCCAGTGGGGAGCAGCTGCAGGGACACTGTGAACCTGCTGCCGGAGCCCAGGGCGGCAGCTCTGCCCTCTCACCCGGGAGAGGAGACCCTGGCACTACGGGAGAGGGGGCAGCACCGGTCGCCACATTACCACCACTTTTCCCGCTGCCGGGCACGGCCCGGGTCAACACTGCGAGGGGCCAGGGAGGAGGAGCAGGTTGGGAGGCACACATCAGGCTCCGGGGCGGACAAGGCTCCCTGCTTCGCTCCACGCCACTGTCCAAAGCGGGATGGCGTATGAGGCCAGGGAAGGAGGAGCAGCAACTTCATGCTGCCAGGCAGGAGCATCACGGAGAGAAAAGCAGGACTGCCCCGGCAGGACACCCTCCGCCTGCCACCCACTCGCCACGTGTCTGCGGGGAGGCACAGAAGTACCCAGCACTCGTGGTACGGGACGGAGAACCACCAGGGCACAAAACGGCCTTCCCTCCATCACCAGCCCTTGCGGGGACCCCGCAGACATGAGGCTCTTCCCAGCGCGGCTGCCAGGCACAGGACAGGGAGCGCTGGAGTGGAAGAGGAGCCCTGCCACGGCACGGAGCTCTCCCACCGCCCCCCGGCCCTGGCCTCTCCTCCTTCCTCTGCTGAGGAGGCGCAGATGGCCGACACCGCACAGCCAGTCCCAGGACAGCCAGCAAAGCCCAGGGAAGATTCAAGGCTCCGAAAGCCACTCGAGGATGGCTGAGAAAGGCAGGGCAAGGCGGAGGGGGGACGGGGGGGGACACGACGACACGACACAGAATCGGGGCTGAGGTTCTGCAGAGCAGCAGCTGAGCGGCGTGCCACAGCCTGGGGGGCAAGGGGAGGGCACGCCTGCGCTCAGCGCAGGCACCCGGGAGCAAGCACAGCCCTGGCATGAGCTGGAGAGCCAGCGGCACAGGCAGACCCTCCCCTGCAGCTTGATACACCCCTTGCACAACCGCTCTGCGGCCAGCGCGGGGTGGAGACAAGCGGCAGGAAAACGGGCGGCCCCCCTCCCTTTCCCTCGAGCCCCGAGTCAGGCGTGGGTCCCAGGGAAGGACGGGAAGGAGGGCCCCTGCCACGACTGCTCTCACGCCGCCTAAGTCACACGAAAAGAAGGAGCACGGGAAGGAAGCCACTTTAAAAATTGTTGCCAGCAGAACGCCTTCCCAGTTGTTTTGGCCCTTTTGGCACCAAAATGTCTCCTGACAACCCCTGCCACGTTCACCAATAAAACAATGCCACAGATTAGAGGAAGGAGGGAGGAGGGGAGAGAGGACGCTACTGCCATAAATTGTTTTCCCCTTCCCATCGGGATTCCTCAGCAGTAGGGAGCAGGCCGACCCTAACGTCGCTTCTGAGCTGCGTGACCACAAGTCATCTTTTCAGAGAGTCGGGGCCAGACGGAGGGACAGGCCCAGCCACCGAGCCGGTATTTAGCATCCAGGACAACCTGCAGCGCAAGAGGTCCTGCCTCGGCCTGCAGGCAGACCAGCCTCGGTGACCAAGGCGGGCCACTTGGGCTCGTTATCCTTTGACACCATGCAAGGCCAGCGCCAGCCCGCACCGCCTGCGCATCGAGGTGAATAATGACTAAAGCAAAATGGCCATGAGGAATCGTTTGCCTGCCATCCAGCCCATCTCCTCCTCTCCTCTATCACTTCCAGCTTTGATTAGACAAAACAAGAAAGTTCTCCCTTTCAAGCAGATGCTAGTGCTCTGCTTGCCCAGCGTCCTGGGATGGGACCGGGAGCTCCCCAGACGTTAGCTGCTTCTCCTCTGGCATCTCAGCATTGCTCAGGGATGGCACAGGGACCTGGAGAGAGAAAACAGCAGTGACTTGCGTGAATACGCCCCAATACAGAGCATCTCTTTGAGCACACAGACATTCAGCCCCACTGCCCTGCCCCTGCCTCCAGCTCCGCCAGGCAGAGGTCTCAGCCGTGCTTGGGAAAAGGAGAAAGGGTTTTGCCACCAAGCAGGCAAAACAGCAGCTTCACGAAGATCTGGAGCACTGGACTGCTCCAGCAGAAGCGGTCCGGACTGTTTCCAACAGCGAAACAGCAGCTCATGCCCAAGCAGGAGTAGGCCCAGCCATTTCCCACCACATCCACAGAAAAATTTAAGTGGGAAGGGGCCTCTGGAGGTCTCCTGTCCAACCACATCCTTAAAGCGGGGCTAATTTCGAAGACAGCGTGGGCTGCTCGGGGCCATATGCAGTGGGGCAATGGCTTTCTCCAAGCATGGAGATCCCACACCTGCGAGGGCCCTTCCCAGGGACAACCCTTCAGCTTGCACTCAGGGCCACAATAAGTCGCCTGCAGTCTCCTGCCCCTCCTCAACCCCTCCTAGACTCCGTAAGTGCCAGCTCCTGGGTGCTCTCATGGCAGAACGGACACCTCCAAAACCACAGCCAGCTGTGATTTCTTTTGAGGTTTACCTAGGAGCCAGAGGATCCCAGCACCCTCCCAGCCAGCTCCAGAGAGATGCTGGTTTCCCAGGCCAGAGCACAACAGGCTTTACATGGGCAGCCTCTCAGCAAAGCCCCAGGCGTTGCTTTGTTCCTGCTAAGCCACACCGCCAGCTTTCTCTCTGCAGGCCCAAAGCACCGGCAACTCCAAGCAGGCACAGCCCTTTCACCCCCACCCACAGAGGCAATCACTCACGGCACTCGGGTGAGGAACACTGCCATCCTTCTGCTGAGCACTGCTCTCCTCTGCCGGCGCGCCGGCGCCATGAGCAACGGTGGGATCTTGAGCGCTGGGTCCCCGTGGGCACGACTCCTCCTGAGCTGTGTTCTCCTCCTGCTGCAAGATGCCCCGTCTGTCCAAGACACTGCAAAACCAGAATCATACCATCAGAGACCCACGCCTCTCCTGAAGCCAACTTCTTTTCCTGGCAGGAAAAGTGCTGGTGAAGACAAACGTCAGGGGAAGGGGTTCCTTTCCAAAACAGGCTGTGCACAGCCCAAACCTAGTTTACAGTGTCTCTGTTCCCCCTGTGAGAACCAAGTCCCTTGGAGAGCAGCCCTGTTCAGAGTGTGGGAGCCCACCAAAATGAGCGCCCTGGAAAGAGCCTCTGCCACATACGCTGCCCCAGGGGAGGGGAGCCACTTCTCCACCAGCTTCCCAAGCACACGGTGATAACGAGCATATCACAAGCTTTGAATCACTGAAGATATGCAAAGAAGGCAGCACAAGACTTTCCTCCCCAGAGCATCCAGCCATGTCTCAAGTGACCTCCAGAAGCTCTCAACACACACAGAGCTGGGAGAAGAGCAGCCAGTTCTTGCACCCAAGCAAGGAGAGCTCCTCTCAGTCCCGCTCTGGGGGCAAAAATGGCAGGGCTGCCCCTCGAGAGCTTACCTGGGGGGAAGAGGTCCACAGAGCACCTCGCAGCAGTTCTTCACTATGTTGCCATGGCTGTAGGGATTCTGCACGCGGTTCTTCCCAGTCCAGGACCCCTTAATCTGCAACAGTCAGGGCACAAGCTCAGGTCTGCTCCACCGACACTGGCCCACAGAGCTCTGCCTCAGCCTGCAGGGCACGTCAGCAAGGTGGACACAGCCATGACACACCGAGGAAGTGAGGAGAAACAGAGATGGCTCAGAGGAACAGAAAGACTCTACTTACGTCTTCGTTGGTTGTCTGATTCAGTGCCACCAGGAAGGTGTGGAACCCAGTTAACCCCACCACCGACCACAGGGTGAAGAAACAGATGAGCACCTCCAGTACAGTGAGAACAGTTAAGGACTGGAAACAGCCTGGGAACAGTCCCAGCCCAGCTGTGTCACCACCCTGGGCACACTACCCTAACTTCTCTTCTTCTCCTAGACATAGTACTCTGTTTTACCCTCCTCCCAAAAGCCAAAAAATTGCTCCTTGCCTTGTAATCATGGGGGAAGATGCCCTGAAAGACTGCTTAGAGAAACCTGGGCATCAAGATTCCAGCCCCTCCATAACGCAGCTCACGCTAACCCCCAGCTTTGGAGAAGCCAACCCCACCGCACTGTGGAAGGATATGTCCCTGGGGTTTCCTTCAACGTGTTCAGAAACCCAATCTTCAGAGATTCTGCCAATACAAAGAGAGAGACAACTTTTTCTCTGGAACATCTCACCGAGTCCAGTTGCCTTTCCCATCCCATCACTTCTGGGTTCGCAACACCATCTGTATCCCCCCCTCACCCTTAGCCAGCCCAGCCTTCCACCTCTCCGCAGCCAGACTCACTCAGTGCTACGTAGACTATGTTGAAGGTGAAGATGTAGATGGTGAGGAGTGAGAGCGAGAGGATGAAGAGGTAGAAATAGCGGTAGTTCCTCTTCCCCACGCAGTTGCCCACCCAGGGACAGTGATGGTCGAAGCGCTCTGTGAAAGCGAAGATGGAGATCAGTGCTGCTCTAGCACGGCCCTGCCTGCCTCCAGACACTTACTCCTGTGCCTCGAACTCAAAAGTTGCCAAGGCTGACACAGGGTCCCTGGGCCATCAAATCCAACCTCTGCTAACTCAGGGCCTCATGTCACGGCCCCCTTCCAGAAGGGGAGGCCAGGTAAGAAAGTGCAAAAACAATTTACTGAGTTTTTTTGCAAATTAAGACAGAGTTTAAGAGCTTGGCTCCATGCATGTCTTCTCTCCCAGAGACCTGAGGTTTAACAGCTTTTACTAAAGCAGCACACAGGTTAGGTGAAGGGCTGGGGGTTCAGAAGTCCTTATCTAACCCACGTGCCACTTTACTCCTACTAGAATAATTAGAAGAGAGTTAAAGGAACTGCATAAACACTCACAGGGCTGGGAACCTGCAGAGGAGGAAAGGGATCCAAAAGAATGGGATTTCTTCCTTGAGAAGGGATGCTGAACATGAGCCAATTATGATATGCAAAAGAGCTAAGAGAACGTCTGCTATGCAGCAAGGGGAACAAAAACCAGGGGCACTCAATGTGAGAGCAGAATCTCCGTGCTGATGTAAGGAGCTGCTTTCACACAAGACACAGCTCTCCACTGGAACGCTCTAGTCCAGCAAGGCCAGCAGTTCAGTGAAACTCAAAAATGGACTGCACGTTTATATGGACAAGCTAGACTTACGTCAGACTAGTTATTGCCAAAGAAGAACTAGCAAAGACGAACCACCTGGCTTCAGGTTCTGAGCAAATCTCAAGCTCCTCGAGCTTAAGATGAGGCAGACTGTCCCCATCTGTTCGCAGCACACCACTCTGGACTCGCTCAGCAGGCGCAGTGTGAGAGCGAGACCAGGTGCAGATCTTCACCTGTTCTCTCCCAAAGGTTCTCACCTAACACCCAGGTGCGGGAGCAGGCACGGCCTCTTCTACTCACCCACACAGTTGTCGCAGATGCTGCAGTGAGAGGCACGGGGCGGACGGAAGATCTTACATGTGTAGCAATACTTCAGCTTCACTATCTGGTTGTTGATCTGGAAGTTTTTAATCCGCGGGGGCGGGCGCTGACCCTGCGGCACGGTCCCGTTGGTGGCCTCTGAGAGAGAGAACCAAGCAGAGATCAGACCTGCCTGCTACAACACGACAGGCCTAGAACGACAAGTCACCTCCCTGCTTTGCCTACCCGTGGGATCAGAGCCTGCTGGGTCTAGAGCCAGCGGCTGCAGCTCTGCTTGCACGGTCCAGAGCCAACCTGGCAGCTCGGAGGCAGGAAAAGGGATGCCAGAGCTTTCATGGGCAGACTGAGAGGGGTTGGGGGTGAGGGCGGTCACTGTACAGACCCACATCCACCACCCTTCATCTCTACCTGAAGGATCAAGGGGCTCACACCAAGCTTCCTGCCCCCCTTCCCAAACGTAAACTGAGCTTGTATGTACACAGCTACAGGAGAGAAAACAGCATGTGAAAAGATTGCCAGAAAGGGAAGCAGGTCCACTGCACCATCTTTTTGAGGCTCAGCCAAGCAGAGTTAGCCAGCAAGCGGTAAGATGCCCCATTTGGGGCAACTCTCACTTCTGGAGGGCCAGCTGGGACGAAAGGCTCTGCAGAGAATGTAGCCTGTAGATACGCCAGAAATACAGAGGCTTTTCCAGCCATCACCAGCTCAGCTGGCTCCACACTCACCGATCTCCATCTCGATGAAGGCTGCCTCGTCAGGCAGGGCTCTTGGGATCACCCCAGGATCACTGAAGCTCGTCCGCAGGAGCGTGGCCATGGCGAACAGGAAGAGAACTGCTGCAAACACGGGGATGGCTGGGGACAGCTGGACTGCCAGGTACCGACACCTGCAGAGAAACGTCAGGAGGCGATGAATCAGACTACCGCAAGGTCTGCCTGAGCCAGGGCCTGAAAGCCTGGCAAGGCATCAGAGTCCAGACTTTTCTGAACACTGGTTACATCTTGAGAAGAAAGGCTGTTCAGCACTTCCTCTGATCCCACCACCACAGGGGAACACCCCTGGGGCAGCTCTAACGACTAGCCATGATCAAAGTACCACCATAGAATTGTCTAGGTTGGAAGGGACCTTTAAGATCATCAAGTCCAAACCATGTTTTTAACCAGCCAGGCACAGCACACTTTCCTGCATTTTGTTTTGTTTCCAGCTCCCATTTTGCTCAGGGTCACGGGCAACGCCAGAAACGCAACCAGGCAGCTAGAAGGGTCTTGCCCAGAGGACACCCGCTGCAGCCAGTTGCCAAGGGACGGACCATGCCTCCAGGAGAAGCACCCAAGGCCCGGTCTGAGAGCCCACCTCTGGAGAAAGCTGGAAGGCACGGAAGCATGTCAGAATGGTGGGAATCTCTGGCTGTCCCCTAAAGAGGCAGCAGCTTCCACCACCACAGAAATTACTTTCCAGGGAGGAACTGCGTCCTGTGCTTTTCAGGAATGGATTCAGGTGCAAGTGCAACATTCCCCTGCAACACGCTGTCCGGCTTCCTTTGACTCGTCTGAGGTAGAGGACTCGACAGCTCCAAACGAAGTAGAAAGGCTCCTGCCCCAAGACAACCCCAGCTCGAGAGCGGAAACACAGTGTAACGTTTGTTTGCTTTATAAATACAGAAAGGTCCAATGAGGAATTTACGTCCCTAATCCCACTGATTGAAGCAGTGCAAAGGGAGCAAGGAGATTAATCTCACTGTGGCCCGTGCCACTTCTGCACACCCGCAAACACGTCTTCACGGGCACCGCAGCACAGGCTGAGCAGAAGGCCTGTACGGAGTCATGGTTTAGAGACATGCTGGGCTGAAAGAAAACATATTCTTACCCCGATTCCTTCAGAAAACCCCATTTATGTCGGGGTGAAGTTCCTATGGAGGTTTCCCATGGCTTAAGGGAAACCCCACCCAAATCCCAACGCTTGTGCAAAACTTCACCTCTCCTTGCACGCCTTGCTTTCCCAGTTCCTCCTAGCGAAGCCGGGTACCCAGGCTTTCCAGTGAGCCCTGACTCCACAGGGGTGGGTCCAACCCAGACTCCTGCTCCCATCCACAGTTGCTCTCCAAGAAAGCGTAAGGCTACTGTGGTGAAAGGCATGGGACCATCCTCCCCAGTGGAGCCGTCATCCTAAGAAAGGCGATTTCTACGACATTCGTAGCATTAACTATTTAATTCTGGATAGCCTTCCCACCCATCGCTTTTCCAAACGCAATAAAGTTTCTAGCTCCAGCTGGTTCCTTTGCAGCACTGAATTCTGCAAGCCCACCATCCACTGCAGGAGGCTTAATTTGCCATTGCTTGACTCCAGCGACTGTTCCCTGTGTGCAACAAGCTACAGAAAGGGCTGTTGACTGAGGCTGTGCAGTATGCTTTGGCCACACGAAGTGTCCACAGTGATGCACAGGACCCGTCCCCTAAACCAATGTCACTAATTTTAGACACTACAAACTCTGCAGTTACTCAAAACAACACAACCCTTAGAGTTGTCCGCGTGCAGAGCCCTGTCTGCGTTTGAGGAGCCAGGCTGAGCGGCCACAGGGCTGAGCTGACCGTCTGTAGGCAGCCTAAGATAACTTTCCTTTCCCTTCGCAAGGGCAAAGTCTAGAAAGAGAAATGCAAGTCAGTCAGCGATTAAACAGAAACCTTGGATCCCATTTTGGGAAGGAATATGGGTTTATTCTTCTAAAAACTGGACAGGATCTGCCTCAAAAGGGCTGCAGCTTGACCCTTGTCCAGCTGACATGACAGCTTTTATAACTGTTGTAAAAATACGAACATATTACAGGCTTAAAATGAATTCATGAACTGTGTTAAAGCTGAGCTGAAACCGCACCAGAGCTCCCAGCCTCAGATGTACACTAACACGTTATAAGTTTCTTCAGTGTACTGTCAGCAAAGAGATTTATTACCTGCAAGCACATGATCGGTGCCGGGTGTACTCTCCCAGGCGCAGACCTGAAAGCTTTACACAGCAGCACTCAAGAATAAACGGGATTAGTCCCTGCAGCAACCCGTGCGGTCCCCGCTCCATCTGCGTACGAGCACGAGCGTGGGATGTGACTCACTCCCTGCTGACCATTTCCTATGCGTCTTCGTAAGGAAACCTGCCCTTTGGGGATGCAGCGAGTCCTGCTGTCCCTGAGGCACAGCAAGAGTGGCCTCAAGATTGATGTTACCACACCGCAGATCATGGCATGGGAATGGGAAGGAGCCTGCAATTTTAGGAGATGAAAGAGATGAGTGCGTGACTGTCCTCCCCGTTGTGGCAAGGGAAGCGGCACCATCCAACCGGTATCCAGCCCTTCCACCCAGCTCCCAGCCTGGCACAGGCACAGGGCAGGATAAGTCCCCAATGCAGGAGGGGAGAGAAGCGATCCCAGACAGACTGCCTGTCTGCCCAGAGGTGGGCAGGGGGAAGGACAAAGCCCCAGTGAACACCAGATGCCTGCTCTCCTGTCTGATGGGGAAAAGATGCCTAGAAACTCACACGAGGAAGTATTAACGTTAGCTCCTTCAGCCGTCATTCACTGAAGCGCATGAGATGTCTGCTCAGTGAAGCCATTGTCCTGTTGTCGTCATCCCTCCGGCACGAAGCAAACATCCAGGCGCTGTGCTGGATGCTCAACCCCGTCACTCAGTCGTGCCCTGGCACAGCAGGGGCTGAGCAGGGCCCTCCTGCTGCCCCAGGGAGCAGGGCTGGCAGCGCTGCTGCGGCCCCTCCGACAAACACGGCCTGGAGGCTAGGCCAGAGGTGCGTGGGCAAGACAAAACCCCACCACACTGAAACCGCACCCCGAGACTCGATGTCGAGCCTACCGCGCGCCTTCCGTCCCTCCCTTGCTTTTTGGAAGGTGTCTTTCGGGGAACACACCCAGTCCATCTGCCACGGCAGAGAAAGCCAAGTGCCGTCCAGAACAGCTGAGCAACAGGTAAGGCCACCACGTGAGGTTCCCAGTTGGTACTCACTAGCGCTGGGGAGACTTGAGGCTACGCTTCGTCTACACCATGATTACGCTCAGCAATTCATTTACAGTCCTAAGTAACAGACATTTTAAAGATCTTTTGTTTGGGAAAGCTGAGAGTCAACAGAGACATACTGTTGGCATGTAAGGATATTGCTCCTCCTCCACTCCCAGTGCAATATCTGTGTTCTTGAGCATTTTGTCATCTAATAGCAGACAATAACAGCACTATCACAACTCATCATCATGGGGGCCGGGGCCGGGGGGGGCCGGGGGGTGAGAAAGGCTTAAACAAAGAGATCATCAGAATGGAGCGGGAGAGGGGAGCAGAAGGAAGCAGCAGCTGGGAGGTGCCACGAGTTTACGGTGCAAGGACTGCCTGACCGATTATTTTGTGACGACTTCAGAAGGTCTGTTGCAACCAGCATGTTAAGCAAAGCTCTGGAGGAAGGGTAGAACACGCCAGCCCCGATGGAAGTGGACTTCAGCCACGGCCATCAGGCAGCATGTCTCACGGCCAGGTCCCTCCAGGGTTCAGCGCAAGCTCTGCTGTACAATTCATTCACATCTCACTTGCAAATCACCTATTTAACTTTCCTAAACTAACTGATAACCACACCGTGTCCTTGTCCCGACGCTAGCGAAGTGGTGTCTTTACCAAATGTCCGACCCTCACCAGAGCCCTTACAGTCATCTGCATCTCCCAGACCTGGGACGATTTCCAGAAGCTGATGTACTTGCGGTAAGCGTGGAAACAGTTGCTCCGAAAACCTGGGTAAGCGCTGCACTGCAATGCTACAAGTTCGGGGCCCTTTCCCAAGCAGCACTCAGGCAGAACTGGCGCTGCCTACAGAAACTCTCTCGTCTGTCAACAGCGACGCAGAAAGTGCTCACTAGAGACCCACTTCAAGTGCAGTCCCACTGCGAGCACGCGCCACGTGCTTCCAACCCAACCGATGCAGCAACTGACTTTAGGCAGGAGGCGGAAAGGTTATGCCGACATTATTGCTCTTTTCCCAGCTACACTCAAATCTCAGCACAGGCGGGACGAGAGCACCCTGAGGTCCGCATAGGGAATGGCAGCGCTGGGGACATGCAGGCTGCAGGGAGAGCGAGTTGTCTCCTAAAAATGAGCCCACGTAAAAGAAAAAGGGCATGCAGTTCAAAAACCCAGGAGCAGGCACTTCGCGCAGAGACACATCTTCACGAGCAAAATGAGCTGAACTCTGGATACCAACAAGTTTACCTCTGTCTAGAGAAACTATAAACTAAAAAGCGCCAACCAACTTGTGTGTAAATTTTGACAGTGTTTGACAGAGACCTAACCAGAGGTAAAAGCCATCTCAGAAGCACCTCTTTTTCAGTGCAAAATCTTGGATCTTTGGGGTTTGGAAAAAATTAAAAAAAATTTAACTCACATGAAGGGTCAAGCATAGATTTTTTTCAACTCATCAGAAAACAAAGAAATTTTAATCTCTACATAGCTAAGAAGGTAGAAAAAAAAAAGTGATAAACATGCTTGGTTATTGGAAAAGCAAACAGCAGCCCCTTTCCGCGCTCAGGAGCCTGGCGTTGCAGGCGCTATCTCACCTATAACATTTACAAATGTTGAACGTTCCTGCTGAAAAGCTGAAGACAAAAGAAATCCAGTTCTCTTGCAGCTGCTTTGGAGAGCTGAATGGAGAACTCTTGCTTCAGGAGGGCCATTACGGACACGCTGGCAAACTGTAACAGAAACCCCCAGAAGCCAGAGAGAGGATGCTACATCCCATCATCTTAATTCCCAAACGGATTTCACTAATTGCTTTACCTGGGCTTCTCCTCGTGCTGGAAGACCACAAGCATAGTTAGACAACTAAATGCCCTATCACAAAAGCTGACAGACCCAATAAGTGTCTGAAATAACGCCAGGAGGATATTAAACAGAATTTTATGTGACACGTTACGGTCACAGATTAGACCCAATTAAATACAGGTCTCGGACCCTGCAGGGACCAGCCTCAACCCTTGAGCAGCAGGAGCTGCTTTCTGCCAAGGTGGTGGCGAGAGAGGTGCCCTTGGGCAGAGGACTCCGCTCCTGCAGAGCACTTCCCCAGGAGCCAGTACCGCTCCACGGCCCTCTGCTTTATCTGGGAGGGAGGAGCCGGCTCTCCAGGTACAGCACTGATAGCTCAGCCAGCACGCCGGGGCCTGCTCGCTCCCCGACAAACAGACTTACCCGATTCCAGACCACAGCTCTGCGGTCTAGGGGATAAAAACACAAAAATTCCCACACACGAGGCTGAGCTGGCTTCAGACCGTTCAACTAGAGACGCAGCAGATGAGCCGATGGCATCGGAGCTACTTGGGAGGAAAAAAAACCAAAAACACCACCAGCAGCAGCCCAAACAGAGAGGCTGTCATTTCATGGCCGGGGAGGACTCTTTCAGGGAGGAACATGCGGCTTATCTCATGACGCGCGATGCCAGTCACCACCGGCTCTCCAGCAACAGCGTTTGTAATCAGAGCCCAGCCAGAGCAGCCTGGAGGGCGAGGATCAAACCCGCACTGGCTCGGATCTCCTAGCGAGACATTTTCTGGCTTCAGGCATCCCCGAGCCTTGTTTAGACAAGGTGTGACTGCGCAAGTGATTCAGCTGAATGAAACAAGCATTCACAACACAGGCACCCCTGCAGTGAGCGTACAAGAATTAAAAAGACTCCTCCACCCATCACAGTCTGGTTCTCTCCAAAACCATATCCTAACAACCAAAATTGTTCCTCTGAAGCACAAACTTTAAGGGGGAAACCATGAATTTCTATGCTAATGCCAAAGAATCCACCAAAAGCTGAAACAAATGGGTAACACAGCAAAAAGATCAAGGCCGAGACCCTCATGCCAAAGCAGCCTAACGCATGCAGAAGGCATACAGGATACGGACTCTTGACGAGCCAAGCTGCTCGTCTTCTCAGCTTGGGCAGTGAAGCAGAGACATTGTGGAGTGTTTCTGGTTGGGAAGGCAACACATCATCCCTGTCCCAACTTCAAAAATCGCCAAACAATTTCAAAACAAACGCATCTCTTTCAAGCAGAAAACATTAAGGCGTTGTGCTTTGACAGGATCAAACGGGTATTTTCCATTTTCCCAAACTCTTCCTCATCTCCCCGGTTGAAACCACTCAGCCGATTCAACTAAAACTCAGAGATGACTCTGCTCCCAGCAAAACTTCCCCCAGGCCGGCGGGCCCGGCAGAGACCACCCTTGAGCTCTAGAGAGAAGGTACGTCCTGGGTGTCTCAGTGCGAGCAAGGACACGAGCAACCCCGCCACAGGTCTCTGCCTCCCAGAGCACGGGAAGGGGCTTCTCGAGGAATTTCCAGTCACCCGCTGCGCCCACAGTAAACTAGCCATCACGCCGCTGGCTCTGCCGACACAGCCTAGGGCTGGAAAGGCAGCCTTGGGTCGCTCTGCCCCACGCAGCCACGGCAGGCGAGGGCAAACATGGTAGAGCAGGACGCGGCTTCGCTCTTCGGCTAAGGACAGGCTCCGCAGGGAGTGAGAGCAATTATCCCTTGCAATAAATGTTTCTGGAGCAGTAATAAGTGTTTCTGGAGCAGTAACACTTATTAGTTCTTCCTGCAAGGCAGGAAGTCTTAGCCCCATTTTTCAGATGGCAGAAATACAAACAACAAAACAAACGGTGGTGTCATTTCATACCTTTGAATTCAGACTGAGTCAGGGATAATTTGGGCTTTCCGCACTCGGGAGCCCCAACACCTCGCATTACAGTTGTACGGCACCTGCCTCACAAGCTAACCGAAGACTA
>NW_009650115.1:46915-48095 GCF_000708025.1 Charadrius vociferus | reverse complement strand
CAAGACCCAACGTTAGCCACTTCACCGCTGCCATTGGGATGTGGCAAGCCTCAGCAGACTGTTCCAGAAAGCCCTTTCCAAGGCTGCCAGCAATATCCGCTAACAAGAGGACCTCGGGAGAGCAATGCCGGGCCAGGGGAAGCTGAGACAAGTTCCCTGGTCTGGGGAAGATGTCTAGGAGGCCAGCATCTGGGCCGACCCCTTTATGTATCTGGAGAAATAGCCAGGGCTTAACCAGTGAGCAGTTTCTTACGCTTCTTTCCTGGCTTAAAGAGCTTTTGTGTTACCCAACACCATTTAGGACCTTGGCCTCCCTAAGAACAACATAAACATGCTGCTGGAGACAGAAGAAGGAAAGTTTCGCAGTTGTTTAGCTGATCCAAGCTCATCTTCAAACCAGGCAAAAGGGGCAGTCCTGTCCCCTCCCTACAACATCAGAGCTCAGGGAAACACGGGCTTTTTTTTCTCTTTGTTTTTTTTTTTGTAGGATTACTCTAAGGCCAGACCACAGGGGAGAATTGTGGGGAGGGGGCAGGCCCTGCTCTTTCGGCAGCATCCAAGACTTCGGCTGCAGGTCTTTAGGGTGCCGAGCTGATCTAAAAGGGTGGCCGGATCCTCTCCAAACACCAGGGCTCCAGGTCACCGGAGCCTCTGCTGTAGTGCAGCACTCTGCAACACCCAGCTAGCAGGCAGCTGCAGGGCAGGTTGGATCAGTGCTAAACCCCGCTGCCACCAACCTCACTCCTTTTTTTTTTTAATTCTCCGGCTGGGTCACCTCCTTCATCGGGCTGACTGGGGGGCAGGGACGCAGGCTGGGCCCCGCGGGCCTTGGCTGCCACAGCAGCAGTGGCCTTGCACCTCAGCTATCCCCAGGCGCCCCAAACCCCCGTCCCCTCTGGCTGTGCTCAGGACAAGGGACTGCAAGTCCCAAACACAGGGAAGCACAAGAAGAGCCAGCGTCACACTGCAGGCAGAGCTGGGGGAAAGCTCCGTCGTCCCCCAAAACCTCCAGGGTCACTCTGCTGAGGGTGCAGAGGCAGATCCCCCCAGAGAGCCCCGCACCGTGCCGGGCTCCTCTCCACCGCCCTCCCCTCTCTCTCCCGAGGCCACCGGGCAGTCAGGCCCCGACCAAGCCCCGTCCCGGCGCCTTGGGGTCAGCCGGCCACCGCGGGGAACTCAC
>NW_009650115.1:37305-45836 GCF_000708025.1 Charadrius vociferus | reverse complement strand
CCCCGCCGCTCCATGGGGTGCTCCGGGTGCTACCCCCCCGCCCGGGGAGGCCGTAGGGAGGGCGGCCTGGCTTGGCCGGGGGTGCAGGCCGCGGCACCGGGGGTGCAGGCCTGCTCGGAAAGGGGGCTGCTCTGCCAGGACCCCGCCTGGGCCGGGCTCCGTAACCGCGTTTGCTGTGTTTCCAGGGGCAAGAGGATGGCGAGAGGCGGCACCGACAGCTCCTGGAGGCGGTCAGCTCCCTCTCCGGACGGAGGCGGTGAGTGGGGGGTGTCTGAGGGGTTCTTGTGGCAGCCACGTTGCGTCCCCTCCTCGTTTCCCCCGTTGGGCTGCACAGGAGCGCTTTGAAAGGGGGCAGGGGAGAGGGCGCTCCGTTCCCTTTCCCATTGGCACCGGCTCTTATGCCTCTGCCGTAGCAGCAGGTTGGAGGAGAAGCACGTGGGGGCACGTTAGGAGCCTTTCAGTTTATTTTCTTTTCATAGAATCCCAGGTTGGAGGGGACCTCAGGGATCGTCTGGTCCAGTCTTTCTCGGCAAAAGCACAGTCGAGATAAGATGGCCCAGCACGCTGCACAGCTGAATCGTAAAAGTGTCCAGTGTTGGGCAATCCACCACTTCCCTGGCGAGATGATTCCAAAGGCTGATTGTGCTCAGCATGAAAAACTTCCCTCTTGTGTCCCATCAGAATCTCCCCGAGAGTAACTTGTACCTGTCACCCCTCATCTTTTCCATGTGACTCCTTGTAAAAAGGGAGTTTCTGTCTTTGTAGCCACCCTTTAAATACTGGAACACGGTGATCAGGTCTCCCCTGAGCCTTCTTTTCTCAAGGCTGCACAAACCCAGTTCTCTCAGCCTTTCCTCTTACAGCAGGCTTCCCCATCCTTTGATCATCCTGGTGGCCTTTCTCTTCTCACAGGCGGAAGCTGGCAGAGCGTACGGAGGCAAGCGTACAGGTGTCTGAGTTCAATGTCAGCTGCAAAGGTGAGACCCCCGGGAGGCTGGGCAGAGCTCCTGCTGTCTGACTGGGACAGCGCTGCCCACTAACAGCTTGGGATTTGCTGTCTGCCCTGATCTTTGGGCTGAATGCAGCTGCGGCCCCTTGACTTGGCAATGCTGCGCCTCTGTTGACATGCGGGACCTTGTGTAGGTGCTGGGGAGAAGCTGGTTCTGTCTGAGCTCCTGAAGCCCATCCATCCCAAATCCGCCCTGAGCAGAGTGAAGAAAGAGCTGACCAGAGTGAAGCAGAAAAAGGCAGTGGAGCTGCCACTCAGCAAAGAGGAGGCAAAGCGGGTGAGTGGACCTGTGCAGGCAGCAGAGGGGCAAGTTCTGACTTTATGGGGCAGTAAAGCTGAGCCCCTGTGTGCACCTCTACTCCTCTCTGATGCAGACTGGCTTTTTTTTTGTTCTTCACATCAGCCTTTCTCTGCTGATCCTTTTCCCTTCTCGCCCTTGCCTGCAGGTTGTGAGGGAAGCTGCCTACGTCGGGACCTCTAAAGACGTGGGAAAATGGCAGCAGGTAGTTTTGCAGAACCGACGGGCAGAGCAGTTGGTTTTCCCTCTGAAGCAGGAGATTGCTACGGTCGTCCCCCTGGAGCAAGTGGCTTCAGCGTGGAAGGTGGGTGCTGTCACATGTCACGCAACTCCCAGGGTTTGGTTGGGGCAGCTCAGCGTCTCCTGGCTGCGCTGGGAGGAGCGAGGTGGGCGTGAGGATGGCCCAGCCTGTAGTGGAGGCTCTGAGCAGGTGCCCGCTGAGCTCAGAAAGATTGAAAGGGAAGTCTTCTGTGTTCCTCAGACATAGCAGATGTGTAAACGCTCTCTGGAAGAGGCCGGGTAAGGCATGAGCAGAGGGGTTGGTGCCTGCTCTGTCCCGTCTCCTCTTTTTAGCCTTTCAGCTCTCAACACACAGGCTGAGACCGCTGTTTCCCACCTGAGCCAGGTGCCCTCGGCCACTTGTGCTGAGGCAGAGAGCGGGGTTGGTTTGCCAAAGCCTGCTCATCTCAAAGTCTTCCTTATGAAAGAAACTTGCTTTTGGTTTTGAATGTGAGTTCTGGTGGGGGTTATGCCGCTGGCAGGAGAGTCACTGTCACCCCGAGAGCTCTCCCAGCTGTCCAGACACTCAGGTGTGAGGCAGCCCCTGCCGAGCTCCTGATATACCCGGCACTCACCTTGATCTGCCCGAAGGTCCCTTTCCATTTCAGTGAGACGTGGTGTTGCGTGGTCTGGAACTTCTGCTGCATGCTTGTTGTCCAGTGCTACCGGGTCAGCACTGCCTGTCAACTGCGAGCCTGTTTCTCTACCCTGGGAGGAATTCTGCCTGCCCTAACCTGGCACGATTGCTGGGAGGGCGCCTAGGCAGGCTCGCAGAGAGCCGCGGGCTATGCGTGGGACCCGTGAGCAGGGCTGTGACTCCAACGCCCAGGAGGAGAGGGGAACGCTTCTCTGAGCCATTCCGTGGACCTCCCATCAGAGGCACCAGGAAGGATGGGGACGTTGGCTCTTGCAGTTCTTGTCTTCTCATTGTGCTGTTGCTGTTTCTATTCTGTCCCAACAGGCCCGAACTCCACTGGAGCAGGAGATCTTTGGACTGCTCCACAAGACGAAGCAGCCCATCACAGACCCACTCCTGACACCAGAGGAGACAGCCTCACTGCAGGCAATGAGCTTGGAGGAGGTGAGTGCTTTGCCCTCGTGCCGTGCCCTGACTCTGGATGCCTTTTCTTGGCGCTTTCCCTCACTCTGCGCTCCCTGGCAGGCCCGGCAGCGGCGGGCAGAGCTGCAGAAGGCTCGGGCTGTGCAGTCCTACTACGAAGCCAAGGCTCGGCGAGAGAAGAGGATCAAGAGCAAGAAGTAAGGCTGTGCCATTGCTGGGCTTGGGCGGTGGGAGAGGGCTGGGTCCTGGCCTCAGCGCTGGAGCCGACCCTGTCTACTGTGTGGGTTTGGCCAAAATGGGGAGAAAGGCAGAGCAACCCCCTTCTTCCCCGGGATCTGCAATGTATTGGTCCTCCTCCTGCCCAAAACAGCGCTGTGTTCCTAACGGCCTCCCCAGCCCCATGAGATCTCACTCCCTGGCTCTCTGCCCTTGTGCCGCAGGTACCATCGCGTGCTGAAAAAAAGCAAGAGACGCAAAGCCTTAAAGGAGTTTGAGCTGCTGCATAAGTCAGACCCTGAGGCCGCCTTGGCAAGGCTGGAGGAGCTGGAGCAGCTCAGGATGCAGGTGCTGCTTCTGCGCTTCTCCTCCACCCCGTGGGAAGTCCCCTCTCACGAGGATATTCTTTCTGATGCTTCTCTCTTCCTCTTCCCCCAGGAGCGGATGAGCCTTAAGCATCAGAACAAGGGAAAATGGGCCCGTTCCAGGGCCATTATGGCTAAGTATGACCTGGAGGTGAGATCACAGAATCACAGATGGGTTTGGGTGGGAAGGGACCTTCAAAGACCATCTAGTCCAACCCTCCTGCTATGGGCAGGGACATCTTTCACTAGACCAGGTTGTTCCAAGCCCCATCCAACCTGGCCTTGAACACTTCCAGGGATGGGGCAGCCACAGCTTCTCGGGGCAACCTGCCCCAGGGGCTCACCACACTCGTCGTAAAAGATTTCTTATTTATATCCAACCTAAACCTGCCCTCATTCAGTTTAAAACCGTTGTCCCTTGTCCTGTCACTACAGGCCTTGGTATAAAGTATCTCTCCATCTTTCTTAGAAGCCCCCTTTATATATTGAAAGGCCACAGTGACGTCTCTGATGCAGGCTGGGGATGGGGGAATACAGCCGAGTTGGGGTAAGGAAGGTGGGCATGTCATTTCTGCCCAGCGTTAGAAACATCTCAATCCCCTTCCAGGCCCGCAAGGCCATGCAGGAGCAGCTGGCCAGGAACAAGGAGTTGACGCAGAAGGTGCGGGTGGAGTTGCCTGAGGAGGAGCCAAGTGATGTGCCTGAGGAGGACCTCACGTCGGTGACCGTCCCCACCATCCCTGTGGGTGCCAGTGGAGCTAATCCCTGGATGCTGGGCAAGCCCAGCGGCCCAGCCAAGGAGCCTGAGGTGCAGGAGGGTCTTGAAGACGTTGCAGTGCCTGGTGCTGTGGAGAGCAAGGAGGAGATGTCGGAGGAGGAGGAGATGTCAGAGGAGGAAGTTATGCTACAAAACTTTGCACAGAAACGGCACGCGCGGCAGCAGCGGGCAGGGAACCCTGAGGGACAAGGTGAGGAGCTCGTGGCCTCAGGCAGTGCGGGTCTGGTGTGCCGCAGGGTTGGCAGAGGAAAGCGGGTCGTGGGGGCTGTTTTCTGCCTGGTCTCACACAGCCGGCCCTCTCTCCCTCCCTGCTCCTGGGTGATTGTCTCACCTGTTGCCTCAATCCGTAGGTGACAATGAGACGGAGGTGGCTGCTGAACTGCCGGGGGACAGCCCCATCCACCCCGTCTGTGCCGAGGAGCAGGCGAGCCTGGGGATGGAGCAGCCTCCCCTGGCCCAGGAGGAGATGCTGCTGTCGGAGCAGCTGGGCCGAGTGCGGACGATGGAGGACGTTGAGGCTTTGGCCTCAGAGGAGCGTGTGGAAGCACAGGAGAAGCCAGCAGCCGCCAGAGCAGAGAAACGAGTGCTGCAGCAGGAGGAAGGCAGAGCTGGGGACAAGCGTGACAAGAAACCACCAGCTAAGAAGAAGATCATTAGCCTGCAGGCTGTGCTGGCTGGGAAGTCGCAAGAGGTCCAGTTCCCCAGCCTACCTGTGGTCGTGGAGGAGGAGGTGAGCGGGACGGGCCTGCCCCTTGGTCCCAGGGTGGGGTGGACTGCAGGGGACTGACTCGGCTCTCCACAGGAGGGTGGCATCGATCAAAGAGGTGTGATCACAGAGGCCTTTGCCGGGGACGACGTGGTCGCTGACTTCCGCCGGGAGAAGCGCAAGGCAGAGCAGGCTGGGAAGCCACAGCCGGTGAACCTGGTGCTGCCGGGCTGGGGCGAGTGGGGAGGCACGGGACTGAAGCCCAGCACCAAGAAAATAAAACGGTAAGCGTGAAAGAGCTGCAGCGATGTGCCTCGGCCCAGCACCGATGCCTGACGTCTTTGCTTGCCCGGCAGGTTCCTGCTCAAGCCGCCCCCAGCGCCTCCCAGGAAGGACCAGCACTTGCCCAACGTCATCATGAGTGAGCAGCGCAACATCCACGCGGCGGCACATCAGGTGGGTGACGTCTGGCCTCCACGGGTGGCAGCAGCAAGCGCTCCAGCACCCAGGCTGGCCCAGAACCTTCCTGTGACCCGTTCCCAAAACGTCCTGAATCCCTGTCGGTACTCCCTGCCTGGCCACGGAGTTTCCAGCTTCGACAACGCAGTGGCCAGCAGGGTGATGGAGGGAGGAGGAATTTACAGGCTGCCGGTGCTGTGCCAGTCCTCCTGGGATCTGCTGGCAGAGGGGATGGAGGGAGGTGGTGAGCGGGGCAGGGGACAGGAAGCACAGTGTGAGCGAGTCCTGGACGAGTGGGAATCAGTGCCAGTGTGGGGTGAGAGCAGCCTCGTGGGGCTGGGCCGGGTCGCTGTGGGCGTTACACTGCTGCGCTGTTTCTCCGCAGGTCAGCGAGCTGCCCTACCCCTTTGAGAGGCACCAGCAGTTTGAGCAGAGCATCCGGACCCCCGTGGGCTCCACCTGGAACACGCAGCGTGCCTTCCAGAAGCTGACTGCCCCCCGTGTCATCACCCGAGCAGGCCACATCATCCAGCCCATCTCTGCTGAGGATATCCCCGACGTGGCTACCACGCCTGGCAGTGGAGCCAAGCCAGCGCTAGAAATTGAGCCCAAACAGCAAGAGCAGCCCTTTCATCGCCCGTGCAAGAGAGCACGATAGCTCCGTACCCGTGTGTCTCTGGTGCCTGGACTGGAGCAGGTGGAGGAACTGGGAGAGACAGTACCTTCTGCTGCTTCCCCCTCAATAAAACAAACTCCGGGGCTGCCTTGCGTGTGCGGTCTGGTGGCTGCCCAGGCAGCGCCCAGGACGGGACAGCTGTGCCCTCCTGCCTGTCCTTGGGGCCCCGCGCGGGGCAGGGTGGTTTTGCCTGGTGTGACGTGAACAGCTCGCTGCGGGTCAGGCCGGGGAGGTACGGCTTGGGGCTGGAGGTGCGGGGAGGGGGGGGAGCAGCCGCCAGCGCTCCCTCAGTGCCGGGTTTCACCTGCCCTGCGTTTGATTTTGTCTTTCATGCCCCCGTTTTTGATATGTAATATAACACATATTTTATTTTCTCTTTTAATCTTGGCTAAGGGTGCTTTCTCGCAGCCCTGCCGCGCTGAGCCTAGCCACAGGGCGCCGCTCCTCAGGTCCACCTGCAGCTCCAAAGTCACTTCTGCCCGGCTCTGACAAACCCGATGAGCTGGAAAGCGGCTCTGCGAGGTGGTGCTGCTGCTCTGCAGACGCTGGGAACTGCTCTGCCCCTGGCGCAGCCACCCTGCCCTCTTCCTGCTGCGGAGCCCGGCCTCCCTGCCCAACCCAGCCCTCGGAGGGTGACGCAGGGTGCTCGGTGCGTCCGGCACCAGCGGAGGGGTGTACCGGAGCCGTATGGTGAAACAGGAGCGGGCAGGGAGCGCTCCAGGCCTCTCTTCCCACGTGTGCTGCGCTCATGCCAGCCGGAGAAACACGCCCCAGCCCCAGTGAAGGAGCTGGAGCTGCTGCTGCTGCTCCCAGGAAACACGTCCCTGGCTCCAGAGATGCCTCCTCCCCCTTTGGCACTGCAGCCAGGCCGTGTCCCCCGAGGCAGAGCTGCTGCTGTCACCCTTCTCCCCTGCAGCCCGGTCCGAGCAGGGATGGAGGGATGTCCTGCCAGGCTTGGCCACAGGCACCCACAGGGTTGGGAGCGGGTGCCCTGCGACTCCCTGCTTCCCACCCCAAAACCATGCAGGGCTTTTCTGCTGTGAGCGCTGGCGCCTTTCCTGGGGTGTGGGGGGTGTCAACTCTGCCTGGGATGCAGGGCTGTGTGCTGCCTGCACTGCGACCTTGCCAGGGACCGGCCCGGGTGGCGCTGGTCTTGCGCAGCACTCTGGGGCAGCCAGATAGTGCGGGGCTGCGGACGGGGCCGTGGGTGTGTTGCATTAATTTACCCCGGGCTGGAAAAAAAAAAAAAAAAAAAAACAAGGAAAGGAAGCGGAGAGCATTTCCGTGCTGTGCCACCGGAGAGCCCCTCGCTGGGCTGGTGGCCCCAGCTCGGAGCCCAGCTTCCCCACGCCCTGCCTGCCCCAAAAGCTGTGGGAAACTTTTGCCCCCAGCCCCTGGGGATGTCGCAGGGGGTAGAGGGGGGTTCCTCGTTTGTGCCGTGGAGCCGGGGGAAGGCAGTGCCCGGTGTGCATAGCCCCTCTGCCCGCCCGCAGCCAACCCTGGGCTCCCAGTTTGCTGTGGCCAGCCGGAGCCCTGTGGCACTGCTGTCCCTGTCCCTCGTCTGCCCCAGCCCAGGGCTCTGCCTCCCTCCTTCCCAGCCGCAGGCTGGTGCCCGGTGGGGTGCGACGGGCTGTCCCAGCACCCAGCCCAGCTCCCCCAGCTCCCAGCCCTGCGATGCTCAAAGAGCCCCTGGGAAGGGTCTTGGGAGGCTTTGAGTCTCAACCCTGGTCAGAGCAGAGCTGGCTTTGGGCTTTAGCGCGGTGTCCTGCTGTTTGACTGTCTGCAAGGATTGGGAGCCCCACGTACCCCTCTGGCCTCTGTCCCCGCATTCAACCCACCCCGCAGCAGGGGACTGTCTCCTGCTGTACGCTGTGCTTGCTGCCGTGACTGGTGTCCCCTGCACCCCCAAGCTGGGCTGGGACCTCCTCAGCTGCCCCAGAGCAGGAGCGATGCTCCCCGCCGGGGCTGGGGCGATGGTGGCACCAGGGCAGTCCCTTCCAGGGATGCTGATCCTGCAGAGGACCGAGGCCACCAGGTCTGAAACCAGCTCAGGCCCCAGCGGAGCAGGCAGGTTCACAGCTGTCACAAGCTGGGACCTCTTGAAGCAGCAAGCGGGACCTGCCGACACCTGTCCCCTCGGTCCGGAGGCTGCCACACGCTGAATTTTGGCTGGTGGGTCCTGCGGCGTGAGCGTGGCTGATGGTCAGTCAGCACTGAGAGGGGACAGCTTCAAGCCAGAGAGCTGGATGAGCCTCATCCTGCGAGGAAGGGCAGCGCTGGGCTGGACTGGGCTTGAACTGGGGCTTCCAGTGTCCAGAGATGCTTCAAAAATAAACACAGAAAGCATCAGTGTGAGCTGCTGGGGATGAGTTGGAGGAGGGACCCAGATGCAGTGGGGCTGCTGGTGCTGCCGTGCTCACCCGCTCTGGCACAGGCTCCCCTGGAGCTGCTGCGCTCCTGCATCAAGGGCAACGGTTGTCCCTCTGACTCCCCTGCAGAAATAAATTTGCTGGGCACAGGAATGTCAGCGTTTGGCTTGTTGCTTGGTTGTTTTTTTCAATTAAAACACATTTCCTGGTCTGCAAACCGCTGCAGGAAAGGGGGATGCTGGGGATGCCACTGGCAGCTCCCAGGGCAGTGGGGAGAGGGGGGAGCGGAGCGCGGCCGGGGAGAGCCCCTTGCAGG
>NW_009650115.1:35296-36720 GCF_000708025.1 Charadrius vociferus | reverse complement strand
CCCCGGGGGAGCCACCGGTGCAGCCGGGATCCTGCACCCGTCATCCCGGGAGACCAGCGGGAGCAGGATGAAAGTAAAAGGCAGAATTAAAATCAACAAATAAAAGGCTTTTGGTGGTTGGTTTTTTTTTTTGTTGTTGTTGTTTTTTTTTTTTTTAAATGCAGGCTATAAATAACCTGTAAAATATTTTGTCTGGGCTATTTCTGGGGGGGGAACCTCAGCCCTCCAGCTTCCCATGCCGCAGGATGTGAGCATGAGCGCTGGGGCCACCAGAGCTCCCCCCGGCCATCGGGGTGGTCCTGCACCCTCACTCACTGCGATCGGGGCATTCCCATCTCCCTGAACACCTTCCACCCCTGCGGTGTAGGAAATGGCCCTCCCCAGACGGGCCTGGCAGAGCCCCGGGGTGGGAGTGGGGGTGAGACGCCCCCCAAAAAACGGGAGGCTGGAGGCTGTGCTTGGCACAGTGCGGAGAGGATGGGGCAGTGGAGGCAGATGGCGTGTGGGTATTTTAGGCACAGGAGCACTCCCTCCCAATTTCCCTGTCCCTCCTGCCCCTGTGCCGGGGACAGGGGTGGCCTGCACTGCGTCCCCTGCTCCCCCGGGCCCCCACCGTCCTCGGAGGTGGGTCCGGCTCTCCTCCATCACCCCACAGCCATGGGTGCCCCGGGCACCTGCAACCCTCCCGCCATGGGCACCCGGTGCCCGGCCGGTGCATCCCGGCCTGCACAGCCGCCGCAGCCGCGTTTCCGTGGAGATGGCATCTCCCGAGCCCGCACAGCCTGAGCGGGAGGGTTTCCATGGAGATGCCGTATCCAGCACGGCACAACCTGAGCAAGAGATTTCCGCCGAGATGCTGTAGCCGGGACCCTCGCACCCGCAGCGGGGCCATTCCCGCAGAGATGGGTGGTGAGGACCGCAGCGGCTCCTGGGGCAGCGTGCGGTGGCACCCAACCACTCCTCACCCCGAGTTCGGTGATGGGCGCTGGGACGCGGGCAGCTGCCGGCTTTGAACAGTCGCTGGGGCTGGAGCCACCACCAGCCTCGTCACCCGTCTGGGGTGGGGACCCGGTCACTTGCATCGTGCTGTACTGTCACATTCTGGGTGTCCTGGAGGTGACGGGTCCCTGACTGTCCCCAGCTGCCTGGGAAGTAGAGGGGGAAAGTCCCCATATGCCCCTGATGACTTTGTCCCAGCTGCTGCCCTAAAACTCCCACAGCGATGTTCTGGGCACATCGGGGCCAGGGAGGGATGTCAGGGCCACCGGGCAGGGAGCGGGGCACCGCGCTGGACCCCCCCCACCGGAGGAAACCCAACCAGGTAGCCAAGCCCCGAACCAGCAGCATCCCGGAGCTGGGGGATGCCTGGCGGGGCCCCGGCAGAGCTACACCACCAAAAACCTCGGGGGGGGAGGGGGGGGAGG
>NW_009650115.1:32762-34481 GCF_000708025.1 Charadrius vociferus | reverse complement strand
CCCCCGCCAGCCCCGCTGGGCTCCTCGCCTGTTTTCTGGGGCTCCCCAGACACCCCAAATTCTGCTCACCCGCTGCATCCTTCTCTCCTCCATCGCTTTGCCCTGCCTGCTCTGGCCCAAGCTGCCAGCTCTTCCCTCAGCTCCCAGGCACAGCAGCGTTCCTGCCCGCCTTGTCCCCGTGATCCCAAATTCTCACCCACCGGCGGTGCCCTCCCGGCCCAGGGCTTCTCCCGGGGATGCTGCAGAGAGGGCAGCAGAGGCAGCGTATTGACTGCTGACTCCTGGCTCACCAGACGTGATGCCTCATTTCTCCGTGCTATTCCAGCCAGCACAGAGGTGAGTCCCAAAAAAGCCCTCTGGAGCCCATGGGGAGGAAGAAGCCTGGCCTGAGCTCCCCGTGGAGCCCACGGAAGGTCCAAGGTGACCAAGGTGACCGAGGTGTCCTCAAGCCACAAAACCCCCTTCCTGATGCAGAAGCAACACTGGGTTTGTTTTGGTCCCAGCAATTGGGTTCAAAATGTCAGCCTCCGAGATCCAAACGCAGAGATTCAGTTTTGCACGCAGGACGTGGGACTCCATCACATGTCCCTCCTTAGTCCCTGCTGCAAGCCCCTTTGGGGAGCTGGGGGAAGAGGGGCCACACAGCGCAACGGCGGGCAGCAGCTTGGCCCATCGTGTCCCCAGAAGGACTCGTGGCCTCTCTGCCCACTCTTCTCTCTCCCCCGGGGCGTGAGCAGGCAGGAGGAGAAGGCAGCTGCTCCGATGAAGTTGTCATCTTTTAGCCGCACCTTCAAACACGCTGTGGAAGTGTTTGGCGTCAGAGCAGGGATGTCCCACGGAAAGCAGAGAGACAAGGTCTGCAGTTAGAGCTGCTGCCTCTCATCAGTGTTACTACGCCAGTAAAAGCCCGGTGAGCTCCTGGTCCACCATGGACGGAGCAGCACAGCGGCTCCTTCTTTGGAGCAGAAGGAAAAGCCCCAAGAAACCCAGAGACCCATCAGACCATGTGGCAATGGACACTCTGTCTGTCCTAACGGGAAACCCCTCCCCGGCCACTGGGCTGGTTCCTTGGCCACAACTCCATCTTCCCAGCAATGCCCAAGCTCTGAAGCTGGGATCTCCAGCGCAGGACCAGCCTGGTGACAAGACGCCCGTGGGGTGGACGGCTGGACGTGGCATCACAGCAAGAATGAGGTGTCACCCCCATCACTCCTCTCCTGGTGCCAGGAGCTACAAGCCACCCTCACCGCCACCAGCTGCCACCACCTCTGCGGAAGGACAAGGCTCCGAGATGCCCCACTGAACTGGAGACACCCGTTTGCGTGTCCTGGCCTACCAACCCCGCTGGAGGGGTGGCAAGCTGCTCGGGGATGGGCAGAGAGACCAAAATGGTCCCGAGAAGGGTTTGAGGTCCCCTCGTCCGCACCCTGGCAGCGAGCGGAGTGTGCTGTGCGCCAGCGGCGTTGCTGCGGCTGGTGCTTGGCCGGGTGCATTAGCCAACGCGTTTCTGTTTGTGGCTTGGGGAGGGGGCAGTAATGCGGATCCTGCCCCAAAACCAGAGGGGAGGGGCGAAATAAATACATTAAAAAAAGAAACAAAATGAAGCAGTAATAACAAAAGCAGCAGCAACATCGGCTGCAGGTCAGGTCAGAGCCGAGCGCTCGAGCCCCGATGGCTCGGGGGGCCGCCGCAGGCAGAGGACAGGGAAGGCCCCAGGGG
>NW_009650115.1:31550-32631 GCF_000708025.1 Charadrius vociferus | reverse complement strand
ACCGCAGGTCCGGGGACCACCCCGAGCACCCTCAGAGCATTTGGGTACCATCGGAGCGGCGGAGTTTGGCAGGAGCCCTGCTGCCCAGGCGGGTGGCGTGGAGGAAACACCGAGGCAAGGCAGCAGCCCCGGGCTGCCCATGGCCGGAGGGGGCTCCCGGGGGCGTCCCCGAGATGGAAGCGAGTTAAAACAAGCCGCGGCGGGCAGCCCGGCTTTTTTACGTTGAGAAATTACTGGTGAGCATTCCCAACCGCATCCTTGGTCCGTATCCTCTATCCGTATCGATAGATAATTCGCGTTGGCCTTTCTGCAGGTTGGTCCATCACCAGCGTCCCATTAACCACACTCCTAATGAGGGATGCTCCTTATTCCCCAGACTTTCCCGTTGCCCCCGGAACGCTAAGGTGAGAGCCGCAGAACTTTTCAGCACCACCTTTTAAAGCCCCTGGGTGGAAATTATCCCGCCCTGAAGATGTTAAAGCCTTAGTGGGTTCTGATTAAACCAGGAAGGAGCAAAGCGGTGTTGGAGGATGCGATGGTGGGATGCGGAGCCCTCCCGGCTGGCACCAACGCATCCCTGAGTGCAATTCCTGCGGGGATGGGGCGAGGCCAGCTGCAGGGTGAGGCCATTACTCAAACCGTCTGTTTTTAATTGCATCAGGATGCAAATAAGGTAGGTCCTTATAAACCCGGGGCCGGTCGTGTGCCTGTTGTGGGTTGTGCCATCCTGGCTTCCCAACCATCCACCGAAACGCGTCTCCTCTTCCCCGCAGCCTGGCCGGAGGCAACAGGTAGGAGAAGATACAGAGCTAACGGAGGAGAAAGGGAGTAATTCCCCTCTGGAGGAAGAGTGTCATCCCTCAGCTTAGCCCTTACCCTCCCGCCTTCCCCTCGCGCTGCCAACACTCATGTTTCCCCAAACCTTGCCCCAACCCCATCCCACCCGTGCCCCGAACTGCTCCCGCATCCCCAAAAGGCTGTTGCGGCCTTTCCATCACCACAAAAAAACCCCTCAACTCCTTCCCCCCCCCAAAAAAAAAAAAAAAAAAAAAGCACGAAGCCTTTGGGAGATCATATTTTT
>NW_009650115.1:28529-29213 GCF_000708025.1 Charadrius vociferus | reverse complement strand
TTTTTTGGGCCGGGGCTGCATCAGCCCTCCTCCCTTCCCCGCCCTGCCTTTTTGGTCGCCAGGCGTTGGGTTTGAGCCGGTGCCGGTGCCAGCGCGGCTGACCCGGAGGCTGCCCCCGGTGCCCCGTCGAGGGTTGTGTCACTTTTGTCACCTGGGTCCGGGGGACACGGCGTGGCGGAGAGCCACCGGCCGCTCTGGCGTCGGTTTGGCCTTCAGAAGGAAGCTGCTCCTCGGGGTCTGACGTGCCCGCTCGTCTCCTGGGGACGGGTTGCAGCATTTCGGATGATGCGCGCTTCTCCGATACAAAATTTTTTTAACGCTATCCGCCCTTAGTGCCTCTTTTCTTCTTTTTTTTTTTTTTTCTTTCCCCCCGTCCTTAAAAATATGTGACAGAGTGTTTTCGTGGGGACAGCCGGGTTGTCTCGAGCGAGCGAGTGGCACCGGTCGTCCAGCAGCTGGGACTTATTATTAAAGGACTGCCGAACGCACAGCAAACTTTTTAAAAGATTTTTTAAATGGGGATGGATTTTTGTCTTTTTTTTTTCTCTTTAATTTCCAATTCATCGCGCCGAGTATCTATAATTACTCGCAGTGTTACTGTGTCTTTAAATCAGCTTAAGCAAATGCGTGTAGGCAAAGCCTGGCTCAGCTCCGCAGCAGTCGGGGCTGCTGTGCAGCCGGTGG
>NW_009650115.1:22171-28476 GCF_000708025.1 Charadrius vociferus | reverse complement strand
CCCCCAGCTCCTGCCGAGATGGGCGGCGGAGGTGGCCTGGCACCTCCGTGCTGGATTTGGTTCCACACTAGTTATTCCTAGTCAATTCTGCTAACGTTTCTGACCTCTGCCTGAGCGGTAACATAAAATGAGATAAACTGTTTCCCTTTTTTCAGTTTTCTTGTTTAAATTTTTCCCTTTCCGCACCTCACGCCCATTGTGAGTCCTGTGAGAGGACCAGCTTGATTATTTTTATTTAATTTTTCTTTTTTTTTTTTTTTTTTTTTTTTATGAAGCTTTTTTTAAAAAATTCCTTTTTTTTTTTTTTTTTTTTTTTTTTGCAAGCAGTCTGCTTTAAAGGGGTTTTCCCAAAGCCATGCTCAGAGCTGAATCCCTGCTAAGGCATCTCAGGCAGCTCTCGGGATGGGCACTGGCTCTGGACCTCTGTACCTCAAATGGACGCCCGACAATCCCATATAAAAAATACAAATATATTTTCTTGCCTGTGTTACTAATGGCAACAAAGATTGCCAAAGTGTACAAACTATCGCAAGTGAAGGAGACCGTTCCCGTGGATGCGGACCGTCTCCCTCTGGCACATCTGAGCCGTGCTGAAGAGCCGCAGGGGCACGTCCCGCCTCACTCCCCTGCTTTCGCTCCCCTCCGAGTAGCCGGGCTGCAGGCGACGCGCTCCAAGCGGCGAGTCCCGCTTGAGTTTCCAGCAGCTGGAGTCGTTTTATATTTTGTAGCCATCCGGGGGGGATGGAAAAAACCCCTGTCTTTGCGGTTTGGCTGCTCTCTGGGAATGAATGTCACAAAGGTATCTGCTGCGGGTGTGTTTCCAGGGTCAAAGTGCGTCCCTCACGGCCTTCCACAGTGCCCCCTGGCCAAAGGAGCCGCACAGCACCCTGCAAAGGCGAGCCACCGCGTCCTCCCCGTCTCTTGCTGCACAGGGATGCGTTGGTCTTTCTCCTTTCCGATACCCTCAGTCTGGAAAGTCTCCCCTTCCTTCTCTCTGTGCCGCTGGCCCACTTAACGCAGCAGCCAAGAGCATTGCCGGCGCGAAAGGAGGCACCGCCAACGGGCAGCGTTTTACCATGTCCGTAAAGGCTCCGGAGTCCAGCCGAGTGCATTGCTTTGCCTGTCGAGCTGCACCGAGTCCCCACCGACGCGATCCACAGCGGGATCTCCGGAGCTGGCCCTCGGCCTCACCAGGCTCGCGCAGCGGGGGAAGGCGAAGCCGCTGTTTGCCCTGCGGGAGCTCGTGCCATCGTCTGAACCCCGGCTGCCGGCAGTGGTGCACGTTGCCGCTCATCAGGCCTTTGCTTGGCGCTCTCCTGCCTGCATGGGGGGATGATGTGCCTGCCCGGAGCCCAGGCGGAGGGAAGCCTTGCGCCGGGGGATTTTAGGAGACCGGCTGCTGGCGTTTCAGTCCCCACCATCTCCTGCCCGCCTAGGTAGGGTGCAGCTGAGACAGCGGCGATCTGTTGGAACATAGCTCATGTGCTGGTGGTGGGATGGGGGAGAGGAAAGGTAAGCGTCTTGAAATCCAAGCTGTTTTAGTACTTGGAAAAGTATAGAGCAGGAAAATACGTGAAAAGCTTCTTGAGGGGTCAGGGCAGCATGGTCCTGAAGCGCAGTGCGTTTGCACCGTGAAGAAGTGGCTGGCACAAATTGTCTCTGAGGAATGGGGGAAAGCCCCTTTCTGTATCCGTGGCTCCAGGTCCACTCCAGTTGCCGTAGAGGTGGATGACTGTAGGAGATCGTGGCTCTGGTTGGCTTGGCCAAAGCAGTGTGAAAGTGGGTTAGACCAGCTGGCAATGTAGATGTGACATCTGTTAGGGCAAACGCTGACAGTACCAAACGCTCCAGTAAAAACCAAACTCTGCTACCTGTGGCTGGAAGTTTGGTGACAGCCCAGAGAAGTTGCTATATGTATTTGCCGATGCAAGCGCTCGAAAAGCTGAGCGTTGAGTCAGGTCAGGGACCTGATCTGGCTGAGGGACTGTTGTCTGGGGACACACACCCCCCCCTCGCAAATCTGCTTTGCAACTCCTGTACCCCTCTGCCGCGTTAACGCTGGGGTGGGAGGTGAGAGCGAGAGGGGCAACGTTGCAGTGGAAAACTTAATTAGGAAGCCTCACCTCGGGCAACTCAAGTTAGGATCCCTGAGAGCCAGGGAGCAGGCAGCACTTTAACAGGGGTCAGCATGGAGATTCCGTGGGCTTAATTCTCTTCAGCGGTGTGGGAGCCAGTAGGTTAGGGCAATGGCAGCCTGTCCTGCCATCCTCAGCTCGGCCTGTGTGGCAGCTACGGTTGTCTTGGCGCTGTTGGGATTTTAGTGTGAGGAGGATTTGTCTAGAGATAATATTTAGAAAATATCCATTCTTGAAAAACTTCATCTGAGGAAACTTGTTTCCATTCACTGTATAGCGGTATTTCAGAAGAGAGAGTAATTTCTCGACTTAATCCGAGGGAACTTCCACGCGTAGCTAAGCCATCGCTAACCTGAGTAAAAGCATGCTTTTACAACAAGGCGAACATCTGCTTTGCTTTTCCTGGAGCCTGGAAGACACTGGTTTGCTGAGTAGCATCCCCTCCTTTTGCAAAACGATGAGAGGTTTTGTCTTAGTGAACGACCCCCCCCCTTGCTTTTAATTCACCAGGTTAGTTTCATTGAAAATCTCTCCCAGGGCTTGTTGTTGGAGGTGAATGCGTTCAGCACCTTTCTTGTTCGCAATTCTGAGGGCACGTTTCGTTTTGAGAGGCGAAGGCACTTTAATATCACACGATGAGCTTCTCTACACAAAATGCTGTGTTGATGTTCTTATTTCATTCTAAACTAGTTTTCTTTGGAGTTAAATAGATGCCCAGCCAATTCTAATTAGCTAAATCAAAATAAGACTGTGGATTCAGATACACTTCCTTTGGCAGACGTAGTGGATTAAGCAGATTCTGTGCCAGGCTGTGCCCTCTCTCCCTCTTGGTGAACTTGATCTAGGACCTAGTATGGGTTAAAACCAGTCCAGCCAGGGAAAAAAAAACCAAACAACAAAGGTTTTAAACAGAGGTGAACTCTCTGGTCAAGTTTACCAGGACACCACACAGTTTCAGTGACATGATTGAAGGAGTGAGGGGTGAGAAGGGCTTCAACAGTTTCTTCAACAGCTTCTACTCGACGACAGGCATGTGAAACCATGCCCTAGTTGTGTTCTCCAAGGGGTTCCTACTAGTTTAATTACATCCGTTTAAAGTCGCTTCGAGCTGCACCAGTGTAGACGAGAGATTTGCTCGGTTTCCTTGTGTCGACTCGACTAAAAGTGTGTTTCGACCCAGGGAGGCTGCTGTTGCTCTTTCTGGTTCGGCGTTGCATCGGGAGGCTGCTCATCCCTGTTTCTCAATAAACTTCCTGGTCCGCCTTCTTAAGGATGCTGTTCTTTTGCTGTTCGCGCTGGTTTGTGCTTGACACCACGTCTGTTGTTTTCCCCCCGTATTATTCCTTCTCTTAGTTAAAATCTTGATTCCTTTTCTCTTCTGTTCGTCGTTCCCTGTGAAATGCCTGTCTTTGGCACGTGTCCCACATCGTCCGTAGAGGATAGAGGCCAAGAATTCATGAAACAGTGTCTATCTCTGTTGCTATGTCCTCCCAGCTCTCCTCTCGTGGCTGTCGTGCCTCCTCTGTTGACCAGCTCTTACTCGAGTATTCAAAACGCACCGTTTCTCCCAGCTCCTCACACCACCCTGTTAGCGCTTTTCCCTTGCCAGACCTATTCCAAGTCACGCCTGATCTGTGCTTGCTTGGGGCTTCAGCTCGTCTCCAACTCGTGTTCCACATCGGGCAGCCGTACGCATCCCCCGTCCCCTGTTGCACAGAAGGTCCCTTTTGATTTCTCCTGAAACATCTGTCCTGCCACTGTGCTCGGGGGCAGAACCTTTCTCCTCCCCTTCTTTCAGTTTAGCCTAAGATGGTGAAATCCCCGCAGATTGTTTGTTCCCCTATTTCCTTTATGTTGCATTTCTCTCCAAGCACCGAAAGACTCCTCCCCTTCCTGCTCCAAGCCACCTCTCATTCTCTTTGGGTATGACCCTGCTCTCTTTCTTAGCGTCTGCCCGGCTCCCCTGTCGCTATATAGTATTTCTTCCATCTTACAGCATGTGTCTTTTAGCAGGTTTCCCCCTCTTCTCCTGACCTCGGGTTTCCGTAGTCTGTCTGCTCACTTGTGCCCTCGTACGTGCAGATGGGTCTGTCGCTTCTTTTTTGCAAACGAGCTGCCTTGCCCCCACTTCTCCTATGTGCCTGGCCCCTTTTTTCCCTCTGGAGGACCCCCACTGGTGTGTTTGGGCTGAGGTGAGGATACCCGGGCAGCAGCTGTGTTCCAAGGAGTCACTCAATTCCACGGCTCGATCCCTTGAGCTGCTGGCCGGCAGATCCCTGCGTGGCTTGTTTCAGCATAAACGGAGGGTGCAAGCTGCTTCTTGTCCTGTCAAGAGCTTGTGTGGCCAGGAGTTTGTCAGGGAAAAAGACAACTGACAGAGATTTGGGATCACGTGTCGCTTTCGGCTTCTTCCCACTCTCACCCGCTGCACTGAGAGCATTGCCGTGGCTCTGTGCCTGCTTTACCTACGGGTGTGTAGTATTTCTCTGAACCAAGAACCCCTTTGACAGCACCTCTCGGCCTTTTGCAGTCAGTCCTACCTGGTTCAACCCAGTCCACTTGTTAGCACAGTAGATCCTCTCTTCCTTCGTTGCTTTTTCCCTGACACGACTTGAGCAGCAAAGCTGCCTTAATGCTTGAACACCCAGCGCTGCACGATTGGCTGCAACGTTCTCCCTCGAAAGCTCCACCCAGCCGACGGTGCGTCTTGGATGCTCATGAATCTCTGGATTTCCTCATGTTTTCCACCCGTAACTCCACTGAATACCAGCACCTTCCTGACAGAGCGAGGGAATAATCACTGGACAGCACGCCTGACAGCGCTGTTGGCAAACCTCTGCCTCCTTGTTTGAGGCTTTCCCCTTTGAACCTGCCATGTCCTGGTTTGTCAAAGTCCTATGAAGCCTTGGGGATGTCAGCATTTTAACAGACCATCGTCTTGGGCGAAGCTCTGTCTTGCGGCTCGCTACCCGGTGCTGGAGGTCCCTCTGGAGGGAGAAGGAAAGGGGAGGAATCTTTTGAGGGATGTGTATGTGTGTGAAGACGCCCGTGTGAAACTCTCAGGGTAGCCAGAGGCTTTTTGGCTATAAAGTTGTTTAATACGAGGATGAGCGGACTGTGGCTTTTGTCGCAAGGCGCTGCTGCTTTCTTCCAGTGCAGTTCCAGACAGATGTGTAGCATCTTGGGTATTGTACCCCGTGGTTGAATGCGAGCATCCCGGGGACAGTTACCAATCCTCTGTTTTTCTTTTGTACGCAGAGTGGCCCCTCGAGCCCCAGCAGGTCCCGGTCGGTGACGAGCAGCTGTCATGATCTCTACAGCACCTCTCTATAGTGGGGTGCACAACTGGACCAGCACAGAGCGGATTCGCATGTGTGGCCTCAACGAGGAGAGGTGAGGTGCGTGGGCGGCATGGTAGAGGAAGGAGGGAGAGCGGGGAAAGTCAGTTAGGGATCTGGAGAGGCTACGGGGAGGGAGCTGGTGCTGGCTCAGCCTGTTCTTACTAGGGTGTAAAACAGACTGTGGTGCAAAAGAGCCGTGTGGGGGGATGGATGTGTGGTCAAATGGTGGCATTCTGTGATGGTCCCCACATCCCATGCTCCAGCGAGGAGGGCCCCAAAGCAGAGCGCGCTGGAGGTCTCTGCAGAGGAACCGTGGCTGTGTGTAGCTGTATTGCCTCCACGGCGCTGGGGGATGACGAGACCGAGTCATCTGCATGTGCTGGTGGCTTCACCAGACCTGCGCGGGAAAGAGCTTGACCCACTGCGCGCCAAGCTGCTAAGAAGAGCTTTTGGTGGCCCAGGGGGGTTAGCGCAGACCAAATGGTTAGATGGGAGAGTTGTGACAGGCTACCAAATAGGAGATTAGGGAGGATTAGTGGCTGGGAGGCAGAATCGATGAAGACGAGTTCCTGGCCTGCCCCGTGGCTTTGCATGGCCTTTTTATTCCCACAGCTCTGGGGTCTTGTTCTCAAAACTGATCTCAGTTTGTGGCTTCCTTGAGGCTACGACGCCTGTTCGGCGTATTTGCCATAGCTGGAGCCAGAGAAGGTTTACGGGCTCAAAAGCAGCGTGTGCCGGTCATTCCTTGCTGCGGATGTTGAGGCTTTTGGTGGCGACTCCTCCGAGGGCCGTTCGGGAGAGCGGCGGGACAGGGACGAGCTCGGGCTCT
>NW_009650115.1:3026-21308 GCF_000708025.1 Charadrius vociferus | reverse complement strand
AGGGTCAGCGGGGTTTGCGCCGGGCCGTCGTGAGGCAGCCCGGAGTGAGGACCCGCTGCCGGGGACAGGGGAGCCCGAGGAGAAACCTTCCTCCCATCGCCTGTGTCTGCTGTTTGTTGTGGAAGCCTGGGGGGTAGGGGAGTGAATCCAGAAAAAATGGCGTTATCAGCAGAAACTAAACTATAGCTTTTTTTATTGGGGCACCAGCAGTTTGTCTAAACGATCCTTAAAAGATCAGAGAATCGTCACCGGGTGAATGCTGCTGGGGCTGGAGTGTCCCGGGGCAAGTGCTCTCTCCTGCCCGGTCCTCTCGTAGATCAGAAGGAGATCTGTCTCCTCAGTGTGCCCTGTTTCCGTGGAGTTCGCAATCCTTATCTGGAATTCAGGCTTTCCACTCGGGAACTGGCCAGCAGGACATTGCACACACCAGGGCGGCTGCGGACACCCGCTGCTCCCGTCACGGGCAGCTCGGGCTGAAGAGCTTTGGCGCTGGAGGGAGATCTCCACCCGAGGCTGGAGGAGAGCAGCAGGGCTAGAAAGTCCCAGGGCAGGGAGTGAGCGTGGCAGGGAGACGGAGGAACGGGAATGAGGAGGTGCCTGTGGAAGAAGAGACAAGCAGGATGGGGCTGGGAGAAGGATGGGAGTGGAAACGTGTGGTGGGGCAGAATGGGAAGCGGAGGGGACGGGAGCGGGTGTGTGGAGCCGGGCTGTGACGCAGCGCAGTCAGGGAGGGCTGGGCTGGCCCATGGTGGGAGCGGGAGGGTGTCAAACTGGCTGTGGGTAAGGAAGGTGCACAGAGCTGCTGGGCCACGGAGAAAGCCCTGTCAGGCCCATAGGAGCCGTAGAGTCAGCACGGATGTATGAGGAGGTGTTTTCCAGCGGGCAGAGCACCGGGAGCGGGAAGACTGCAGTGGACAGCAGTGCTCTGGACCCCCTCAGTCTGTGGTGGCCGCCATGTAGCATGTGGCAATGAGGAGCTGGCTGTCTGGAGCAGGCACGCTTCTCCAGGCTGCCAGCTGCTCTGCTGTCCCACGAGGTGACTGGGAGGGGTGGGATGCTGGGAGGGTGTCTTGGGGTTTTGTAATGCTGTGTCTTGTTCTTCGGCTAGGAGAGCCCCCCTTTCTGATGAGGAGTCTAAAACGAGCAGCTCCCAGCACTTGGGGTCTCAAGAGTTTTGCGTCAGCAGCAGCCTTTCCAAGGTGAGTTCCTTGCGTGCGTGTCAGGGTCCAAGAAAGCCTTTCCCTGACCGAACAGGCCAAGCAAGAGCATCTGCCCTAATGGATCCCATGGGCTCCTTCTCAAGAGGAGTGTCACTAGGTGCAATAAGGGCAAAGCAGTGCTCTAGTTGGGCAAGAGCCATTTGCCACTTCTGCCTCCGTGTCCTGGGGGGGTGGGCAGAGAGAAGGTGCTGCCTGCACCTTCTTGCACCAGCAAGTGGCTGAAGGAGCCACTTGCACAGCTCTCAGGAACACTTTCTCCTTTCTTATTGCAGGTGGAGCTCACAGCAGTCAGCGGTGGTGGCAGCGGTGCCCAGGGGCTGGATGCTGAGGGAAAGGAGGAGGAAAAGCTTGGGCCCAAACTGGAAGAGCAGCCGCCTGATCCCAACCCAAACCCGGAGTGTGCAGGAAAGACTGTGAAAGATGATGCCCTGGGCCCTCTGGCAAGCCAGGGGGATGGCAGAGGGCAGGAGCCTGCAATCCCCAGAGCTGCTGAGCAGGACAGCAGCGGTGCTGATGCTGCCTGGACACCTGCAGATCCTCACAGCAACAAGCAGGCTGATGCTCCTCCAGCCTGTTCCGTGGCTCCCGAGAGTGAGCCTGCTGGGAAGGAGAAAACCACCCCAAGCACTGGAGCACAAGGGCCGGGCGTGCTGGCAGAAGGGACATTGTCTGTGGTTGTCTCCAGCTGCAACACCTCTGCCTCCACTCCTGCTACTTTTACTTTGAACAGAGTGTGCTTTCCCACATCTCAGGCCCCTGCTATGCAAAAAATGCCCCTGTCCTTTCAGGCTGGAGCCGTTCTGAGCCCGAGCCAGTCACTGGTGTACATCCCACCACCCAGCTGTGGGCAGCCGCTCAGTGTGGCTACACTTCCAGCCACCTTGGGGGTCTCCTCCACACTCACCCTCCCCGTCCTGCCTTCCTACCTACACGAGCGTTGCCTGCCGGGCATTATCGCTTCCCCAGAGTTGCGCTCCTACCCCTACACCTTCTCTGTCACCAGACCTTTGGCTTCAGACGCCAAAGTGGTGTCTGTGGAGGTGAATCAGCTTAGCTGCCCTTCGCCCTCGGGCGGAAGCGGTGCCCAGGCTGCTGCCGAGGGCGCTCCCCCATCCACTGCTGGCCCTTCCCTCTCATCCAGCCAGCCTCCGCTGGCAGCATCGTCTGGGAGCGCTGCTCCCTCTTCCGGCACCGGTGTGCATGCCAGAGCCCCGGCAGCTCCCGAGCAGCATGCACCGGGGGCTGCCACTTCACTCTCTCCTCTGAAGTCCCCTCCACAGTTAGAGCGTGAGATGGTCTCCTCTCCAGAGTGCAGTGAGATGCCTCTCGATCTCTCCTCCAAGTCCAATCGTCAGAAACTGCCTCCACCCAGTCAACGCAAAACACCTCCTATGCCCATCCTCACGCCCGTGCACACCAGCGGCAAAGCACTTCTCACCACGGTCCTGTCCAAGTCCCAGCGTGCAGCCCAGACTACGGGCAGCAGCGTCACCTCGTGTCTCGGCACCACCCCTCCCTTAGTCATCTTCCCCGAGTTCCTGCGCAATGGTGAGCAAGGCTCCTGGGTGAAGAACACCACGCTCATCAGCACCATTCCAGGCACCTATGTCGGTGTCGCCAACCCGGTGCCTGCCTCGCTGCTGCTCAGCAAGGACCCCGGTGTGAGTTTCAGCAGGGACCCACGCCACCTTCCCAAGCAGGAGCCCATTTCCATCATTGATCAGGGGGAGCCTCGCGGCGCTGGGGTTCCCTGCGGGAAGAAAGCCAACCAGGTCAGCACAGAAGGACAGCAGGATCCTGCCAGGAGACTTCTTCACGGCAGAGTTGCTCCAGGAGCCCCTTTGTGTCAATCCAAGGACATCTCCACCTGGAATCCCGGCCAGGGAAGTGTGTACCCACGATGCCCCGTGAACGGAAAACCTTCCAATCCTCAGCTTCTGCCTCTCGGCTGGTCTCCTTATCATCAAGCCCCTCTGCTTTCAATTGGCATCTCCACGACAGGGCAGCTGCCCCCGAACCAGACCAGCTCCTGCAAGCCAGCTGGTGCAGGTGAGCTGCCGGCATTCCCGAGCGTGCAGCCCACCGAGTCCAGCACAGCCGCCCAGAGCCTGCCGGAGGGGCTGCCCAGGCACCCGCCTCAGGAACGGGAAGCTGCAGGCAAGAGCAAGAGCTGCCGGGCCTTGCCCAAGCTCTACGAGGAGCCGGCCAATCCAGTCCCGTTGGATGCAGATCCATCTCTTCAGACCAGTGCTTTGGATGTGAAAGGTGGGAAGGGGAAGCTGGACAACCCTCAGAAGAATCAAGAGTGTGATCGACCAGAGGCTGACTCCAGTAAGGAGGGCAGTGTACAGACTGAGGCTCCCCAGGGGAGCTGTGGTGTCAAACAGTTGGATGCAAAGCCTAAAAACCAAGTGTTAGCAGCGTATTTGTCGCATGATCTGCCCGTGGCTGGGCAGCAGAGCCTGCGAATGATTTCGGAGGTGCCCGCTGTGCCCACGGAGAGTCAACGCAAGGAGCTGGGCTGCGAAAGCTCCCAGGAGCCACCAGCTGCAGAGCCCCTCCAGTGCGTGCGTCAGGTGGATCTGTGCAGGGTCAAGAAGGAGCGAGTGGAGTGTGACATCTCATTTACTTCTGTGACTTGCCTGCGAGCCGGGACTGCTCCCCAGGCCTTTGCCGAGGTCAAGCTCAAAGGAGCGGGCCAAATCAAGCAAGAGGGCAGCGTGCGCTGCAAGTCGAAGCGGCAGCATGATGGGGACAGCAGGCAGGCCCACAAGAGACTGAAGTGCCAAGCCCAGGACAGCGAGGAGTCGCCAAGCAAATCGGGGAGCCGGAGTGTGCACGGCCGGAAGGTGGGTGGGATGGGCTGGGAGCGTTGGGTTATGGCAGAGGTTAGCGGGTGAGGTCGGGGGTGAGGAGGGAGCTCTCACCGGGGAGGGCAGCTGAGTGCACAGGGATTTCCACCCATGCTTTTTGGCATTACCTTGCAGGGGATTAATGTACCTGTGTCTGCAGGTTATCTGGAGCAAAAATGGATCTAGGGTTTCAAATACACTGAAGGGCACCAGCATGATGAGCGGGGGACAGCGGTTTGTTTCTTCTCCTTTGCTACTCCAGCTCAGCCAGTTGGCAGCTCAGGCTTCATTCTGTCTCCTCCATCCACAGTGGCGAAAACACCACGACAATCCACATGAACTCAGCAAGCGAGAAGGCCGAACCAGCCTGGGATCAGTGAAGGATCACAACAGCCTCAGGGTAAAGCGTAAGCGCAGGAGGCCAGCAAAGACGGAGTTCCCATCTCCGGCGCACCGCGGGGACAGCCATGAGGAAGGTACTCTTGTGAATGGCAACATGTTCTTGCCGGGTCCGGCTGCAGCGATTCCTGTCGCCCTGATGCCCGTGGGGCCAAGCTGCTGCTCCCCTGAAGCTGAACAGCTTCTGGAGCTGGTGGCTTCCCGTAGCGGATTGCAAACCAAAATAGAGCTGTAGCGTGATGCTGGCCTGCCCTTCCCAGGCCAGCAGACGTGCGTGCACAGATCTGTGGCATGTTTTCTCAAGGCTCACTTTTCCCCTCAGGTTACCTTGAGAAGAAGCCCAAGAACAACTTTAGGGATTTCATTCCTGTGGTGCTGAGCAGCCGGACGCGCAGTCAGTCGGGTGAGTTGGTGCCAGGGGACCCAGGTGGGAGTCTTGGGTGGACTGTGAGCGTTACTGTTTTTATGTGGCCTTCTGCCTGTCTTCTGTCCCACCTTGCAGGGTTTTTCTTGTAGATACTCTTGGCTTTTTTGTCATCTAGATATCCCGCTTTCTTGCAGGAAGCGTCGCTGGCTCTTCTGCTGGTGTGACGGGAGAGTGTGATGTGACTGGTCAGGAGATTTTACCATTGCTGGAGGAGGATCAGGAAGAAGAGGATGAAGAAGAGGAGGAAGAGACATCCTTGAAACGTCGCAAGCTGCGAAAATCCCACAGGACGTCACGCTATCACAGTCGCAGGGCCAGGGACAGGTCTCTTTCTGAGAGGAGCAGCTGTTACACGAGGAGGACCCGGGAGCTGCCTTGGAGAGTGGAATCGCCCAGGCAGCTGTGGGAGCCCAACGAGGAGGAGGAAGATGACAGCCACATCAAAAGGAAGAAAAGGAGACGACAGAAAAGTCGGAAATACCAGACAGGGGAATATTTGACTGAGCGAGAGGAAGAGCGAGTGGGCTATGCCCACAGGAGGCGAAAATCCAAAGCAGGTACAATCTGGGAAGGAGTTTCTGGTACCAGGCTGGGGACCAACATGGGTTTTTTTGTTGCTTTTTTTGTAGTGTGGGGTTTTGGGGGGCTTTTTGGTTTGGTTTTGTTTTGGGGTTTTTTGTAATGATGAAACTCCATCATTATTAATGGCTTGATGTCGACAGCATGGGCTGCTTCAATTGATCAGCTCTTCTTTGAAAAATATTTACAGTGAATTTTGGAGTAGGAAACAGCAGCTTACGTGGCTAATTAGATACTGATCTTACCCTCAGATTAAGACAGAGGGCGTGGGAAAATGAGAATCGGGCGAGGTAGCACAGTGAAATATTTCTGGACAAGCATGGGCCCCTGGGAGTAGTGTTCAGCATTCCCAGCTACAGTAGAGGGAGATGGAGCCATCACAATTCAACTGGGCTTCTTTACGCTTTATCTTGCTTTATTAAGGCGACTTGCGAGCTTGCACCAGGGAGCACAAGGGCGAGAAGATTAACAAAGCTAGAGTGTCTGCAGGCGATGGAGAAATCCCCCTCTGTGGTTCGTATTTGCAGCTTTGCTAGGAGGAGAACGCTGTGCCACCTGCCTGTGTCCTGCTCGTTGTTCTACCTCTGCTCTTGGATTTTCTCCCATAACTGCCCGAACCATGTAGCCAAAACAAAATCTGCGTTTCCCTGAGGCTTAGAGGTCTCTGCGGTTCCTTCTCTCTGTCCGTGCAGGGGCAGTTTGAGGCTGTTGGAAGTAAGACTGGGATTCATCCAGCAGCACACAGATGTCTCAGTGTGTGTGCTGACAGCTGGCTTGTAGCTTGTAGCTGTGTCCAAGTGTCCCACAGGTAACTTCTGTCAGGGTTGCAGAAGAGCATGTCCGAGCCACAGTGTTGGGGGACTCACTTCTGCCAGCCCTCTGTATGCTTGGGCCTTTCTCTTGGAGGCGATCTAGTGGATATGGACCTGTTGCCTTCTGCCACATTGGTGCTCAGATTGACAGTCCTCAGGAGAGGTTGAGATGCTGCTGAAGTGCTGTGAGAAGTAGTAGAGATGGCTGCTATCCTCCCACCAGCTGATCTCCCAAGCTACGTTTCTGCTCTGGCAGTTTTACACCACTGCTGCAGTGTCTGGGTGCTTCTGTGAGACAGGAGTAAAGTTTCTGATGGGCTTCCCGGCATCTTTGCAGTTCAAGGGCGCTCTCAGACTGTCTCCTGCTGTTCCAAACAGAGCCTGAGAAGGAGGTCTGAGTGCAGCAGCATTTGGGAGGGTTTTCTCCAGGAGCCTTACCACGCATCTTAAGAGTGTCTGTCTTCTGTCCAGAAGCCAGTTTCCCTCAGGGACTGCTTGCTTGGCCCTCACATAGGGTGACCTATATTTTGGATTCAGAAGTTGAGGCCTAGGGCCATTGCTGGCTTTGGAGATGAGGCCCTGGGCATTACAGTGGCACTGTAAGCTGGCTGGCAGCCAGAGGAGGGACAGGGGGGGCAGCCCACGTTTGGAAAAAGCAGTGTATCCTGCACTAGCTAAAGAATCTGCATCACCTTCGGGTCCGAGCTGCAGCGACCCACTGACAAACGCCTGGCTCGCTGGGGCCGAGTGCCCTCCAGGACAGGGGTTAACACAGGCAATATTTGGTTGCTAACACCACCTCGTCATCAAGTGCACCAAAGAAACAACCAGGACCCCTAGGCTTCAGGGTGGGCACTTGGGTGAAGGAGGCTGTATCCCTTTTAATGGTGAAGGTAACGCTTGGCTCCATTGGTGGTGTCTCCTCTCTCTAACGGTACTGCCTTGCTTTTGGGCAGACCGCTTTGATCAGCTGGACTGGTTGTTCGTCACCTATGAGTGCACACCCTGGCATTTCACTGCTGCTCAGAGTCCCTGCACATTGGCAGAAGGATATCGGGGAAGGAGCATCTCCAGTCCTCATATACTGCCCTGGGTTAGTCGTCAAAGTATTGCAATACTGTAAAAAAGACAAGGACAGTGTTACAGACAGCCCAACAGAAATCTCTGTCCGGTGATTGCTTCCAAAACAGCAAGCAGGCTAGTGATTTAAAAACAAGTACGCTGTTCTGTGTGGTAGGAAGTCAGAACTGCCACCCCAGACCATGTCTCGTGGGTGCAGTCCACTTTGTTCAGAACCAGGAGTTGTCTCCTGTTCCTTGCCTAAGTGCTGCATTGCGTCAGGGTCTGTCTTGCCCACAGTTTTCTCCAGACGGTGGGAAGCACAGAGGCTATGCAGGGCCAGCACTTGAGCATAGCCACTGCCCAGACTTGAGCCACCCGGGCTTCCCCAGCATCCAGAACAGCTAAATAAGGACTGTCCCTACCCAGGCCTTCTACAACTGTTTTATGGGTCTGTTGTCCATGAATTTCCCTAAATCCTCTCTGGTCCTGCTGATAACATCTTCCTCCACCACCTCTGGTGGCAGTGAAGCCCTGAAGTTCCCTCCTTGCTGTGCAAAGTCCTTTCTTCTGTCTGTTTTTTAACTTATCTCTTACTTATTTCATTGAGTGCCCATAAGTCTTGTGCTGCTGGATTGGGTGAACAAGATTCCTCCACTCAGCTGATCTACCCTTTTATGATTTTTGCAAATTTTGGTGACATTCTTCTCTGCCTTCTCCTCTCCAGACTGAGGAGTCCCAGGGTAACTTCTCCAGCCTTCAGTTGTTTTGAATGCTTTTCTCCATCTCCACTCTGTTCTTCCTGAGATGTGGAGACCAGAAGAGCACAACAGTACTTGAGACATGTTTGCTTAGAGATTTTATTTGTGGTTTTACTTGGTATCTTGGCCAAACCCGTTTTTCTGCGCAAGATCCATGGCCCCTGCTTCCTAAAAATAACAAGACATAAGTAGAAGTTATGTGTGGTGCTTGATGTGGAGAATCTAGAGTCTCAGCATAATGTGGAAGCTGAAGGTGCTGCTCCTGGAGATCTACAAAACCTGCCTTGTACTGAAGGCAGCAGTGTCCCTAATGGACAGTAGTTTTTTTCCTGGAGTTTATCCTTTTGATCCCTTGAACTAACCCCCCAGGGCATCTCCTAGCTCTTCACCTGGAAATGAAGCAAAGTCTTTGTTCCCAAACAAAGTGCCCAGAGCCGTGGAGAGAGCTAGGCTTGAGAGATTCAGACTCTGCAAAGCTGCGTACAGATGCCGCCTCTGTCCTCTGGTCTCCAGTGCTCATCCTTTGTAACCTGGTTTATTCCATCACTGATCATCTGCTCAGAGGGAAGTGTATGGCATCGCACAAATCAGGGCAGTTATTTGTTCTCAGGGCTTTACTTTCTTGTTCCATACTTTGTTTCCCCGTTGCTGTTGTGCCCTTGGTACAGGGTGCTGCTCTTTCAGGGAAGCAGAGGGCCTGTCCTTGCGCGATGCGCAGGGCTCCATAATGAGCAACCCTGCAGCTCTGTATGGAGCAAGGAAGAAAAGACTGGCTTTCTCTTGAGGCATCCTGGTGCTTCCTACCTGCATGCATATTAATCAAAACTTTAATGTGCAACCTAACTTAAGGGGGAGACATGAGAAGGGGAGGGTCTGGTTTTGTAGGCAGGGAATCAATGACTGTTCACAGGCAGCTTCAAGGGGATACCTCCTGCATTTTCTGTCTCTCTAAGGGGCATCCCACGTGGGTCCTGCTCAGCCTTACAGGTAGGGGAGCGCACCATATGGCAGCAGGCAGTTACCAAACTACTGGGAAGCGTGCTGACAAGCTGTATTGTGTCATACTGGGTTCCCCTAAGGAAAAGCCTTGGTCAGTTGTGTGCAGGCCCCAGCTCTCAGTAGGCTTGGCTGTTTCAGACCAGGATGGCTGTCTGTCGTTGGGCGTCTGGTGTCCATGCTGATGGGGAGAATCCCTGATGCTGCTGGAGAGAATCTCCCTGATAGGGATAATCTGCAGATTCACTCTGCTTCTGCTTACTGCAGTGCCTCCGCCATGAGTGTGGATTTCTGGATGTGCAGCCATCAAAGATGGGCAGTTCGTTTTGCCTGGTGGCACAGATCTGGGTTGCTGACCTTTGGTGCTGTACCTACAGAAGCTCCTCATTCCCATTTCTCCTTTAGATTTTAGGTACCGGAAGCAGAAGGAGTCCGTGCAGGGTAAAGGCACAGAGCTACGACTGAGGAGCAGGCTTTCCCCATCCCCCCGAAAATCTCAAGGACGCCCAGACTTTCGGAATGGCTTCTTCCTGGAGCACTCAGACAGCTCTCCTGTCCAAGAAGAGCTGGAGAAACCATCAGGAAAACGCAAATGTAAAACCAAACACCTGGCAGGGATCTGTGACGAGGGGAAGGTATGGCTTGGGCTGATGAGGGGAACATGCATGGGGGGTTGAGAGAGAAGGGGACTCTCTTTAGTAAGCTGTGGCCACATGTGCCAAGGAGTTGTATTCCTTTCTTTTCCAGGGGAAAGGCTGCTGCAACCAGCCCAAAATGCGGCCTCCGAAGAAGCCGCAGGACTTGTGGCCACTTTGTAAGTCCCGTCGGGTCAGCCCAGGGAGCTCCCCCGAATTGCCCGTGGCCCAGAACATTCCTCCTGGAGCTCGGCGGCTGATTGTGAACAAAAATGCAGGGGAGACCCTTCTGCAGCGAGCAGCTCGCCTGGGCTACAAGGTGAGTTTTGGTTCCCTTTTCTGCGTTGTGTCCTATGCTGCCTTGTCTGGGTTTGTGAGTAAGCAGGCCTGCAATGATCTTGTTCCTGTAGGACGTAGTGCTGTATTGCCTGCAGAAAAAGAGCAGTGACGTGAACCATCGTGACAACGCTGGCTACACAGCTCTGCACGAAGCCTGTGCGCGAGGCTGGATTGACATCCTTCACATTCTGCTAGAGCACGGCGCCAACGTGAACTGCAGTGCGCAGGATGGCACAAGGCAAGCCAGTGAGAGGGGAACATCTGGGCAAGCACTGAGACGTGTGGGGACAGGGAGCAGGGTGTGTTTTTCAGGAAGAGCTGTCAGTCATCACTAGATTTGTCTTAACCCAAACCGGAGCATTTGCTTTGCAAACTCTTCCAGTCTCTTCTTTTCCTGCCAATGCTTCTGTCCTTGCAGGCCTGTCCACGATGCAGTAGCAAATGACAACCTGGAAACCATGTGGCTTCTACTCTCCTATGGTGCTGATCCCACTCTGGCCACTTACTCTGGGCAGACAGCTGTGAAACTTGCCACCAGCGAAGTGATGAAGCGCTTCCTCTGCGGTAGGTGCCAAGCCGGGGGGTGGCAGTGTTTCCATCCTTCCTGTCTGGCAGCATACGGGACCAAATCTGGGTGTCAAAGGTTTAGAGCTGCTTCAGCAGCAGGTGACAGAATAATTTTAGCTCTGTCCTGCCTACGTGTGTGTTTTTACCACCCGATCTTTAATTATAGAATTATATACCATTTTCCAAATAAGATACAAGTCACTTTTCAATCTTTGAGGTACAGGAAACAGCAATGCTCTGGTCACACAACGAAGGACAGTGCTGTGTGTGAGGGCTGGAGATGCTCTTCCACAGTTCCTGGTTCTACTGCATAACCTAAATGAACATATTTTTGCTGCCAAGTAATGATGTTTTCTACCCAAAACCAGCTCTGCCCAAATGCTGCCTGTCTGCCCTTGGTAGAAAGGACCATTTTGGATCCCCATGGCCGAGAGTGAAGCATGCCTGCTTTCTGCCCTGTTTGTGTAGAAGCAAGATGAGTGTTGTGGCTTCTACATGACAGCAAGGAAGAGACAGTTAAAGTAGCAGTGGTTCCCAGATGGATACAAAGCAGAAAATCTCCAGTGTTGAAAAAATGCTGTTTGCCAGCTGTCTGTCCGTGCTCCTCCAGGCTTAACTGTACACGCAGGTGTTGGAGATGTAATTTTGAACTCAAGACAAACCTAAGAACCTGTCTTTCCAACCCACTTAGCGTTGTCAGTTGTTTTCCCCTTCCAGCTTCTATTTTGTGTTCTCAGGCCTGGGGTCATGTTGTCCCCTCCTGAGTGAGGGTTCCCTTCTTGCAAGTGATGGTTCAGCTTTTACCATAATGCCTACCTGCAAAGTGGGGAAAAGCAGCAGAGGTGAAGAGGCTCAGCCAGGGTCGATGGACATGCATGCCAGGATCATGCTTTGACCAGTAGATAAGCATTAACGCCCTCAATTTTTTCTCTTTAGATTACCTTTCGGATCTCCAGGGGCGCACTGATGGAGATCCTCGGACAGCATGGGACTTCTACAGCAGCTCTGTACTAGGTGAGTTCAGTCTGTGCCATTTAATTCACAACAGCAGAGCAGAGAGAAGTAGTGCTAGGTAGTGACACATCATTCACTCGGGTCTGTCCACGTCCCTCCCAACTCATGGCTTAGAGATCTTGCTGTAATGTTACGTGCTGGGAGTTGCTCCTGAAAGGGACTTTTTTGTTTGGGAAGCTGCATGTGTGGATCCCTCCAAGTAGGCTGGACATAGCGTGCAAGACTAGATTCCAAATGCTGCTGGTGATTCCTGAGGGTCTTTGGCTGTCAATCCCAGACCACGTTATTCTTGGAGCAATTCTTGTTACTCCCCTGCTAACCAGTCACCAAGATAAACCCAAGGAAGGCAGAGGACATACTTATTCCCTCAGGATGTAGAAATCTTGAACTTTGAGGTTCCCAGAGCTGCCCATCCCTCTCCTCTGCTTTGGAGGGGAGGCATTCATCTGGGGGAGGCCCTCTTCTTACAATTTCAGTGATTGTACCTTTTACAAGTGAAGGCGTGATTGTATCTTTTACTGTCACTCCCTGAAAATAGTGGGTACCAGCCTAGAAGTTTCCTTGAAACGATACAGGCACAAAGTCTACAAATAGTTCACTGTGTTGCTCCAGTTCCCCGAGATGTCCATGAATGAAGAAGTTCTGGATCTAGCTGTGGGCCTGCGGCAGACTGCAGAGTCCCTCCCAACCACCTCTGAGGCAGTAGATCTGCACTCTCAAGCCCTTCATAAAGACTTGGGTTATTTACGCTGGCAAGCTAAAAGGCTGTTGATTTTTGTTGCTCACCTCCGTCATTTCCAACATCCTTCTAGAAATGAAAAAATTCAGATACATGTGGAAGGGTGCTCTTGGTAGAGGACTTATCCTTGGAGGACTCTGATGTCTCTTCGTTTCAGAACAGAAGAAATTCTGTACTCTTAAGTACGCGTTGTTCACAGGCTTTTGCACCTCAGGCATGCCAAAGAAACTGTTCAAACCACAGTCTCCTTCTTCTGGATTTCTCACTCTTGAAGCTGTCACGATCCTATAAGAAGTCTCTTTACCACAAGAAAAATAGCTATTCTTTGATGGTACTATTTTTAAAGTAAAGATATTACCCCTTTTGATTTATCACTGATTCCCACTTGGATTTCTCTGATAAACAAGAAAGGAAAATTGTGTGTGGTTTTGTGGGTAGGAGGGTTTGGCTGTCTTTGGTTACTACAGCATGCTGCATTCTTGGTTACCCAGAGAGCTTATGTGCTTGAGTTCTAGTATCTGCTTATGTCTTGTTCATTAGTGTCCTTTCCTCTTGGAGATCCTGGCGTGGGATTGTAGACTGCCAATTCTCATACCCTGTAGGAGACCCGCTGCCACGTGCAAGTAATTTAGAAACGTGCCATTTTGTTTTTCAAGTACCCTAATGCCTGAAATGAAATGAGTGGATCTTGGAAAAGCAAGCTGATTGTGTTTCGCTCAAATTAGCTGCTTGTTTCAGTTCTTCCATTTCCATATCCCTCGGCTTCTCTTGAAAAGTCTTGTCTTGCATTTTGTTTTCCCACATTTCTGTCCCCCAACCCTGTAGGCAAAAAGAAAGGGATTATTTTTTTCAGTAAGCAGATCGTCACTGACTCTTTTGGTGTTTCTTGCGGAGTCAGAAAAGACACTATTAAACACGTCCTACCTCTTCCAGTGGGACTTCACACTAAATCCTGCCTACTGTGGATGTGTCTCTGCTGGGTTTCCGTCATTCACGTGGTGCCATCTGTCAGGTTTTGTCTTCCTTCTCTCCTGTGCTACCTGAAGTTGGTTAACAAGCCAGACAAATCCCGCATTGATCTGCCTATACCCTTCCCTAGAAACGTAATTTCATCCTTCCTGCAGTGTAAAGATCATTCCAGTGTCAGCTGGGCTGACGCTTGCATCTCAGGTGCTTCAGACTTTAACAGGTACCTCTGCTCAGCACTTAAGAGAACGTACGTTCCCCCGAGACATGAGAGTGGGGATGCCCAGGGAAATGTCAGCTACGCAAAATGTTCTGAAGCTCCGTGGCTTTGGTGTTGCTTGTGGGATATTTGTCTCTGGCTCGGTGAGTGGACAGCGGAGATCCCAAGCTGAAGTACCACCACGCTGCTGTCAGAGGGTCAGTCAGACTGCCCCTCCTTTTGCCCCTCTGCGTGGAGCATTCCCAGTGCTGCCCTTGACGCTGCCTTTGGGAGGCATTTTGCGGCAAAGAACTAACCCATCTGGGAAGTAATCCTTTATCCTGCCAGGTCTGTTTTCAGCGGGCACAGAAAGGGACATTCCTTTTCATCCCCACCGAGATCGGCTTACAGCAATAGTGAAATGGCAGCGTTACGCCATTGTCACCTGTGCTTTGCCAGGCGCTACTGCGGGACACCGGGTGAGTCGGGAAGGAAGAGCAAGATGCCCAAGCCTGAGACAGGGGGCTGGTGTCTTTACAGTGGTGTTTACTGAGTGGGAAATGGGACCTTTTGGCTCAGCTACCTTCAGCAGTCACCTCAGGTCACCAAGAGCAGATACTCCCCAGGGCAGGGAAGCACCCGGTTCTGCTCCGGAGGAACTGAGCTGCTGCCACAGGCAGCAAACCAGCTCAGCAGAAAACAGCTCTCCTCCTTCCATGGTTCAGTCCTTCAGAGTTCCCCTTTCCATCAGATCCACCAGCTGAAGCACAAAACACAGCATGTCCCTCAGGGTGGAGGAGAAATCCCAGGCCCCTGCTTGATCTGTTTCTATTCTTTGAGGCAGGAATGTTGTCCACGTTTTCCTTTAGGTCTGCAAATCTCTGGGGGCCAAAAGATAATGAGAGAAGCCAGGGTGTGGGATCTCTGAGCTCTGGTTATGGTAAAGTCATCAGCGTCTTGCACTTTGTGCTACTGTAGTTCCACATACTAAGTCCCACTCCAGGGTTTTGTTCTACGCCTGGGACTAGCATTGTTGTGCCTGATTGTCGCCCCGCTGCTCTGCGGTGGTACAGGATGTTCCCGTTCTTGTCGCAGCCTTCACTCGGCCTGATGGACAGGACTGAGTGAGAAGAGTTTTCGGGATAGACATTGGACCATATTGTTGCCACATTAAATGCACTTAATTCTTTTTTCCTGGGTTGTTCAAGAAAGGTTTTTTCGGTGATGGCGTCTGAGCTTTGCCTAGCAGTGACATCCGACCAAGATTCATGTCACTTATTTTTGTCCTATTCTACAATAAGTTTTGAAGATTTAAGCACTCTGTTTTTCTGTTTCTTAGGGATATTTTTTTTTCCTTGGCAGAACTAAGAAATTATTTACTTTTTTTTTTTTTTGTGAGACCCTGTTTGAGCCTATGTCTCCTGTCATCTGCTGTTGTTTCTCTATTAAAATAACGTTCTTGCTGGGTGCTGCGTTTATTCGTAGAGCAGTGTGGTGCGTGGAGCTTTCTCATGCAGCACACCATAAGATTTTTTTGCAGCTTTTTCTCTCATACGTGGTGTTGAACTTTTGCATGATTGGTTTATTTGCTCACCAACACATTTGGTCTGACTTCTCTCTGTAAAATCTAAACTCTATTTTCTGGAAATTTGGGGGGTTATCTTGTATTACCTCAGCAGGACAAAACCCCTTTGCAAACGCAGGACTATTCATATCTCTTAATAATAAAATCCAGGCAGCAAGCTATTTTTCAACAGATGCCTTTAGGATTGGTGAACAGTAAATTTAACTGTCTTTAAATGGTTTATGGATCAAGTATGCTATTCTCCATCTCCTGTGGAAGCAGGTCCTGCTGGAGCTCGGATACCTCCTGGAACAGGCAGCTTTAAGCCAGAAATCTGCGGGGCTGATTCTCTGAAGCCATGCTTATTGTTGTTTGGTTGTATTAGTCTCTAGATCTGCGGCACGCTTTGGTGGCACAGCCTTGCAGTCCTTATTTAGACAGAGTTGCTGGCAGGCACCTCTAGATAACCTGCTGACAGTTGTCAAGAGCGGGAGAAGGTGGAGAAGTACTCCCTGAGCAGAGCGCAGTGCCTTCCTTTATAGGATCTGTGCAGACAAAACACCTTGTAGGTCCACCTCCTTCCTCTCTGGCACAGGTTCTTCCAGGCTGAGGACAGCTGTGCTGCCAAAGGAGAGGGGGCTGAGGCCGTTTCAGGGAGAGTCTGGGGGTCAGCGTGTGGCTGACCCAAGAGAAGACTGCCAGTCCAAGTGGCTCATTTTGCAAGCAGGCAGTGCCTCGTCTCACGTGTGGGATCAGTGTAAACCTGAAGGTTGACAGAAGATGTTCTTTCTACCTAACTCGGTCACCGAGTGGAGTCTCCGCTGTGCAGAGCAGCCAGCGCTCACTCAGAGTTTCTCCGAGACGAGGGACTGGAAGCAGAGCAGGAGGAGCCCCTGGGACTTGCCTCCTACCGTTGCTGTGACGTTGTGGGAAGGTGCATGCGAGATTGCGGTGGTAGCCGGTCCAGCTGGGCAGAGCTGTTCCCCAGGGAGTGATGAGCACTGGCTGGTGTGAAACTGTGAGCAATGCCAACATCTGTTTTGTGTGTTGCAGAGGGGAAGGATAGCATTGGATGCGATCTTCTGCTCAACCCTCCGGGAAGTTCAGACCAGGAGGAAGAGGAGCAAGAAGCAGACAACTTCATGTTTGAGTTCTCAGACAAGCCACTGCTTCCCAGCTATAACCTCCAGGTGTCAGTCTCTCGGGGGTGAGTATCTGTTCCTGGAGCAGAGAGCATTTGGGTGACATTAATGCTGGGGGGAGCGGGAGCTCACAGAATTGAGCCCTTGAACTCGTGAGGGTATCAGCAGTACAACAAAACCTTTAGGCTGTCCTCCAGGTGATGGATAACATGTTCATATATGGAAAATCTGTGCCTGCCTGAGAAACTTCGAGAGCCCAAGCTGACTGTGTGCTAAGGAGACAGGCCATCTAGAGCGGCACTTGTGTCCTGTAGATCTCAGAGCACTCTTCCAAAGGAGGAGAGACCTTTATTCCTGTTCTGCAGGTAGAGACAGGGAGGAATGGAGCTATTGCACCTTCCCCAGGAGGGGGAAGAGATTGCTGCTGCTGAGGCAGTGAAGTGCCTCCTGTGGCACGCTCCCCATCACACACCATCTCATAATGAAGCGTTGCAGAGACTTTTTTTAGAAAAATCTGAGGATAGAAACCACACTTTGTAGGTCCCAGGTCAGAGAAGCAAGTGGAAGATGCAGGATAAGGTGGAATTTGTTAGACTAATTCTCAGAGGTCCACCTCTGAGGTGGTCACCTTGGTCTCTTGTTGCAGTCAGCAAAGACTTGACAGCAGGATTTATCCAAGCGAGGGCAGGAGTGACCGTCAGGCTGAGGTGAACCTCTGGGTGTGACTGGTCAGCTCTCCAGTGACTGTGGAGGAACCTGGAGGGGACACTCAATTGGATGGGCACTCCCGTGGTGTAGACATGCTAAGAGAAGTCCCAGCCTGGGCTTCGTTGGCTGATGGCCGGCACAGCACAAAGCCATTGAAGTCTGTCAGTCCCCGTTTTAGTCTCTTAGGTCTTGTGCCCTGGAATTAATGAAAAGAGGAGAAAGACTGAGGGGCTATAGATGATGGAGATCTATAGATGAGGGAACCGAGCAAGGAAAGACCCTTTGGTTTAAGAAAGGACAGGTTTAAGAAAGGACTTTTTTTAAAACAAAACTGAGAAGCAGCATAGGTAAAGCCAAAAAGAGAGCTGGGTTTGTGTTGGCCGTCTGGTGCCCACTGCTCTGTACCATGGGCGGTCACAGCCCCCCATCCCCTTCCCAGAGGGCAACACATCAGTCACTTCAGCTCCCTGAGGTTAAGAGCAGCTTGTGTCTCTGAAGAGGTTATTTTCCTTCAAAAATAACCTGACTGGGTGGGAAATGGACCCCCTGGTGTGGCTTCTCGCTGGGTGGGGGATGCTGTTGGGACACCTTGGAAGGCATCACTTTCACACCGATGTCCCTGTCTTGCTTTGAGAGCTTAAAAAAGGTGTGACCTGCCAAGCAATGATCAAACCCAGGCACATCTCTGAGCCCAGGTCCTGTACGTGTGGTGTGTCCAGGCCCTGCGGAGGAGGAGCACGTGGAGGACAGTGTCTGGAGCTCACCGGCAGCGCTGCGTCGAGGGGAGGGCCAGCGTGCCGGCAGCTGGGAGGAGGTGAGGTGAGGTGAGCAACGTGCCTGTGGACCCCTCTGCCCCTAACCCGCCATCTTCTTGCTGTCCTCGCAGGCCCTGCAACTGGTTCCTCTTCTCCGATGTGCTCAAGCGGCTGAAGCTGTCCTCCCGCATATTCCAGGCCCGCTTCCCGCACTTGGAGATCGCCACGCTGCCCAAGGCGGAGTTCCAGCGCCAGGTCTCCCTCAGCCAGGTGCTGGCGCAGGAGGAGGTGCAGGAGAGCCCCGAGCCGGCGCAGGGCCCTGCAGAGACAGTGGAGCTGGTGCACTATGAGCCCGAGCTGCTGCAGCTGCTGGGTTCGGCGGTGGAGTATGAGGCCTGGAGCAGCTGACGGGGACAGATCGTTCCCTGCATCACGAGGCAATAATAAGGACCAACGGGAAGCAGCCCTCTCAGCGCCAGCAGCTGGGACCCGAGTCTTTGGCCCACCAGTCCTCCTCTCCTCAGGGTCTCCTCCAGCCGGGGAGAGAGG
>NW_009650115.1:0-2968 GCF_000708025.1 Charadrius vociferus | reverse complement strand
GGGGCGGCGGCACCTCCGGCTCTGCCGAAGCGAGGGGTGGTGGGTGCCGCTGCCCGTCCCCGCCTGACCCCATGGAACTGCGCCTCTCTGTTTGCCCTCCCCCTCCCAACGTCTTCCATAGTATTTATTTAATTAGTATTTAATTTGTAATGTTTCCTTTGTTTTTGCTGAGTCTGTATCACTGTGATGGTGAGCTCCGGGCTAGGGAATGAGGGCTTCCTCCGGCCCCTCTCCAACACTCCCCGAGGCCGGTGCTCCCCCTGGACCAGCCCACCCCTGCGCCGCAGACCCTGGGGGGGTCACGGCCCTCGAGGGCCGGGCTCTCGCACCTCAGCTGAGAGCCTGGGGACAGTCACTTCCCTCAGCTTTGGAGCTGGCTTCTGCTGAAGGCGCTCACCACCCAGCCGAGAGCCAGCCCTGCTGCTCCATCCTCTCACCGCGCTCCTTCCTGCATCTCATTCGTGCTGCTGCTCCCACTCCCTGGCGGCTACTGCACGGGCCGGCGCAGCCCGCGGTCCCCAAGCACACCCCGCGCTTGCCGGCAGCTTGTCCCCCCACAGCCCCGGGGTTTCTTGTCACCCCAGAAGCCCCCTCCTTGCCCTGCGCGGTGTCTGCTCGGCCTTGCCCCGCTCCCCGCGCCCCTCCTGTGTCACCAGGAGCAGTTCTCTGGGAGAGAGCGGGCACGGTGCCCGCCGCCCGGGCGCGGGGCAGGGCTGCTCCGCTCCCGGGAGATGGTACAGTTTTATTGTACAGGTGCTAACAGGACTGAGGACGGGACAATCTTGGTTTTTCTGGCTCTCCCCTGCTCTGCAGCGGGAGCGTTGGGTGGGTTTTTTTTGTTGGTTCGTTGTTTTTGTTTTTTTTTTTCTTTGTGTTGTGTTTCTTCCCAGCCAGGGCAGGTGTTCCCCCTTCCCCTTGGACTCCCAGCCGCCAGCCTCCCCTCCCGGGGGCCCGGCAGCACCTTGTTTAAGCCGAGGGTTTTTTGCCTTTGGGTGTGTATTCTGGTTGCTCTTTCTGATTTCTGTTTTATTATAAGCAGCAACAGGCTGTGGTGTCAAAAACACTGATGTACAGAAAAAACCTGCATCAGGCCCCCCGTCTCCTGCCTTTTCTTCTTTGTGCCGTGTCTGATGCCTGCTGCGGGCAGGGTTCCTCGCGAGATAGCCCGAGCCTGTGGGGCAGCAAGGGGAGAGACAGCAGGGCTGCCTGCCCCGAGCTGCCCACAGCAGGGCAGGCGCGGGCTGCGGGGCCTCAGTGGGCAGCGATTCCTGTGCGCCGGGAGAAAAGCTCTTGGGCAGACTCCACTGCTCCTCCCAGTGCACGGACGCCCACTTCTGGACTCACGCTGGCAATGGAAGCTCTGTGGCTGTGCCCAGCTCTGCCCAAACGCCACCGCTGATGGCTGTATCCAGCCCCCGTGCCCGGCAGCCCTGGCCGGGGGGCAGCCGTTCCCTCTCTGGCTTCACCCCTGCGGGAGCAGGGAAGCAAAGGCCCTTAACTTCAGGGTGGTGGCTGTCCTCCTCCTCCTCCTCCTCATTGCAATGAGCTGTGGTCCTTTAGTCGTGCTGAGTGAACGTGGCTGTGCAGAATATGATGTACACTACATATCTCCTAAGAAAGTTCATACGATTTCATAGAATTGCAGAATGGTTTGGGTTGGAAGGGACCTTAGAGACCATCTAGTTCCAACCCCCTGCCCTGGGCAGGGACACCTCCCCCCAGCCCAGGTTGCTCCAAGCCCTGTCCATCTCCCCTTTTTCGCCTTCTCCTCTCCAGGCTGAACCCCCCCACCTCTCCCAGCCTGTCCTCCCAGCACAGGGGCTCCAGCCCTCACAGCATCTCCGGGGCCTCCTCTGGCCCCGCTCCAACAGCTCCGTGTCCTTCTGCTGTTGGGCACTCCAGAGATGGACACAGTACTCCAAGATCCCTGATCCCACCACTTCCTCTCCTAAGACTCAGTTTCCCTGGAGAGCTGCTGCAACCATGGACACCTGCTCCTCAGGTACCTGCTCTGATCATGGCAATCGAGGTGGTAACAGCAAATCTCCCTATTTGCATGGTGGATCATTAATTTTCTGTGAGTGCTATGCAGTGCTGCAGGATACAGGATCTGATGATCTCAGTTCACTTCTAGCAAGGGTGTGTACTTGTGCCCTCAAAGGGCAAAAGTTGTTTTAAGTGTTGTCAAATAATGAGTCATCTGTGATTAATGTTTGACTGTGCAGGCAGCAGGCGCTAGGACCGCGGGGCCGCTGCATAGGCAGCCCTTACCAGAAGAGAAATCAGGAAATAACGCAGTAGCTCTTTCTGGGAGCATGCCCTTGAACATAAAGCTTTGCTGCTCCATGTGAAAGAGAATTTACTCTCCAGGAATTCAGGAATCCGAGTCCAGGCTTAGCTGAGAGCTGCCTCAACACATCATTGCCCCCAAGGCCCTGCATGGACATCGTTGGAAGGTAGGTGTAAGGGTCTGGTGGAGCCACCGAGAGCAGGTGACATGCTGTCATGTCTGATCTGTCAGTGGAGAGGGGAGGACGTGGTGGTGTCGCGTTAAGAGTGTTGTGGTCAGTGGGGAAAATGGCCAGGTGTCACCTGTTTTTCAGCAAGGGGCACAATCCCCCCTCGCCCTGCTGGCCACGCTGCTGGGGATGCAGCCTGGGATGTCGGGGGCTTTCTGGGCTGCAGCACACATTGCCGGCTCATGGTGAGCTTCTCACCCACCAGCACCCCCAGGCCCTTCTCCTCAGGGCTGCTCTCCAGCCATTCTCTGCCCAGCCTGGAGTTGTGCTGGGGATTGCCCCGACCCACGTGCAGTAAAGACCAATTGGTACAAGAGTGAGGGAATGAGATTTCCGCGCCCCTGCACACAGCTGGCTGTGTGTCGGTGTGCCCGCAGGCAGTGCGGTGGGGTGGGTGTGCGCAGGGGGGCTGTGGGGATGCATGCACATGGGCAGCAGCAGCAGTGAGG
>NW_009650114.1:31262-33990 GCF_000708025.1 Charadrius vociferus | reverse complement strand
CACTGATCTCTAAAAATTCTCCCATATCTATGTTAAACATATTTGGAACTCTCTGGTCTAATTAGTATGAAAGATGCTTTGAATACCCTTTAAATTCATGTCTTACGCAAAGCTCTACAAAAGTTTATAGGATCCCCTTCTACTCTGTAGGACAAGGAATTGGAAAGATTTTGGTAATGAAGCTGAGTAACCTTTCTGCTCTCTCATCTTGCTCTCTTCTCGGTCCCTTTTCTCTCTGCCACCTATGGACTCAGGAATTAACACCATCTTTCTTATCTCTTTGATGGTAACACAGAGAATATGCCAACTGGAAAAACAAAACACTCTTGAAATGCAAACATCTCAGCAATTTAGAATATATTTTCACGTGGGAGAATTTTTAGCTTCAAGGAATGTAGAAGGTCGAATGGTGTTTTGTGAACAGCTGAGTTATGTAGAGGGAGGAAATAACTGTTGCTGAATGTACCAATAAGCAGGACCTTGAGCAAAACATAAAAGAAGATAACTGTGCGCGTGGACAGCTAGGGCTAGCCAATCATATAGTAAGGATGCTCGCGTGAACTATGCATGTAACCAATTGCTGCTTGTGTCGTGTGGTGCGGGAGAGAACTGTCTATAATAGCTGAGCTATCTGTGCAATAAAGTGGCATTTACCTTGATCATATTGGTCGTTGTGTATTCGTCCGAGCTTCCGCGTCAACATTTTCAGGCTTTCAAATTTAAATATGGACATGGTGCTGCAATACTGAGGAATTATACTGAGGAATCAGTAACCACAACACTAATAAACAAAAGTCAGTTGTCTTTCACCTATGGTTATTAAAAAGTCAGGCAGTCGGGAAGGGGGGGGGAGCAGGAGGAGAACAAATACCCCATCCACGTTGTTCTCTTACTGCATGAAATTATTATAATGTGGCAAAGTGGTTTAGATTGTCTCAATCACTGATATACTGCTAGGTCTCTTTGCTTTAGGGCACCTTTTATAAAATATCCGGTGTTCAGGTCATTCAAACCATGATGCAGGAACACTGGCCGTACTGTTCCTATGTACTGCTGCTGAATGAACAGCACTGCTTTCTACAGCAGTTCTATACAATTATTATCTTTGCCAGAATCTTTTTAACTGACGAGCCCAGAAATTAAAGTCCTATGACTAAAATGTATATTAAAGTATGCCTGTCCCTCAAGGTTTTTTCCAAGATAATGCTTGTTATGGTTTGAGAAACCCACAACAATTTATTGTCGTTTAGACAATTATTCTATCTCCCGATGACCCCTCCCCACCCGGGAAGGGGAATCGAGAAAAAAAAAGGAAACCTTGTGGCATTCACTCAGTTGTCAAATCGGAACCAGGCCTCAATACAGGATGACAGACGAGTGGAGTTGGGCGCAGCAATATAACATGCCCTCGCGGCTAGCATGTTCTCTGTCGCTGGACGCCACTCAGCGAAGCTGGCTCTGGTTTCATTACCACTATGTTATCCTGAAAAACACTTATTGAATACTGTTAGTATTATGTAACAAGTAACATCATATAGTTTAAAATTAAGGTTTCTCACCCAAAATCAAATCTCCTAGAGGTATACGCCAAACTTCTCCGTTCTCCTGCATCACCCACCAGGTATGCCCTGGTCCTTCAGCAAAAGCAACCCCACGAATGGGTCTGCCTTTAACTGAGGCCGGGGTAGCCCAGACTGTTTTCTCCAACATATTATTTACACACACCACAGGGACCTTATCCCCTTCTACAATAGGTAAAAGCTCTGACTGAACAGGACCAGCTCGGCTGACAGTTCCCCTGGTGTTGACTAACCAGGTGGTTTTCGCCAAATGTTCATCCCACTTTTTAAATGTCCCAGCACTCATTGCTTTCAAGGTAGTCTTCAGTAGTCCATTGCATCGTTTGACTTTCCCAGCAGCTGGTGCATGATAGGGGATGTGATATATCCACTCAATACCATGCTTTTTAGCCCAGATGTCTATAAGATTATTTTGGAAATGAGTCCCGTTGTCTGGCTCAATTCTCTCTGGAGTACCATGTCGCCACAATACTTGTCTTTCAAGTCCTAAAATAGTGTTATGGGCAGTGGCATGAGACACAGCATATGTTTCCACCCATCCGGTGGTTGCTTCCACCATTGTAAGCACATAGCGTTTGCCCTGGTGGAGTCATGAAAGGGAGATGTAGTCAATTTGCCAGGCCTCCCTATACTTATATTTCAGCCACCGTTCTTGATACCACAAAGGTTTTGACCATTTGACTTGCTTAATTTCACCACGTGTTTCACATTCATGAATGACCTGTGAAATAGTGTCCAGCCAAATCCACCCCTCGGTCACGAGCCCATCTATATGTTGCATCTCTTCCTTGATGATGTGAAGTGTCATGGGCCCACCGAGCTAAAAACAATTCACCCTTATGTTGCCAGCCCAAGTCTACTTGGGACATTTTAATCTTAGCAGCCTGATCCACCTGCTGGTTGTTTTGTTGTTCCTCGGTGGCCCGACTCTTGGGTATATGGGCATCTACATGACGTACCTTCACAGACAGCTTTTCTAATCAGGCAGCAATATCTTGCCACAAGTCAGCAGCCCAGATGGGTTTACCTCTGCATTGCCAGTTGCTCTGCTTCCATTGCTTTAACCACCCCCACAAGACATGTGCTGCCATCCATGAGTCGGTTTAAAGATAAAGCACCAGCCACTTTTCTCACTCCGGAATGTCTAA
>NW_009650114.1:26326-30552 GCF_000708025.1 Charadrius vociferus | reverse complement strand
GGAATATGCATTCTCCAGAAACCCACAACGCCCAAGAAGACTTGTGTTTCCTTTTTGTTAGTAGGTGGGGACATGGATGTTATTTTATTAATCACGTCCATTGGGATTTGGCGACACTTGCCTTGCCACTTATTTCCTAAAAACTGGATCTCTCGTACAGGTACCTTGACCTTACCTCATTTGATGGCAAAACAGGCTTCCAGAAGGATTTGAATTACCTTCTCCCCTTTCTCAAAAACTACTTCTGCTGTATTACCCCACACAATGATGTCATCGATGTATTGTAGGTGTTCTGGAGCTCCACCCTTCTCCAGTGCAGTCTGGATCAGTCCATGGCAAACAGTAGGGCTGTGTTTCCACACCTGGGGCAGTCGATTCCAGGTGTACTGGACGCCCCTCTGGGTGAAAGCAAACTGTGGCCTGCACTCTGCTGCTAAAGGAATAGAGAAAAAGGCATTAGCAATGTCAATTGTAGCGTACCATTTGGCTGCCTTTGACTCCAGTTCATACTGACGTTCTAACATATCTGGGACGGCAGCACTTAGTGGTGGTGTGACTTCATTCAGGCCTCGATAGTCTACTGTCAATCTCAATTCCCCATTAGGCTTTTGTACTGGCCATATGGGACTATTAAAGGGTGAACGAGTCTTACTGATCACCCCTTGACTTTCCAGCTGACAGATCAACTTCTGGATAGGGAACAAAGAATCTCAATTAGTGCAATATTGTCACTTATGCACTGTTGTAGTACCAATGGGCAAATTTTGTTCCTCGACCCTCAACTGCCCCACAACAGAAGGGTCCTCTGACAGGCCAGGCAAAGTAGACAGTTGGATAACTTCCTCCATCTCCACTGCCGCTACACCAAACGCCCACCGGTACCCCCTCGAGTCCTTAAAATACCCTCTCCTGAGGTAATCTATGCCAAGAATGCACGGAGCATCTGGGCCAGTCACAATGGGGAACTTTTCCCATTTATTCCCAGTTAGGCTCACTTCAGCCTCCAGTACAGTCAGTTCTTGAGATCCCTCAGTCACTCCAGCAATAGCGATGGATTCTGCCTGTGGGAAAGTAACGAAAGATTGGCAAGGAGGATTGTAAACACACTCAAGTGACTTGCACCTAGGGTGCTGGACAACACATATATCACACTAATTGTTGTTCAGTCTTATATGCTCGCAAGTAAAACATCCGCACTTAGATAAAGTAAGCCTGGGATGGACTTGGGGACAACTTATCTAGCATACATGGGATTGCTGCCTTGTGGATGAAGAAGATCAAAGCACAGTGGAAAACTACGCCTGCTTGAACCCTTGAAAAGCAGGTGAAAACAGCAAGTCGGAACTCACACGCTCCTGCTAACAAGGACTTTCTCCCGCTCTGCGGTGCCTGCATCCCCTGCTCACGTTCCTCTGCCCAGGTGTTGCTTTAGAGATTCCTCGATTTGTGAGGTATTGAGATTAAGTTTCTTCTTTGCCTTTCATCTGTGGTTTTGTGGTTGTTCCTGCATCCTGCCCGAGTCATCTCACACACTGCCCCTCTATGATTTGACGGCATTATGGTGCACTGTGCACCAGTGTTCACCAAGGCCCTATACTTTTGTGGTTCTGATGTGCCAGGCCATCGAATCCACACAGTCCAATAAACTCAATTATCCCTCTACTCCTCCTGGCTGGAGGCAGGCCCCCCCCTACTTTCGACTAGAGGACCCCTGATTTCCATCCATGACAGTCACACATCCTAAATCAGGCTCCAAAGCCCATCTGTGTCTTCTGGGGTCCATCCACTGGAATCTGGAGCAGCACTTCTCCTGAGAGAAACCCCCCCTTGGGGGTGTTTTATTCTGCAACTCACGTACGTGTGTCCGTAAAGCCAAAGTAGATTTTCCATCCCGGTTCCTCATGTTTTCTCCCTGATCATGCAGGGTAGCCCACAGGATGTGTCACGGTGTGTATTGTTTCTCTCAAATGGGTTTATTAGGAAAGCATTTTTCCTTAATGGCTGAAACGACTGTTGGTACAGGTTGGGAGTCCACACTATTCGCCAGATGGGATATTTTGTTGAGCACTCTACGCAATGAAACCTTGGAGTTATCAGATGCTTTACTCACAGCTGAGACATCAGCCCGCAGAGGAACACTCCGCAGTTTCTCCGACATCTCATCAAGCTGTTTCATAGATTTTGCAGATGATTTTTCCATGGCTGAGACACTGACCTGCAGAGGGACATTGTCTAACCATTTGTCCAACACATTGCCAAGCACTACTGCAGATTTGTCAAATGCTTTTTCCTCAACTGAGATACCGGCCTTATCAAATGATTTCTCCACCACTGAGACACCGGCCTGTGGGGTGGAAAGAAGATTATTTGCATAATGATGCATTTGAGCATCCATATCACCCACTGTTGGTGCCTTATCCTCTTTCCAGCAAAATAATGCCAATACATTAGCATACGCCACTGGTGTGCTCAGTACCCACTTGTGCCAAATGGGTCCGGTAATTTCAAGTGCATCTGGATCTAATGGTGTTTGTGGGTTGTCCAAATTGGTAAAAATCATCTCCCACACAGCTATTTCCCTGAGATTCTTAACACCTCTATCAATAATTGTCCACTTGGATGGGTGGTTGTTGCGTTAAGGGGCAAAGTTGTTTTGGCTGAAAATAAACCCCCTTGCGTTCTAACACTCCTCACCGAGGTGGGAGGCTAGGTGCGGCTAGGTTTAAATTCTGAGTGATGCCCAATTCACCGCTATCAGTCCAGGCGCATTTAATATATATTAAAGTATTACGGTTCTGGATACACTAATAGCAGACTGCACCTTCAGCCCAGTCGTGCTCATGAACTAACACGGCCTCGCTTCGATCGCATTCAATGAGAAAACCCAAACGACCCAAACGGGTCATCAGGTGATAGAATAATTGTCTAAACAACAATAGATTGTTTTGGGTTTCTCAAACCATAACAAACTTGGTGCCCAGTGTGGTATTTTAACGAACTGATGACCCCTCCCCACCCAGGAAGGGGAATCGGGGGAAAAACAAGGAAACCCAAGGGTTGAAATATAAACAGATTTAATAGAATAAGATTAGATAATTAACATTAATAGCACTAAAGAACCAATATTGATCCCAATACCAATATAAAATATACAAGGATTATACTCAGCCAATTATATCAGTAGGAAGCTCTGCACTCCCAGCAGTGGACAGCAAATGTCAGACACTGCGAGCACTACAGCTTTGGGAGGAAGGGAAGGCCTCAGGGGTACAGCACCGGGTCAAGATGTTCTCAGGATAGCAGCCATCAAGGGAGAGAGAGAACTTCACAGCAAAATTTCTAATTTGTATTGAATGTGACGTTGATGGTATGAAATAATCCTGTTGGCCATCTTGGGTCGAGTGCCCGGGTCTTGCTCCTTCTCATCCCTGCACCTGGCAAGCTCAAAAACACTGAGACCTTGAAACCCACATACCATAGCTGGCTACAAAGTAAATATTTTCACAAATTCAGACACTAGGGTCTTTGAAAAGTACAGTTTTCCCAAGTATTAGAAGAGAAATTAGTCTTTTGTTGCTCAAACCAGGATAATGCTTCCAGAAAACTTGTCTACATGGTTGACTATACAGTTCTGAAAAAAACCCCTACTACTTCCATTCAGATATGTTTGGAAATAGGCATGTTCATTAGTATCGCTCCTTTAGCTTTTAAATTCCCATTTTGTTAATATCTGCTAATGAACAAATCAATCTTATGTCAATTCTGCCTTCAAAGTTTGTTGACTGCTAGTGCTGTAAAACCTTGAATTTGGCAGGTTGCAATCATAGGTTAAAATGTACAAACTCATTAAATTGCACTGAAGTAAACAATAGATGATTAAATATTGTGCTCAGTGCTTCTCAGGGTCAAACCCTTATTACAGAAAAAACAGGAGTGATTATTTTTCAGACAAGTTTTCAAGAAAAAAATTTTGCAACAGGATTCGTACAGAGGAATCATTCGAGCAGCCAGGGATCGGGATAGACAAGCTAAAGCGCAGATAGAACTAAATCTGGCCAGGGACATTAAGGCAAACAAAAAATCCTTCTTTAAATATGTCAGCCAGAAAAGAAAGACTAGGGAAAATGTGGGCTGTCTCCAGAAGGAAATGCAAGAACTGGTTACCTGGGACAGAGACAGAGCTGAGGTACCCAATGGCTTTTTTTGCCTCAGTCTTCACTGGCAAG
>NW_009650114.1:22960-25610 GCF_000708025.1 Charadrius vociferus | reverse complement strand
CCAGAGGGACCTAGACAGGCTGGAGAGGTGGGCCCAAGCCAACCTCATGCAGTTCAACAAGGCCAAGTGCAAGGTCCTACATCTGGGTCAGGGCAGTCCCAAGCACAAATACAGGGTCGACAGGGAATGGCTGGAGAGCAGCCCTGAGGAGAAGGACCTGGGCGTGCTGATTGACCAGAAGCTCAGCATGAGCCAGCAATGTGCGATCGCAGCCCACAAGGCCAATCAGATCCTGGGCTGCATCAAGTGTGGCCAGCAGGTCAAAGGAAGTGATTCTGCCCCTCTACTCCACTCTCGTGAGACCCCACCTGGAGTACTGCATCCAGCTCTGCAGTCTCCAACATAAGAAAGACATGGACCTGCTGGAGCGTGTCCAGAGGAGAGCCACAAGGATGATCCGAGGGATGGAGCACCTCTCCTATGAGGAGAGGCTGAGTGAGTTGGGGCTGTTCAGCCTGGAGAAGAGAAGGCTCCAAGGAGATCTTATTGCAGCCTTCCAGTACCTAAAGGGGGCCTACAGGAGAGCTGGGGAAGGATTTTTTATTAGGTCATGTAGCGATAGGACGAAGGGGAATGGATTGAAACTGGAAGAGGGCAGGTTGAGATTAAACATTAGGAAGAAGTTTTTCACTTCGAGGGTGGTAAGGCACTGGAACAGGTTGCCCAGAGAAGTTGTTGAGGCCCCATCCCTGGAGGTGTTCAAGGCCAGGCTGGATGTGGCCTTGGGCAACCTGGTCTAGTGGGAGGTGTCCCTGCCTATGGCAGGGGGGGGGGGACAAACCATTCTATGATTCTATGATTGTGATTCTATGATTTACCTTAGAGTAACTTAATGCCATTTTCAGCCACCGAGGTTCTCAGAACTCATCTCGAGCTGACACAGACAACATGAACACCTCGTCGGCCATCCTTTCTGTACTGCAAGCCCTCAAGCAACAACGCAAGCTAAAATTTTCTCCTTAAAGATAAGACAGCAATCTCTCTTACTCAAAATTTAATGTCATTGCCTCCTGCTAGCTGAATCCACTGTCTCAACTTAAACATAAGCACTGAGAGAATGGAAGATACTTTGTTGGCCAAACTGCCATCAAAACTGGTCTGTTGCCTAAGTTAGTGACAACTTGTTCTGGTTTCCAGGCTGAGACTGAGAAGTTACTCTCATAAGGTTCCACAATGGGCAGTAAAAACTCATGCACAAATAAACTTGAGGTAAGGCTCATCCATCCTGATCAATAAGCAAGGAGCTGCTGGTGACTAGTCCTTCACTCTGAGACCAGCCTCTGCCAGCCACCTCTCTGCACAGGGCCAGAGTAACTTCAGGGTTGACATGAACCTCTTCAGCCCAAAATGACCCAGGTTCCATGTTTTTTTAGAATCCAGTAGCATTTATTTGCCCATGATAAATCCCTGTGGGGAGTGGCCAGGGTTAACACAGGCACAGAACCCACTAAGATGATCATCTCCACAACTTTTTATCCTGAGTGAGGATAGAGATACCTGCATGTGGGAAATGAATGAATGCTCAATCCTTCATTCTTGCTATACAATACTTTATTCATCCTATACAATGGGTTTATTGCTGAGATCACTTTATTACTGAGATACATGTCAAGGACCGGCAGTCAACCTGGGCCCATTCTTCTGTAAACACGAAAGACTCAGCACCATCCAGAACGTCTGTCTAGCACATACCCCTACTGCCACAGCATGGAAGAACTACATACATAATGGATTTATCTTGACAGCATCCTTAGATGGTTGTGAAACATTATCTCTTCAGACAGGGAACAGAGACAGACATGCATTCCAAGCAATATTAAATGTAGGGTTAAGAATTTCTGAGTAACAGTCATCTATTACACAGATGGGGGCTGAGATAGCTCAATTGTCTCTAATTTTACACGACCTAGTTTGAAAAAAATTTCTGCAATTTTATGTTCCCACTTGAAAAATATTGTTTTCTCCTAAGTTCCACTGCATCTTTTCCTAAATTTCATAGCACACTATAAAGTGTCTCCATTTCTGATACCTGTTTTATGTTTTCAAATATGATTGCACAAAACATTTAAAAGCTAATCATATTTGATCTTTTAGAAGCTGAAAATGAAAAAAAAGCAAAACCCACTAAACCCTTGTGGAATGATTACTAAAAATGATTGATAATACAGCATTGGTCACACATTAAGGAAAGGTATAAAATCAAAAGGCTTCTAGGGTAAAATACAGCCACAGCTGGTATGTGAAGAATCCGCTACATCTGCGATTCCCTGTACAATATTGCTTGCAAAGCAACACGGGGAGTGGAGTGGGGTGGAGACTCCAAGGCCAAACCCTGTGATAATCCAGCAGACATGGGAACGAGATGGCACCACAGAAGAAAAACAGTGCGAAGGATGGGACAGAGTGGAGACACTGTGGCTAAAACCCTGTGATAAACTGGGGACTTGGGGACCAAATAGAGCCCTCAAAGGTCTTACAGAACTGATAAACTGCCTACTTGTTACCCTGAGCCAACAATCTGTCACTTTTTTTGACAAAATGCTGTCCTTTAGTGAACTTTGCTCATTATAATGTCATTATAACACCAAAACACACCTCCATCCCAAAGGCTACCTGCCTCCAAGGTGCGACCACTCCTCCTTGAGTCTGC
>NW_009650114.1:21453-22896 GCF_000708025.1 Charadrius vociferus | reverse complement strand
ATACCAAGTGCTTCCCTGGGAAACTTAGAAATCTCTATATAGAGTGGTTTTATAACTTAGCGCTTTTGTTAACCGAGCTATATTGCTAGCATCTTTAGTATTCGCACGTGCTTTGCAGACAGTCACTATCACCGGCAATCCAAAAGAACTTGTGTATCTGTTGTTTAAATAAACTGCACTGTGTAGGCAGCGAGTCGTTTGGGTTTTCTCATTGAATGCGATCGAAGCGAGGCCGTGTTAGTTCATGAGCACGACTGGGCTGAAGGTGCAGTCTGCTATTAGTGTATCCAGAACCGTAATACTTTAATATATATTAAATGCGCCTGGACTGATAGTGGTGAATTGGGCCTCACTCAGAATTTAAACCTAGCCACACCTAGCCTCCCACCTCGGTGAGGAGTGTTAGAACGCAAGGGGGTTTATTTTCAGCCAAAACTACTTTGCCCCTTAACGCAACAACCCTAGAATAACATATTTGTCGCATTTATTGCATTTTCTTCATTGCTTTGCTAGTTCAAAGTCTTTATTTGCTTTTAGCCTGGTAACTTCAGTGTTTTAAAATAATTTCGTGCCCTCTAGTGGCAGCCCTGCAATGCACACGGAACTGCTGCTCTGGAAGGATTGGGAATTAGACATTACAGTTACAGATGATGTAGAAATGGGAGAAAAACAGTTTATTACCCTTTTAAGTGAATTTTATTATCCACCTCTATAGTTTAAAAAAATACAGTCATTTCTAGTTATGATGAGATAGTACTGCCAGGGCAACAAAATCATTTAGAGATACAACATAAATAGCAACAATAAAAAATCACATACTGAGTAAGCATTTGACTGAGTTTGCTCTTAGAAATTATATTGATGAAAATTGGCCTATTTGTAGCCATTTCCTTGCACAAAGCACTATTCAGTGTTCTTTCTACTAGGAAATTGTCCAGTATGAAGATGCACGGTTTTTCCAGGGTCCACAAAGGCATATCGTCATAATGGTGACAGTGAAAAGATGAAATGCCACTAGAACTTCATCTTCTCTCATGAAAAATCACTTTGATTTTCTTACTAAAGCAAAAAAATTATATCATAGAGGAAATTTAATAAAATAAAGAAGGAAACATTTGGGGGCTTCAAGGAAAAGTTACCCAGGGGGTGATACACACTTTTATTATTTTTTCTTTCAGAACCTCTACTCCTTCACTTTTTCTTAATTCAAGATAGCCTGAACTCCTTACCTTTTCCCCAAAATATTACTAATTTTTTTATTATAATAAAGCTTCTGCACCTGAGCAGAAAAATAAATCACAATGCTTTCAAACACCTCTTTCAGCATAGATTCTCAGGGGTCTTGAGATGCCTAACTCCACATGAAAATAATGAGATATCCCATACGTAGACATCTGTAGGCATTTGGCTTTAGTTTGGCTTTCAGTGTGTCGTCCGCCCCCC
>NW_009650114.1:20185-21419 GCF_000708025.1 Charadrius vociferus | reverse complement strand
ACATTAAATAATAAACATTTTCACTGAATTATAGGTTCTCAGTCTCAATAGGATCAGAATAACATTCACTTTGACTCTGAAAATTTAACTCCCAATGAAGATGGTAGGAATTTATCCCTTTATCAGGGAGTGTAGTGATAGGACAAGAGGTAATGGTTTTAAACTGAAAGAGGGTAGATTTAGATTAGATATTAGGAAGAAATTCTTTACTGTGAGGGTGGTGAGGCACTGGAACAGGTTGCCCAGAGAAGCTGTGGATGCCCCATCCCTTGAAGGCCAGGTTGGATGGGGCTTTGAGCAACCTGGTCTAGTGGGAGGTGTCCCTGCCCATGGCAGGGGGGTTGCAACTAGATGATCTTCAAAGTCCCTTACAACTCTAACCATTCTATGATAAGAAGATTCTATGAAATTCCTGACCAAGCAAAGCATTCAGATACATGTTTTGTGCAGCTAAAATGCCACAAGTCAATATGTGCTATTCTTATTTTGAAATCCTTGCCTCTGCTAGTCTGAACAAGAAATAAAGCTCAATCAATCCAGCTCTTCTACCCAGCACTGTAGATGGTTACTGAGGGCCTAAGAAGTTGGCTTCTTCAAACCCTTTAAAAATCTTTTTAGGGTGATTTCTAATTTTGCATGTTGGTTTTCTTGAAAATAATTTTTGAGTTTTTAAAAATGTTAATTTTAACATCCACTACACAATGTTGTGTGCCTGCACACAATAGTAATCAGAGTTGGCTCACTGGTAGGAGAGAGATGGAAAATGTAATTTGAAGCTAGTTTTTGTTCCAAGTTCTCTTTGCAGTTTTGTCCACCAGGGAAATAATATAACACACTTTTTCCTTTCATATTTTTGCCTTATTGATTGTGTTAGTGCCTGAAAAAACATGACTTAATTTCATGTAACTTAATTTTTGTTAAAATCTCAAGATAAAACTGGAAGATTTTTAGAGGATAACTACTTCACTAGTTTACACTTATTTATTTAAGAAATATTATTTTCATTAGCTTTACAGTTTTTATGCCTTCAAATTCTCCTGGTAGAAGTTTTTGTACCTGTTGAACTTGACACCTTTGCTTGTGTCCATTTGATATACAAATAATGAGACTACTTATTAAGAAAATGTCAGATCTAATGCAGTAAGGAGGGCTGGGGGAAGCAGGACAGCTGCCATCTCCACCACTGCACCCAAGGAAGTCAGTCAGGGCCCCTGCTCAACTTTGTCCCTCATGC
>NW_009650114.1:17631-20146 GCF_000708025.1 Charadrius vociferus | reverse complement strand
CGTCAGGCATCGGCATGACTCCTCACCACTTGGAGCAGCAAAATCCCATTCCTGAACTGGCTTTGCAGTTGTGCAAGGCATCTTGTTCATCACTCCAGATTGTTCAATGAAACAAATCTTAAATGTGTCTATTTACACAAATCAAGTAGGTCAGCATCATTTCCAGTACTGATAACCTCATGTGAAAAAGACTATTTCAGAAAAAAACAACAATAATGATTAAGGACATTGAAAAGTAAGATGAATAGAGACTGAAAAGTTTGGGAAATTAGTTGAATCAGATGCAGTAAAATGTATATAAACCAATAAATGGTACAGAAAAGGCAGATCAGAAACTAATTTTCCTGTAGTTTAGCCTGTGAGGATTCATGTGAATGCACAAGACTGGCCAGATCAATTCATGATCAATGTTAAGAGTAACTTTGGAAGGAATACAAAGCCCTGATCATTTATCCTGATTTGCAGCAGTCAGAAATTGGGATTAAATCTAAGACAGAAGTTAAACTGATCCACATCTACCTCCTTTTGGGGATTTAGTCCTTACTCTAAGTTGGCCACATGGGTGGAGGGCAGCACACTGGATCTTGGATCGGGTACCATAGAAATCCCTGCATTTGGCAGAAGAGAACCACATCTGCATCAAAGGCAGATGCTGACAGCACACCGGCTGCAGTGGCAGAATGCCTTGACAGAAAAAGAGCTTTGGCAGTTCTAAGAGCGCTGACAAATGCTGATGCAGGGCTTGAGGAGCACCTCAGAGACTGCTGGGGGTTAATCGTGACCAGGCCAGGTCAGGGTGCTTCCACTAGTACCAAGTGAGCTAGCAGGGAAACCCAGAAGCCTTGATACAGTTGTTTGAAGTCAAAGTCTTCAGCTGTACCATACTGGGCAGCTGCCAGCTCTCTCTCGGGAGGAGACTGATGCTTCTCACTTTATCACTGATGTGGATATTCAGTATTGCTCTCCGTAAACTTGCTGCTGCAAATTTAGCGCTTGGGTTTGGAGATAACAGCACAGATGATGCAATGTGAACATGTTCCACTGGGCTGGCTGATGAGGAGCTGGTTGTGAGGTAAACTATGTGGTTCTTTGGGCACTTTTGTTATCGGCTAATTAAAACAGACTTCCAGAGTTAAGTGAAGGAATCTGGGGCTAACATGCTAGGCCGGGGTGAGCTGATATATTAAAAAAAAATAGTTAAGCAACAGTAATAGAAAAGCGCTGTGACAATATATGCACTAACATTGGAAAAATGAAGGTCAGAAGAAAAAAGTGAACAAAAGCAAACCCCAGGTATCAGACAATAAAACTAGGAATGAAAGCAAGCAGTGGGTCTTGTAGGATTCCAGTGAATCATCCCCAGATGAAGACAAATTATTTGACACTAAGACCTTTGAAAAGTAACATACAGTTTGAACTACGTCAGAGAAATAAACAAGACCTGTGTATCTGGCAGGATGTTGATGGGAAAACATGAAGAACTGGGGGCCAAACAGGCACTATCTCCTCCAGAGAACTTCTTTCCTAGCAGGGGCAAGAAAGCTCACCACAACAGAGTGAAGGCAGCGTTTACACCCAGGAGGAAGACAGTAGGCAGAAAAAAGTTTGTAGCCAGTGCGTGCCACACAAACTTTATTTCAAATTGTTCTTTAACAGGTATAAATCTTGTACCCAGGGATCCAAAGACAGCTCATCATTAATGGATTAATATCCATGTGATTAGACAACACAGGACCAGATGCCACAGGAGTTATGAGGGGAAATGATCAGGGCAGGGAAAAAAGCACAGGGACAAGATTGAGGCTGTTCCACAGAAAACCAACATAAGCAGCATGACCACATTTTTCAAGAGGGATAAAATACACATTATCCACAACTAAAATGCACACTTTCCTAATTCTAACCTTACTTTTCTTGCTTCTTTGTAAGCAAGAACCATCTGGAGGAAGACCACCAGGAACAGTGTAACCTTCCCATAACATCTGCATAGTACACCTACTGCAGAAAAGTTCAAGAAGTGATGGCATAAATTCTTCCTTCTCACAACATGGAAACCCTGAAAAGAAAACAAAGCATCTGAGAAGACACACAAGCTTCTTTGCCAAACCTGGAGAAGTGCTGAAACATCTTTGAGAGGGGTCAGAAGTAATCATCATGCGTTTGAGTCACAGAAATCTTGTAGACTTATGAAAATTTAATCAACAGATTTAAAGATGCTGATCTTGCAAGTATTACAACCTGTAAAACTTGGTATAAAACACTCAAACCAAGGCACTTTGGAAACGCTACCAGATTATAACAGTGTTATAACCGTGTTATAATCTCTGGCCGCGAGGTCGGGGTGCCTTTCTCGGGTGAGGGCAGAGGCCGCGGAGGGGAGGGTGAGCAGGGGCACGGCCGGGGTTTGGCGACCACCTCGCGGCCGGTCGGACGTCAGGGGGCGGGCCGGGTCCGGTCCATCGATGGGGGCAGCTGCTCTGCGCTCGGCTCTTCTGCTCTGTCTCTCGGCTCTGGA
>NW_009650114.1:12922-16644 GCF_000708025.1 Charadrius vociferus | reverse complement strand
GCGCCCCCCGCCACCCTGGCAACGGTGGCCCCCGCCGCTACAAGCACTTTGACTGGCTCTACGGGCGGCTGGCCGAGAAGTTCCCTGTCATCTCTGTGCCCCACTTGCCGGAGAAGCAGGCCACTGGCCGCTTCGAGGAGGACTTCATCTCCAAACGTCGCAAAGGTCTGGCCTGGTGGATGGACCACATGTGCAGCCACCCTGTGCTGGCTCAGTGCGATGCCTTCCAGCACTTCCTCACCTGTCCCAGCACGGATGAGAAGGCCTGGAAACAAGGCAAGCGTAAGGCTGAGAAGGATGAGATGGTGGGTGCAAACTTTTTCCTGACCATCAGTGTCCCCACTGGCCCTGGGGCCGGCCTGGACTTGCAGGAGGTGGAAAGCCAGGTGGATGGCTTCAAAGCCTTCATGAAGAAGATGGATGAGAGCGCCCTGCAGCTTAATCACACAGCCAATGAGTTTGCCCGCAAACAAGTCACTGGTTTCAAGAAGGAATACCAGAAGGTGGGGCACTCCTTTAAGTGCCTTAGTCAGGCATTTGAGCTGGACCAGCACGCCTTTTCGGCTGGCCTCAACCAAGCCATAGCCTTCACTGCAGAAGCCTATGATGCCATTGGGGACCTCTTTGCAGATCAGCCCCGGCAGGACCTAGATGCTGTGATGGATTTGTTAGCGCTGTATCAGGGGCATTTGGCCAACTTTCCAGACATTATCCACGTCCAGAAAGGTAACACCCTTACGTGTTTTCTAAAATGAAGTTTTATGTATCAGTGGTATGCACGCAGATATAGAGACAAAGGGCTAAATTTGCTCTGCATCCAGCTTGCTGGCCTTGGGTTAAATCTTTCAGTGTTTACTCAGGTAAACTGTTGCTAAAAATACAAAAACCCCATCAGTGACAATTTTCATTCTGTGCCAAAGGTCTAGACATTGTTGGGAATTTTATTGGTCAGAGTTTTGGCTGTGTATCTCTGAAAGAAACCACATCTGCCTAAACTGCTGATACATTAAAGATTAATGGGCTTGTTTACAAACCATGGAGATCAAGTGATATGAAAACATCTATTACTCTGATGTATGTTAAGTATCTTAAATCTCTGATCTAGTAGATAGTAAATATGAAGTAATCTAGAGATACTCCGATTGACCACCTTGTTTGAGGTACGTGTAGTGGTGTGTGCATTTTGCAGTGTCAGACATTCAGATGAGATGTTTAAAGCTGCTGGGGTTTGTCAGTTTGGCCATGCATTAAACTCTCTTGGTGCCTTTGTAAGGATGATGGTCTGCCATGATGTTCTTAGTTGGAGTTGTTCATCCTTTGCCCTTATGATCATAAAAAGATTTTGCTCACTTGTTATCCTTTTGTCATCTTTCTAGCTGAAACAACACTTCTGAGGTTCAGGTTGCTGTTTGTATGGCACTTTATGATCCATTGGAGAGAAACTCCAAAAATGAAAGAATCATCTGCTATATAACTAGTGACACTTGCTCAGATAAATAGAAGTTTGTAGCATTATATATGTGTAGATGATTTCCCAGCTGTGATGTTAATACTATTCATATATTCTTCACCATTATGAGACTAGCCTGTTGTTCATTCTTTTTGATGTTATATATGATCAGGGATGTGTGGGGATTAGAGCTGTAAAAGAGACTAAGAAAACATCACATATGCTGTACAGAAATGGGTGCGTGTAACAGTTATCCAAGAAAATGAGTGAGCTTCTTTATTGAAAATTATTTTGGAGATTAATAAGTGGTGTTCTGCACCCCAAAAGGCAGAGCTTGAATTGTCACCCATGGTGAATCAGTCTTTTGTGCCCTTACGTGACATTTCCAAGGTTTTTGCATCTGGAATAGTACCTTGAGTTTTACAATAAAAGAGTTGAAAGAGTTTTTTCAACAGATCAAAAAGGCAAGCTTTTGGGAGGTATGCATTATTGCTGGGAAAAAATGAGGAGGCAGAGTTGGTACAAAGTGTGCAATTTGTTGTTATTTTAAAAAGTAAGCTTTTCATTAAAATTACATGCATCAAAGTCAGATTTCCATTCTGTCAAATTTTGAAAACTGAGTGGAACTTAAATAATCAATATTATTTTGAAGAGAAAAGAGAAATGGGCAATCCTTAGAGGGGTTGTTCTGTTAGCTGCTGTGACATTGTGTTCTGATAACAACTTTGAAGTATTTTAAATTTAGAGAGAAGGATGACCTTGATAATGCCTCGTGTTTGGGAGTAGGGGATTTTAAAGTGAGTTATCAACTAATAATAGGATTATTTGTAAGCTTCCGGGAAAAAAAAAAAAACAAACCCAAAGGGAAAGATTTTTATAAGGTGGAATAAAACAGCAGATGATATATACTATTTAAATACTATATCCTCAAGCTTTAAGACTATATAGAGTTCTTCACTGTAATATTTTGGGAGAGTGTACTTTGAGGAGAGGATTGGGAATAATAAGATACGTGCTTGACTCAATCCATATTTCCTTCAACTTGCATGTCTCTGTTTCCTTTATAGTTCTGTTTAAATTTGCACTTATTGGTTAGGTTTACCATTCTGAACCAGAGAAAGTTCATCTAAATGAGCTTCCACTAGAGCAGTGCATGAGCATGATGCATTTAGAGCTGATTTTGTGCCAGAACACTGTCCTGGAACTGGTTGGAGATGTTAATGCTTAAGCACCTCTGGGCTAACAGTGCCTTCAACGCAATATTATCCCTGGTACATACTTGCCATCAGAAAATGGCATGGGCTTTGAGATATTGGTCTCTTGAGTGTCCATGTTCATCACAGGAATAGGATTAGAGCCAGGTTACATGTTTGTTGTTGTTGTCATTTCCTTTACAAAATAGGCAAATCGGAAGAAACCTGAGAGGAAGATGTTTTTTACCCCCAGTATATTGCTGGTTTATTATTTTTAAGGGTTACTTGTAACAAGGTATAACTTTTCAGTTCCTTATTGTAAACTTCAGATGGAAATATGAACTGTTTGATGTTCTTACAACATAAGAGCTTTCTTTTAAATTTACTAACTGGGATAGTTGTCAGTATTTGAGAATTATTGTCTGTATAGACCAAACAAAAATCAGTTGGTGATAGTAGATCATCTGAAAAATAGAGTTGATGCATCTTTCTTTTAGTATTTTATTTTCAAGTGCACAACTGCACAACTTCTTCATGCAGTAAAATGACCCCAAAGTGCCCTTAGAAATGGTAGAAACAGCAGGCTGATTGACATATTGCTTACATGGCCATGACTTTAAAACGATGAACTCTGAAGTTAGGAATACTTCTCCATTTTTCTTCTACATAGTGCAAATGTATTGTACACTTGGGATAAAAACCAAAGCCTTTTCTAGACTCCATTTCTATATTACCCTAGACCTGAGAAGGACCAAAAAATAAAGGCTGCTATGCCCCAAACGTACCTATATCTGTGGGTAGAATATTAGACTGCCTTGTCCTGTTATGGGTTTGCTCTACTGCAAATAGTTGAATAGCTGCTTAATGTGATTTGGCAGTGTATTTTGTGGTATGCACTGAGAAGTCTGCATGTCTGGGGTTTTTGAATAATTTCTGCAGTTTTTCTTCTGCAAAAAGAAGGCCAGAGAATCTCTGAGCCAGAGACAAAAATTTCCCTCCATTCAGGCTTTATCTTTTCTCCTAGAATTATGAACCAAAGCCATGTAAGCCCCACTATTGCTTTGTCTGCGTATCAGCAG
>NW_009650114.1:11628-12893 GCF_000708025.1 Charadrius vociferus | reverse complement strand
TTGCTCTGGTGTCCAGGTCTTTCTGCCTGGTGTGTTGAGGACATCATACATGATCTGAAGTGTGCAGAAAGAGATTGTCATTTTGGTCACTTGTGTAAAACATGTGAACCAATGGACTGTGGGAATATTTTCAAACTGCTTATTATTTTATTAATATTGTAAGTATTTTATGAAATGGCAATAACTTCAACAGGAGATTTTAAAATATTCCTCTACTTCATCTTGTGTACCCAGTGTTTAAGGATTTTTCTGTGAGGGAAGGAAGAGTTGAAGTTCCTGCTCTGGAAGAGACAGAGGAAGGATTTGAACTCCCACATGCTAGTTGAAGACCAACTTCTGGTTTAGTAGGCTTGAAAACTAAGCTGCACTTTTGTCATTTCTTTTGCAGAACTGGTGTATCTTTCAAGAAATACTAGTTTCAGTTGCTTCAATTTCAAGAAGAAAAGCAGCCTCCCATCTTCATTTATAATGGATAATGCCTTCTTTTCTGTGTTTTTAAGGTCTACTTGTAGAAATTCCCTAGGCATTCTTGGCAAAATAATTTCTAAATATTAATTGCTAGAACTTCACTCAACTGATAAGATCTTCTGACTTACATAATCTTCAACATAAATGCTTATTGCAGGCCCATGAAAGTTCGGGTTCAGAAAATTTATGCACATGTGAGAATTTGTGATAGTGTATGGTACTACTGTAGCTCATGATGGCCTGGCTATCTTGTCTTGATATTTGCTTAGTGAGAGTAGAGAAGTTATGGGGTTTGGGGTTTCTTTCATTCAAGTTTTGTTTGAGGAATTACTATAATTGGCCTCTTGTGATTCCTGAAAGTGGAAGAAATACTAACTTGCTGTTTCATCTCTGCTTTCCAGATTTCTCCTTTCTCTTAACACTATTTCTCTTAACATTCTCTTAACAGCCCCTTTCTGGGCTGTGAGCACACATTGCTGGTTCATGTTGATGAGAAGCTCAACATGACCCAGCAATGTGTGCTTGCAGCCCAGAAAGTCAACCACATCCTGGGCTGCATCAAAAGAAGCATGACAAGCAGGTCGAGGGAGGTGATTCTGCCCCTCTGCTCTGCTCTCGTGAGACCCCACCTGGAGTACTGCATCCAGCTTTGGAGTCCTCAGCACAAGAAGGACATGGAACTGTTGGGGCGAGTCCAGAGGAGGGCCACGAAGATGATCAGAGGGCTGGAGCACCTCTTCTATGAATACAAGCTGAGAGTTTTGGTTCAGCCTGGAGAAGAGAAGGCTCCGGGGAAA
>NW_009650114.1:10983-11508 GCF_000708025.1 Charadrius vociferus | reverse complement strand
TGGAAGTGTTCAAGGCCAGGTTGGATGGGGCTCTGAGCAACCTGGTCTAGTGGAAGGTGTCCCTGTCCATGGCAGGGGGGTTAGAACTAGATGATCTTTAAGGTCCCTTCCAACCAAAACCATTCAATGATTCTATGATTATGATGTTAATGCTCGATAAACTTTTGGTTATGATTTTTGCAAAACAGGTTTGAGAAAGTGGCCTAAATGTTTTCTAAGATGTAGGCAGCAATTCCATTTCCTTTGCATGCCAAGATTTAAAAGAACTATCTTAAAAAATATCTGAATGACCCTTTTGCTTCTTGATCACCATTTGTGAAAAGTAAAATAATGCAAATTTCCCTGAAATGAACTTTATTCTAGGAATGTCTAATCACAGAATCTTCAGAGTTGGAAGGGACCTCTAGAGATCATCTAGTCCAACTCCCCTGCTAAAGCAGGACTGCCTAGAGAACATTACTCAGGACTGCATCCAGGCGGGTCTTGAAAATCTCCAGAGAAGGGGACTCCACAACCTCCCTGGGC
>NW_009650114.1:7610-10685 GCF_000708025.1 Charadrius vociferus | reverse complement strand
GCTCCAGCAGTTCCCTGTCCCTCCTGAACTGTGGAGCCCAAAACTGGACACAGTATTCCAGTTGTGGCCTTACCAGGGCCGAGTAGAGGGGGAGAATGACCTCCCTCGACCTACTGGACACACTCTTCCCTATGCAGCCCAGGATTCCATTGGCCTTTTTGGCGACAAGGGCACATTGCTGGCTCATGGATAATTTACTATCTACCAGGACCCCCAAATCCTTCTCCTCAGAGCTACTTCCCAGCAGGTCCACCCCTAACCTATATTGGTGCTTAGCAGTATTTTCTCAGGGCCTAGGAGTTAGATTAGGCTGAAGTTAAGAGATATCATATTCACATACGAGGGGACCATGGTATGAGTTGGCTGGCAGTGTTATGGTAGTGTAATGTGTCAACAAACCATAAGAACACCTGCATGGTCACGCCGGCAGACTGGAGGGTAGAAAGCCCAGGAATGGGCATATGTTTCAGGTCTGTGGGATGCCTTAGTGGATCAACTTAATCAAAAATACTTGGTCAAGTGAAAAATATTTGTGCTGAGAAATCAAGGTCTGTCAAGATTTTTTTAAGACATCTTTGAAAATGCTGTGTACCAGATTTCATTATACTTACTCTTACTGCCAGTAAATCACAGTGAGGAGAATATATGGAGACGAATTTCTCAGAAAGAAGGAAGAAAAGAAAAAAAAGGCAAGTCATCTGTCTTCCAGTAACCAAGCTGGTTTAGTTTTCCAAGTGTATTATACAAAATAACCTGGTTCCTGTTACTGTTAAATATTCAACATTCAGATTCAGTTTTGGCTAAGAACTGGAGGACAGGAAATCTTTCTTGCTTACCTATTATGTTTGCCGATAAGAAAAATGCAGAAAAATAAGCTGTAAATACATAAATAGTTTGTTAAGTGTATTTCTGCAGTCTGTAGAGATCATTGCAAATTCTGCTATGTATATAAAATTTGAAAAAAATATAAGCTTGAGCTCGCTCTTATCAAATCTATTGTTATGGACATGAGAGCACTGGAGAAACGTGACTGGAGGTTAGCATTCACTAGGTTGTTGGGTTTTTTTCCTTCTAACTGGCAATTCTTGCCATATCACAATATGATTCATTGAGATACTTGTGTGCTCTTTGATGAAAGGTCTGAGTCAAAGACCAAGTACAACATATCCACTTCCGAGCATAATTTATTGAAGAGTTGGTAGTTTTTATCTGTTGAAAGTATCTGTAGTAGGTGTCCCTTCCTTCCATCTGGCCATGGAAGTTGCTGGCACTGCACGCTGTAGATATATCTGCAGATTCGTTAAGTATCTTGTATGGAAGAATGGAAGCTGATACTGAGTTCATTAACAATTTTGTAATCGGATGTTATTAGAGTTACAAGAGCACTGGGAAATTCAGATACGCTGTTCTGTCCAGTGGGGAAGTATTTAGCTATTGTAGCATCACGGTTACTTATTTCATATCTCCCCACTTGCCGGGTAATAGATTGGTCTGGAAGGAGATTAAAAATTAGGGATCCTATAAGTAAGAAACATCTGTTTCCTTCTCTCTGTACTCTTGTCTTTTTTTTTTTTTTCTTCTATTGAGCTACTATTCTTTTCACCAAAAGCATATATTTTTCCCATAAGGCTTTACAGTAGAGCTGTTATAATTATTAATTGTACTTCTTCCACAAGGAAATTTTTTGTACCAGCACACATCCCTTTTTGCATAGAAGAATTTAAATTTTCTAGGAATCTGTGATTTCATTTTGGATGTCTCTATTTAAAAACATTTAACACCTATGGACAGAAATTACTAATATACCCACTCATCCAAATAAATTATTCTGCATACTGTCCTTACTGTGATATGCTACCGTAATTAATTCAAGCAAATGTTCATATTCAGAAAAATCATATTCTTATTCAAAGTAAATAAGATATTTTGGGGGGAGGGAGCAAACAACCCCCCCCAGCGCCCCGACATCAGGCTGATAAATGTGCTCACTAAATGAAACTGGTTTTTATTCTTCCCTGATTCTTCCTAGCAAAGCCACAGCATTCAAGGCTTAAGTTTATAGTCAGTTCAGTAACAGATGTGTCCTTTTCATGCATAAATACCTATTTTTTATTTTTTTTCACATAGCCTGTATTCTGATTGTACCTCACTTATCATTCATTGACTGTACTCTTACAAGTACTTAGGGAAGCATAGGCATAACTTTGGATTTTAAATACTTGGGGCTTGTCATCCAGGTTCCTCTGAACTGAACATGGCAGGGGAAAGGATGACATTACTACTTTTTGTGTGTGTCAGATTTGCAGGGCCTGGTTGGCCCTTTAGCCTCATATATAGAAATATAAATAAACAAACAGCTATATAATATATGTTCTTCACTTTTCCAGAGTGGAAGACTTTCTCACTTATTTTTATGAAGATACTTGAAAAAATATCTTCATGAAGATACCCTCTCTGCTGCTTAGTATTCCCAGCAGACATCTGGGAAGTTCAAGTCCCCAACGAGAACAAGGGCAGATGATCATGAGATCTCTGCCAGCTGCTTATAGAATATTTCATCAGATTCTACATCCTGATTAGGGGGTCTATAGCAAACTCCCATCACGATGTCTGCCTTGTTGGCCTTCCCCTTAATTCTTATCCATACACACTCAACACTGTGATTCACACTGTAAAATTCTAAACATTTAAAACTACCCCTAACATAGAGAGCCACCCCACCACCTCTCCTTCCTTGCATATCCCTTTTGAAAAGCTCATAGCCATCGATCACAGCACTCCACTTGTGTGAGTCTTCCCACCACATTTCTGTTATGGCAACTACATCATAGTTTCCTTGCTGTACAATGGCCTCCAGCTCCTCCTGTTTATTCCCCATGCTGCGTGCATTAGTGTAGATGCACTTCAGCTGGGCTAATTGTCCTGCCACTTTCCTGGGGGGATAAACCTTAATTCGCACCTGATCATCCTCAGACACTTCTGTAGTTACCAAATTATCACTACCCCTCATGACTTTGCTGCCACACAAACCACCATCCCCTGCTGTCACTGAGACAGACTGCAAGACCTTGCTAA
>NW_009650114.1:0-6484 GCF_000708025.1 Charadrius vociferus | reverse complement strand
TCCCAATGGGGTGCCTCGGTACCCCCCACGGGCTGCCCGCGTGCTGGGTGCACGGCGGCCGGCCTCTGCCCTCCGGGACCGCCCGTTTAGAACTGCCGGCTCAGCAGCCCGCCCCCGAGCTGCCGGTTCCGGCACGAGCTAGCCACTTTCCCGGCTTCGAAAGCCCCCAAAAAGAGCCCTTCGCCGGCTTTTTCCGTTGCGATCCCCTTCCCCAGTGCGGCCTTACCTGCACTGGAGCTGGTCTCCTCGGCGACTAAAGAATGTTTGAAGAATGTGCTGGGAGTGTTTTTAGAATATCTTACAAAATTGTAGGCAAAAAAACCATTCCAGCTGGGAATGCATCAAAATTGCAAGCATATAAAAAACTCCAAACAGCATCGAAACCTGGAGTTCTCTATAACATTTTCAGCTAATTATTTTTTGTGTGTGTGTATGTGTGTTCATAAATAAATCAGACTGGTCAAAATTCACACCTAAAAATTTTTATTACAATTTAAAAGCAGTGCTCTTCTCTCTGGCTTGCTTTCTAGCCTCTTAAATTTGTTATGCAGACATTTTTTTTCTGTGCCTATTTTTTCTTTATCCACTCCCCCCCCCTCAGATACATACACTTTGCATGGGATTCAACTCGGGTAACTGAGCTAGGCATGTAATCCTAGCCAGATGACCCTCACAACAGTAAAAAGAGATGGGTACCTACATTTCATCCGTTTAAGGACTTTGATGAAAAAAGATGGATTGTTTTAAGACGACCGACCATTGTATTTCTTGTCTTCTCAGATTCCCCATTGCTGTTACAGCAATGATGTAGTGTTGTCTGCTTGCTGCTGAATCACCCAATGTTACCTCCCAGTAACCTGAAGGAAACTGAGACTTTTAGATGGCTAAAATATAAAAGAATCTAGAAAATGTATAAAATTATAGCTTCCTTGGTGTGTGTAAATCACACGGAAGACAACAATAAGCAAGACTGAAATTGAGCATGGGTCTTCTTAAATATGTTTGGTTTTTCTCTTTTCATCTCCCTCCCCCATCTCTCCTTTTCTTTCCCTTCCCTTTCCCTCCCCTCCCCCTCCCCCTTCCCTTTCCTTCCCTGCAAGATTCACACAGTCATGATGTGTTTCTCTTTCCTGTTACCTTTTGGAACCCGTTAGCCTGATATCATACAAATTCGATGATGGAGAGATGTTTCATAGCTGATAAAATCCCAGTGATTTTTTTTTTTAAACAGCTGGTAGCAGAGGAAGAGTATAACTGTCCCTCCCATGGGAAAGACTGCATGCATTACTGCACACCAGAATGTCTATCCAGACTGCCCACTTAGTCCCAACAGGCTGGAGAAGTTTTGATCAGAGCTCACACCCATAGATTTGAGCAAAGGCAGTACATTGTCAGCTCTTGTGCTCTTACAGGTACTTGCTCAAAGCAGGCATTAAGGCCCTGTCTACTGGGAAAACCTTGTGGACAGCTAGAGAGTTGCAGGACAGTGTAGATATTGAAGAAGTAAAAATTATTTTGTAGAAAGAGGAAGTCATTTTATTTCAAAGACTATGTAATACCTTTTCAGCTTGAAGCTTATGAAGAATCTAGATGGTGAAATGGTTCTCTTCTCGCAGCTGAGAGAACTCCAGGTCTTGCTAAAAGGACTTCCATCCAAACAGGGAAGACAAGAATTGGTAGACTGAAAACAGAAAGTAGCTTCCAGAGCCCTTCCAAGTCTTTCTAAGCACATTATTAAAAACAAACAAGCTGGCCAATTTTTCTATTTTGCAAGTCACCTTTGAAACAAGGACGTGTTTTAGCCTTTCCAGCATCTTTCATGACTTCATTGTTAGACTTTGTTTTAACAGTTGAAAGGCCAAGTTAATGTGTGCAGACTGTATAGACTCATCCAGCCGGTACCTTAATTATTTTAAATTGCCTGGTTCAAATAGCGCAGAATTTGAAATTTAAAAAAAATTAAAAATTAAAAAAAATTAAATCACATTTGGCTTAGCCCCCAAAATATTAGTTTTATCAGCAGACTAGAGGAAACAAACGGCAAATGCTTTCTACACAATCTTGTTTATATCTTTCATGAAGGCCATGAGAATTTAAATTAAAAATAAAAAAAAATAACCTAGTGAAAAGTGTGTTTTGGAGTCTCATGAAATCAGTAACAGAATAGATGATACATTTAAACAATCTGTTCAGGTCTTGTCAGTGAATGTTCTTGTAGCAGAGCAGGGAGAAAAGATGGTTTCAGCCTTTGTTGTAGTTAGGTACACATCACAGGTGAACAACTTCCATAATCATGATGAACTGAACCACCCTCTTTATGCCTGCATGCAATTCTTTCATAACAATGTGAAAAGCAGATTCATGCTATGATTCACGCTACATTTCATTGTTGTCCCATGGTAAAAAGCAATTTGCTATTCTATTTTTTTCAGACTTACCATTTTGAATCATTATATGCATGAATAGTTATGCCAGCTAACTGGCAGTATACTGAAGAAAGATATATTTTCTCAAATATCATTATAATGACACTACATTTTCAAGTTGCAGTTTTATAGAAGTCCAAACTCAAAAGGGGTAGATCCCTTCCTACTAAAAAGGCAAACAATTATCTTCTGCCTTTATAATACTATCATATTATCTCTCTATTATAATATTTACTATATTAATACTTTAATACATTTTTGTATTTACAATTTAAAATTAATTAGCATATAATATATAGCATTTCTTATATATAATATGAATATAGCATTATATTATTATAATGTTCACATGTTCTGCTTTTTAATTATATAATATATTTTAATTAGTTACATTACTGATGGTTTACCTTGCATATTTTTTACTGCAACAAGGAGTCTACTTCTTTTAGTCCTTACAGAGATACTGCAGCATTCAGATTTCTGAGAGAGAGCATTTAAAGGACACTAGGGAAAAAGTGGAGTGGTATCTGCATTTCATTTGGATCTTGACTCTTCATATGAATTCATGTAAAGTGTCTATGCATGTTGTATTTGCTCATCTTAGGACAGTAGTGGAGATGATGATGGACAAGCAAACACCTTAATTAATTAATTGTGCTCACTCTTTGCTTCCCTTCAGCTTTACAGAGAGCAACATCCAAAAGCAGGTCTTTCATAGCACCCCAGTAAAGTAGGGATGTATGAGTAGGTAGAACCTGCATTTATACTTGCTTCTATTGATAATGGTATATGGATATCGATATGTGGTCTTACCTGCCTTCTTCTGTCCACCATTGAATCCATGTACATTCAATGTACATCCATTGAATCTCAAGAAAATTTTGAAGAAGTTACCATAATGATGCTTACAGTCATTTTGGCCATGACTTATATTAGTCTTCCACAGATCCAGAGGAGATATTTCTGCTCACATGTCAGTTTTACTGAAGATTAATTTATATCACACATGCATGGCATCATTTCTGATTTAGATTGTTGTCTTGAAGTCGGCATTATGAACAGGGCATTTACAAAAGCTGTTAAGAGTTTATAGCATCATTCTGACAGAAAAGTGACTGTTCGTAACATCCTAAATGAGAGAAATTAGTGTTCAGAACCTATGATGATTACACTGTAATAGACCAACTTAAACTCTGGAAAAACAGAGATTTATCTTAAAAGCCTGTTTGGTGCCACTTTTAGATGTAAGCTAGTAAGAAGTACTTAAAATCACTGAAATGTTTCGTCTTGGTACTTCTGCAAATTGCAATTGTTTAAATTTTCAAGTGTCCACCCTGAAAAGCATGACCGGTTTTTCAAGGGGCAAATGTACAGCATTTCTAGCAACCAGCCTAGTTTAAGTTTCATTCCTTTCTGTACCCTCAGTCTGCAGCATCAGCTGAAGCCATACCAAAGAAAAACTCCTCAAATGGTACTTATAAGCACTGAAAAGCACAGACTATCTTAGAATTGGGCAAAAACAGCATTACCCAGTGTTTGCCTCTCAGGCTGTGGTGCAAAACGCTATGTTTGTGAAAATGAACAGCAATATACACAATTTATCTGGATTTTAAGATCAAATTATTCCTGACAGGCCTCCTTTCAGACATCACTGTAGGTACCTGTAAGTCAGAACTACTCATGAACACAGTTTAAACATGCTGTAGTGGCTGAAATAAGATCATTTGTTTGCTGAAAACACTGTCTTGCATACAATACATCAAAAGATGCGTTAATTTTAAAGTCAAGATTTGAATGGAAAACCCATCCGATTTTGCACAATTTTTACATGCTGTTACCTAGCAGTATGGGCTTTTTTGTTTTGTTAATGGGGTTATATGTGGCAGTAGGTGCAATAGATGGGTAATTCTGTAGCGTTTATTTCATTTATTTTGCTATCTTGCTCTTACCTCCTATTATCAACTATTTCAAGGACAAACTATGGCTTGTTGCTTGCATAGCAATGTGGTGTAACGTGGCCCAGTGAAACATTCATACTGGAGGTGCTGCACACCAAAACTTGTAGATTACTCTGGGGGACTCCAGAGCTGAAATGCACATTGTCAATGTGATAATTTAAATATTTTTCAGTAGCATGAGCATTTTAGAGACGATGAACATGCACAGGTATGATTACAGTTCTTGTAGATCTAGGTAAATAAATTGGCCATGTATTCTCTTTCTATGTGTGTGTACACCAACTTGCAGATGTATGCACAATGAGTCTAATCAGGTCTTAAATATGACATTATTTAAAAACCAAAAGATTAGTTAGACATATATCGTGTCCATTAACACTGGTAGCTCTTTAAAATTGAGTGACATTTGGCACTGCATTCTAACACCATCGTTAATTACTTGTGTCAATGTAGATGTTAAAACCACCAGATGAAATTAAAATTAATCAAGTTTCTGAAATCTCTAGCAAAGACTGTTTTATTTTTGTGTGTTCTCTGAATTGTGTAGATTAGAAGGTGATTTCATTTTGAACTGAAGAATGCAACTCTGGGTGATAGCTTTCGATGAGCTTTGCAACTGGGTAATGGAAGAATAATTCTGTCTAACATTAATAATCCTGCAGTCAATGTTAATCTAGATGTTAGCAGAGTACTGTAATTTATGTGCCTAGATTTATAGGATAGTAATATTTTATTCTGTTTTTTGGTTTTCTTTTTGAGAAATGGGCAACAAAATAATAAAAAATAAACTTCAGTGTTTTTAACTGTTGTTAGGCTGCAGATTCTAAAAGCATTATAGCCATTTTCACATATCTATACACCCCCCGTAATACTATACTAATTAAAATTTTATATATTTCTAACTTTCATTATGGAAAATAGAACTTTGTTAAAATAGTTTTCCACCATCAAGAAGCATATAATCTTCGAATAAGATAGCCTGGTTTTGAAAACTCTATTGTGTTGGCACTTTCAGAAAAAAACAAGTGACTTCATCATTTTGCCTTTGATGTTGAAGATTGTTGTCCCTAAATAAGGGTTCTTCATCTGGTGTGCAAAAAAACAATCAATCAACATGCTGCTTCGAGATATTTCAATTCTGCAGAATCGGGTGCTGGGCATTTAACAACAGCCAGCACACCACACCTTTCTGACAGTCCAATATTTATAGTGATAAAATACAGCTGATTGGTGAGCTACAGTTCCTTTACCATCCCTCATCATACATATGCATTCAAGTTAATGTTTTAAACATTTTGGGAGATCCCCTTAATTAGCATGCTCATTATTTGCAAGAGAGTGTGTGTTTTAGTATTATAATCTCCTAAGGCCCCTCTCAGACACACTCTTATCTAGACTCCATTCCAAAGACTATATGTCTTGTCATCCTATACTTAGGTCAGAGACCGGGAGTGTACTCCCTCCATGGGCCTTCAGTAAGCGCTCGATATGGTAATCCTTCAACAATTCAATTTCTTTGATCTAAGTTTGGGTTAATTGTTTCTACATCTAGTCCAGGTGCAAAAGACCCAATTAATTTTTAATTTCAGGCATTCAGCTAAAGTTCAATCAAAGTACTATTACAATTTTATACAAAGTGCTTATGTAACTTTTTAACCATATTCTTTTCACATCAAGTTCACTTGCTTTTTTTTGTTTGAAAGTGTAAAATCAGATTTTAAAGTAGTGAGTTGTTCCTACATTAGTTACTGAAATGCTACTTTATCCCTGTGACATTTCTTTTATACAGTTAAGTGTCTACTGGAGAAGTCTTCTATTTTTAATTTCAGGTAAATTCCCATTATGCTGCTTTCCATTCTAAATCTTGGCCAGAAAATGTAAAGAATTTGCAGAATCTTAACTTAATGTAGGCTCCTTTTGTTAATCTGTGCTCAAAGCATTCTTAAGCAAATAATCTGTCAACGTAATAAAATCTCTATTCTACTACATACAATTTCATCGTTTCACTTTGAATTGAGAGGGGGAAGTCTGGGGGCTTTTTTCAGAGTAGGATTTCATGCTACATGTAATCTCATGTTGTTATAGTTGAAATGAACCGAA
>NW_009650113.1:0-378 GCF_000708025.1 Charadrius vociferus | reverse complement strand
GCAAGCAGAGTTCACAGAGTTCATAAAATATATCCAAATTCAATGAAAAGACGCTCTCGTGGCACAAGTTTTTAAAATGGCTTCTTCCCTTTCTGAACCAAAAGAACTCTACGTCCCCCATTTCCATTGAGCTCCGATTTGGATTTTAACTACAACATGAATTTTTGAAACAAGAAAGACTCTTCAAATACCACTGAAGCCAGACAGAAGACAGTACAAAGCACAGAGTTATCACGTCGTAGTCCCATGCGGATGCCACAACACATTCTGTATTGGTTTGTATTTCTGAACAGATAAAACGTTCTCTGTGAAGTCTGACACATGCAATCTGCATAGACCTTGAAAGCATGACCAAAACTAGCTATGAGTACAACCAAA
>NW_009650112.1:8643-13490 GCF_000708025.1 Charadrius vociferus | reverse complement strand
CCACTCGGTGTGTGGGGACGTGCCGGCACCACGATGTCCCTCATGGTGGGGAGAGCGGGCGCTCCTTGCTGCGGGATCGGTGCCCGGATCGGCCTCGCCTGTCCCCGTGCTGGTCAGGGAGGGATGCAGGATGCGGGCAGGGATGCAGGATGCAAGCACGGATGCAGCATGCGAGAAGGGATGCAGGATGCGGGGAGGGATGCAGGATGCAGGGAGGGATGCAGGATGAGAGCAGGGATGCAGGATGAGAGCAGGGATGCAGGATGTGGGAAGGGATGCAGGATGCGAGAAGGGATGCGGGATGCAGGCAGGGATGCAGGATGCAAGCAGGGATGAAGGATGTGGGCAGGGATACAGGATGAAGGCAGGGATGCAGGATGCGGGCAGGGATGCAGGATGAGAGCAGGGATGCAGGATCAGAGCAGGGATGCAGGATGCGAGAAGGGATGCAGCATGCAGGCAGCGATGCAGGATGCAAGCAGGGATGAAGGATGTGGGCAGGGATACAGGATGAAGGCAGGGATGCAGGATGCGGGCAGGGATGCAGGATGAGAGCAGGGATGCAGGATCAGAGCAGGGATGCAGGATGCGAGAAGGGATGCAGCATGCAGGCAGCGATGCAGGATGCAAGCAGGGATGAAGGATGTGGGCAGGGATACAGGATGAAGGCAGGGATGCAGGATGCGGGCAGGGATGCAGGATGAGAGCAGGGATGCAGGATCAGAGCAGGGATGCAGGATGCGAGAAGGGATGCAGCATGCAGGCAGCGATGCAGGATGCAAGCAGGGATGAAGGATGTGGGCAGGGATACAGGATGAAGGCAGGGATGCAGGATGCGGGCAGGGATGCAGGATGAGAGCAGGGATGCAGGATCAGAGCAGGGATGCAGGATGCGAGAAGGGATGCAGCATGCAGGCAGCGATGCAGGATGCAAGCAGGGATGAAGGATGTGGGCAGGGATACAGGATGAAGGCAGGGATGCAGGATGCGGGCAGGGATGCAGGATGAGAGCAGGGATGCAGGATCAGAGCAGGGATGCAGGATGCGAGAAGGGATGCAGCATGCAGGCAGCGATGCAGGATGCAAGCAGGGATGAAGGATGTGGGCAGGGATACAGGATGAAGGCAGGGATGCAGGATGCGGGCAGGGATGCAGGATGAGAGCAGGGATGCAGGATCAGAGCAGGGATGCAGGATGCGAGAAGGGATGCAGCATGCAGGCAGCGATGCAGGATGCAAGCAGGGATGAAGGATGTGGGCAGGGATACAGGATGAAGGCAGGGATGCAGGATGCGGGCAGGGATGCAGGATGAGAGCAGGGATGCAGGATCAGAGCAGGGATGCAGGATGCGAGAAGGGATGCAGCATGCAGGCAGCGATGCAGGATGCAAGCAGGGATGAAGGATGTGGGCAGGGATACAGGATGAAGGCAGGGATGCAGGATGCGGGCAGGGATGCAGGATGAGAGCAGGGATGCAGGATCAGAGCAGGGATGCAGGATGCGAGAAGGGATGCAGCATGCAGGCAGCGATGCAGGATGCAAGCAGGGATGAAGGATGTGGGCAGGGATACAGGATGAAGGCAGGGATGCAGGATGCGGGCAGGGATGCAGGATGAGAGCAGGGATGCAGGATCAGAGCAGGGATGCAGGATGCGAGAAGGGATGCAGCATGCAGGCAGCGATGCAGGATGCAAGCAGGGATGAAGGATGTGGGCAGGGATACAGGATGAAGGCAGGGATGCAGGATGCGGGCAGGGATGCAGGATGAGAGCAGGGATGCAGGATCAGAGCAGGGATGCAGGATGCGAGAAGGGATGCAGCATGCAGGCAGCGATGCAGGATGCAAGCAGGGATGAAGGATGTGGGCAGGGATACAGGATGAAGGCAGGGATGCAGGATGCGGGCAGGGATGCAGGATGAGAGCAGGGATGCAGGATCAGAGCAGGGATGCAGGATGCGAGAAGGGATGCAGCATGCAGGCAGCGATGCAGGATGCAAGCAGGGATGAAGGATGTGGGCAGGGATACAGGATGAAGGCAGGGATGCAGGATGCGGGCAGGGATGCAGGATGAGAGCAGGGATGCAGGATCAGAGCAGGGATGCAGGATGCGAGAAGGGATGCAGCATGCAGGCAGCGATGCAGGATGCAAGCAGGGATGAAGGATGTGGGCAGGGATACAGGATGAAGGCAGGGATGCAGGATGCGGGCAGGGATGCAGGATGAGAGCAGGGATGCAGGATCAGAGCAGGGATGCAGGATGCGAGAAGGGATGCAGCATGCAGGCAGCGATGCAGGATGCAAGCAGGGATGAAGGATGTGGGCAGGGATACAGGATGAAGGCAGGGATGCAGGATGCGGGCAGGGATGCAGGATGAGAGCAGGGATGCAGGATCAGAGCAGGGATGCAGGATGCGAGAAGGGATGCAGCATGCAGGCAGCGATGCAGGATGCAAGCAGGGATGAAGGATGTGGGCAGGGATACAGGATGAAGGCAGGGATGCAGGATGCGGGCAGGGATGCAGGATGAGAGCAGGGATGCAGGATCAGAGCAGGGATGCAGGATGCGAGAAGGGATGCAGCATGCAGGCAGCGATGCAGGATGCAAGCAGGGATGAAGGATGTGGGCAGGGATACAGGATGAAGGCAGGGATGCAGGATGCGGGCAGGGATGCAGGATGAGAGCAGGGATGCAGGATCAGAGCAGGGATGCAGGATGCGAGAAGGGATGCAGCATGCAGGCAGCGATGCAGGATGCAAGCAGGGATGAAGGATGTGGGCAGGGATACAGGATGAAGGCAGGGATGCAGGATGCGGGCAGGGATGCAGGATGAGAGCAGGGATGCAGGATCAGAGCAGGGATGCAGGATGCGAGAAGGGATGCAGCATGCAGGCAGCGATGCAGGATGCAAGCAGGGATGAAGGATGTGGGCAGGGATACAGGATGAAGGCAGGGATGCAGGATGCGGGCAGGGATGCAGGATGAGAGCAGGGATGCAGGATCAGAGCAGGGATGCAGGATGCGAGAAGGGATGCAGCATGCAGGCAGCGATGCAGGATGCAAGCAGGGATGAAGGATGTGGGCAGGGATACAGGATGAAGGCAGGGATGCAGGATGCGGGCAGGGATGCAGGATGAGAGCAGGGATGCAGGATCAGAGCAGGGATGCAGGATGCGAGAAGGGATGCAGCATGCAGGCAGCGATGCAGGATGCAAGCAGGGATGAAGGATGTGGGCAGGGATACAGGATGAAGGCAGGGATGCAGGATGCGGGCAGGGATGCAGGATGAGAGCAGGGATGCAGGATCAGAGCAGGGATGCAGGATGCGAGAAGGGATGCAGCATGCAGGCAGCGATGCAGGATGCAAGCAGGGATGAAGGATGTGGGCAGGGATACAGGATGAAGGCAGGGATGCAGGATGCGGGCAGGGATGCAGGATGAGAGCAGGGATGCAGGATCAGAGCAGGGATGCAGGATGCGAGAAGGGATGCAGCATGCAGGCAGCGATGCAGGATGCAAGCAGGGATGAAGGATGTGGGCAGGGATACAGGATGAAGGCAGGGATGCAGGATGCGGGCAGGGATGCAGGATGAGAGCAGGGATGCAGGATCAGAGCAGGGATGCAGGATGCGAGAAGGGATGCAGCATGCAGGCAGCGATGCAGGATGCAAGCAGGGATGAAGGATGTGGGCAGGGATACAGGATGAAGGCAGGGATGCAGGATGCGGGCAGGGATGCAGGATGAGAGCAGGGATGCAGGATCAGAGCAGGGATGCAGGATGCGAGAAGGGATGCAGCATGCAGGCAGCGATGCAGGATGCAAGCAGGGATGAAGGATGTGGGCAGGGATACAGGATGAAGGCAGGGATGCAGGATGCGGGCAGGGATGCAGGATGAGAGCAGGGATGCAGGATCAGAGCAGGGATGCAGGATGCGAGAAGGGATGCAGCATGCAGGCAGCGATGCAGGATGCAAGCAGGGATGAAGGATGTGGGCAGGGATACAGGATGAAGGCAGGGATGCAGGATGCGGGCAGGGATGCAGGATGAGAGCAGGGATGCAGGATCAGAGCAGGGATGCAGGATGCGAGAAGGGATGCAGCATGCAGGCAGCGATGCAGGATGCAAGCAGGGATGAAGGATGTGGGCAGGGATACAGGATGAAGGCAGGGATGCAGGATGCGGGCAGGGATGCAGGATGAGAGCAGGGATGCAGGATCAGAGCAGGGATGCAGGATGCGAGAAGGGATGCAGCATGCAGGCAGCGATGCAGGATGCAAGCAGGGATGAAGGATGTGGGCAGGGATACAGGATGAAGGCAGGGATGCAGGATGCGGGCAGGGATGCAGGATGAGAGCAGGGATGCAGGATCAGAGCAGGGATGCAGGATGCGAGAAGGGATGCAGCATGCAGGCAGCGATGCAGGATGCAAGCAGGGATGAAGGATGTGGGCAGGGATACAGGATGAAGGCAGGGATGCAGGATGCGGGCAGGGATGCAGGATGAGAGCAGGGATGCAGGATCAGAGCAGGGATGCAGGATGCGAGAAGGGATGCAGCATGCAGGCAGCGATGCAGGATGCAAGCAGGGATGAAGGATGTGGGCAGGGATACAGGATGAAGGGAGAAGAGAAGGCCAAAAAGGGGAGAGCTCAGAGCCCCTTCCAGTGCCTAAAGGGGCTCCAGGAGAGCTGGGGGGGACTCTGGGTCAGGGAGGGGAGCCGTGGGACGGGGGCGAGCGGTTTGACACTGACAGAGGGGAGATGGAGATGAGATGTGAGGAGGAAATTCTTGGCCATGAGGGCGGTGATCCCCTGGGGCAGGTCGCCCCGAGAAGCTGTGGCTGCCCC
>NW_009650112.1:6786-8622 GCF_000708025.1 Charadrius vociferus | reverse complement strand
GGGGCGTGGAGGTGTTCAAGGGAAGGAGCAGATGCCAGCGGAGGGGACGGCTGTGGTGACACGGGGAGTGATTTCTGGGAGGGAATCCCGCTCCGGCAGCCTCCGGAGGGACCGGGACACGCGGCAGAGCACCGCTGACACCCCGAGCAGGTCCCAGATGCTCCCAGCCCGGCATATCCCATCAAGGGGACATCATCGGACGTGCCCACATGGGGACGCGGTGACAGAGGCTCTCGGATCTGCCGGATACATGGGACCACGGGGGGCTGAGAGGGATCACCGGATAAATTCAGGTGGGGAAGAGAAGTGGGGGGATCTCTGCCGCGCTGGCGTCTCCCCCTCCCCATGCCGGCTGCGCCCAGTCTGGGCTCCCTCCTTCAGCACCGGCAGGATTGGTCCCCTGCCACCGAGTGCCAGCTCCGGCTCCTTCCGCTGTCCCTGGGGACAAAGAGGCGCTTCCAGGGCACGACCCACTTCGCACAGCCACCTCGCGGGGTGCAAACAGCCCCCCGGGCACCCCCAACCTCGCGCCTTTTCGGGGCTCCCCAATTCTCAGCGCATCCCACGGCGGTGCCGCCGGCTCTGCCCGCACCTCCCGCCCAGGCGGTATCACCCTCGTTACTATTATTTTAACACTCCCAGCGTTTAATTAGCCGGGAATGGGAAGGGAAATTATGCATAAATACAGCGAGAGGGGGGAAAAAAAAAAAATAATAAAAATCATCCTAACTCCACTTTTATGTGAAGCTCTGCCAATTATGCAAAATTATTCAAGGACTTTGCACAAGGACAGGAGGTTTTCCGGCGGCCGGGCTGCCGCGTGCTTGCCGGAGCGCACGCTAATGGGAGAAGCGAGCTAGCACGGGTGTGTGTTGCTGCTGCACTTCCCTCGTTGCTTTTTCCCTAATTTTTTTGGAGGGGGGGAAGGTGGGGGGAGGCGGATTTTTCTTGCCTGCAGCATCACGGGTCCCTGAGGTCCCTTGGCGGGCTTGGCGGGGATGGGGACGGCACTGGGGAGGAGTGGGATGCTCCTGGGGTACCAGGGCAGCAGCCACCCCATGACCCAAACCGACGGGAAGGGACATTTCCCAGTAGGAGCTGGGGGGACACGGGGACAGGAGGCTGTGCCGGAGCCGGGAAAAGCGGGCTGAATCCTGCGTTTGAGCTAATTCCCCAACTTTTGCATCCCGGTCGCCGAGCCAGCCGGGATGCTCGGGAATGGGGAGGCAGAGTGTGACGGGGTGGGGACAGAGACGATGACATAGGGACAAGGAGACGGTGATGGTGGACAGCACAGGTTGACATCCACGGGCAGGGGATGCGCCGAAACCACCGCCGGGGACGTACCGGCCCGGGTCAGGGTTGGGGTGGCACCGAGGGTGCTGTGCCCGTCCGGTCACCGCAACCTGACAGACGAAACAGCCCAAAAGCGCGGGTTTTGCCGACACCGTTTCCCCACGGAGCGCTACGGCAAGCGGCGATGCTGTGCCGGGAAAGGGCAGCGGGCAGAGCCGGGCGAAACCGCAGGAGCACCGGGTACGGAAGAGGCCGGGGCCGGGGCCGTGTCCAGAGGCCGAGGGGACGCAGAGCAACGCCACACGAACCGCGCCATCTCCAGCACCGTGCCAGCACCGGCGTCCCTTTGCCAGAGCGACACGGACCCCCGCACCCGTGCCGTCTGCTCTCCGCCGGGCAAACCGGTGCGGGGGACCAAACCCTCTGCTCCCGGTGCTGCCGGGTGCCCCGGTGCTCCGCCGGCACGCACCGCACCCGACCCCGGCCGAAACCGCTGCAGGGGTCCCACGCGACGGCGCAGCACCGGGGCCAGGCACCCTG
>NW_009650112.1:4906-5875 GCF_000708025.1 Charadrius vociferus | reverse complement strand
CCCTCTCCGCCGGTTTACGGGCGTATCCGGGGCGGTGATGGGAGCGCTGCGCGGCAAAACCCTGCGGCACCCCTTCGTCGGCGATGCCCGGGGCGATGCCAGCATCCCCGGCACATCCCACAGGCAGCGAGAGGGACCGCGGGCCGTGCCGGAGCGCCGGCACCCGGCACCTCTCCTGCTCTGCTCCCCGCAGCCCCCGGTGCCGGCAAACAACCTCGCACGCGGCACAGCCGGCGCCGCACGGTCCTTACCCCGGAGATGTCGGCCACCCGGTGAATCGGCACCTCCTTCTTGCTGTGCAGCCCTTTGCCGTTCTTGATAGCCCTGAAAAAGAGAGGCGGCACGTCAGCGCGGCGGCTGGAAGGGTCGGCGATGCCCACCGTGCCCACCCGGCGAGAGACCGGCCGGCTCGTTAGCCCGCTTAATCCCAATTACCGGCTCACCTGAGCTCAGCGCATACCCGATCCGAGGGACCACTCATCCCCGCTACCAAATTAAATTGCTTTATTCCCCGCACAAAAGGGAGGGATCAACAGGAAGGCGAGTGGTCCCGGCAAGACGTCAAATTAATACTCGTTTCTTCCAGCGTTTAATCACACGGAACATTTTAAATGCAAAATACGCGGCGAAGGCTCCAGTTCTGATGGTAATAAGCTCCTTCCAGGTTAAAATAATACCGAGGCGATAAGGAGCCGCGGTGAAGCGACGCCACACATGGAAGGCACTTCCCGGCTCAAAACTGAGCGGGTGCCCCAGACCCGAAGCCGGACCCGGTTCTGCGCCACGGTGCCGTGCCGGCACTGCCGGGGGAGGAGGATGCAGCACCGGGACGGGAGCATCCTCCGAACCTGGCAGTGGAGGGGATGAGTGACACCGGCAGAGCCGCGGCCATCGGATCGGGACAGAGCACCACTGCCCCGAAGCCGAGCCCCGGTGACCGCGGCGCTGCCGGTAACCGGGGGGCACCCG
>NW_009650112.1:0-3264 GCF_000708025.1 Charadrius vociferus | reverse complement strand
CGGCTGACGGCACGGCCGAGCCGGCACAACCTCCACCACCACGGGCAAAGGTGGCAGCACTCAGGGCCAAACTGAAGCACCGCGCCTGGGGGTGAGCGGGGACATCCGAGCATCCCAACATTCGGGACATCCGAGCATCCCGATGTTTAAAACATTCAAAACATTGAGCATTCCGATATTCGGGACATCGAGCATCCTGATATTCGGGACATCAAGCGTCCTGATATTTGGCACGTATGAGCACCCCGATATTCAGGATATCCAGCATCCCAATATTCAGGGCATCAAGCATCCCAATATTCAGGACATCAAGCATCCTGATATTTGGGACATCCGAGCATCCCGATATTAAAAAAGTTGAGCATCCCGATATTTGGGATATCAAGCATCCTGATACTTGGGACATCTGAGGATCCCAATATTTGGGACGTTGAGCATCCCGATATTTGGGACTTCCAAGCATCCTGGTGTTCAGGACATTGAGCATTCCGATATTCGGGACATCGAGCGTCCTGATATTTGGCACATATGAGCACCCCGATATTCAGGATATCCAGCATCCCAATATTCAGGGCATCAAGCATCCTGATACTTGGGACATCTGAGCATCCTGATATTTGGGACATCAAGGATCCTGATACTTGGGACATCTGAGCAGCCCAGTATTTGGGACGTTGAGCATCCCGATATTTGGGACTTCCAAGCATCCTGGTGTTCAGGACATCGAGCATCCCAATATTTGGGACATTCGAGCACCCCGATGTTCAGGACATTGAGCATCCTGACATTCGGGACATCAAGCATCCCAACATTCGGGACATCAAGCATCTCGATATTTGGGAAATCTGATCATCCTGATATTTGGGACGTTGAGCATCCCAATATTCGGGACATCCGAGCATCCCGATATTCAAAAAATCGAACATCCCGATATTTGGGAGATCTGAGCATCCTGATATTGGGGACGTTGAGCATCCCGACATTTGGGACTTCCAAGCATGCCAATATTCAGGACATAGAGCATCCTGGTTTTGGGATATCGAGCATCCCAGTATTTGGGACAGCCGAGCATCCCGATATTCAAGACACTGAGCATCCCGATATTTGGGACATCTGAGCATCCTGATATTGGGGACGTTGAGCATCCCGACATTTGGGACTTCCAAGCATGCCAATATTCAGGACATAGAGCATCCTGGTTTTGGGATATCGAGCATCCCAGTATTTGGGACAGCCGAGCATCCCGATATTCAAGACACTGAGCATCCCGATATTTGGGACATCTGAGCATCCTGATATTGGGGACGTTGAGCATCCCGACATTTGGGACTTCCAAGCATGCCAATATTCAGGACATAGAGCATCCTGGTTTTGGGATATCGAGCATCCCAGTATTTGGGACAGCCGAGCATCCCGATATTCAAGACACTGAGCATCCCGATATTTGGGACATCTGAGCATCCTGATATTGGGGACGTTGAGCATCCCGACATTTGGGACTTCCAAGCATGCCAATATTCAGGACATAGAGCATCCTGGTTTTGGGATATCGAGCATCCCAGTATTTGGGACAGCCGAGCATCCCGATATTCAAGACACTGAGCATCCCGATATTTGGGACATCTGAGCATCCTGATATTGGGGACGTTGAGCATCCCGACATTTGGGACTTCCAAGCATGCCAATATTCAGGACATAGAGCATCCTGGTTTTGGGATATCGAGCATCCCAGTATTTGGGACAGCCGAGCATCCCGATATTCAAGACACTGAGCATCCCGATATTTGGGACATCTGAGCATCCTGATATTGGGGACGTTGAGCATCCCGACATTTGGGACTTCCAAGCATGCCAATATTCAGGACATAGAGCATCCTGGTTTTGGGATATCGAGCATCCCAGTATTTGGGACAGCCGAGCATCCCGATATTCAAGACACTGAGCATCCCGATATTTGGGACATCTGAGCATCCTGATATTGGGGACGTTGAGCATCCCGACATTTGGGACTTCCAAGCATGCCAATATTCAGGACATAGAGTGGGCCGCGAAGGGGGCGGTTGTACGATGTGGTCACCTCAGGACCACTCACAGCTGGGAAGTGCACGCCTGGACCGTGCACAGCTGGAATGTGCACTCCTGGATCGTGGATGCCTGGGCTGTGCACAGCTGGAATGGGCATGCCTGGACTGTGGATGCCTGGGCTGTGCACAGCTGGATCACACGTGCCTACGCCTGGCACGCCTGGGCGATGCACATCTGGACCGCACGTGTCGGCAGGACTCACAGCTGGATCGCACGTGCCTGGAGTGCGCGCCCCCGACTGTGTATGCTGGTGTCGTGCACATCTGGACCGTGCAACCTCCACCGGGCACACCCGGACTGCGCACAGTGCACAGCTGGATCACAAGTGCTTGGATCATGCACGCCTGGACTGTGCATTCCAAACCGTGCACAGCTGGATCGTGCACACCTGAACCATGCACAGCTGGATCGCGTAAAGCTGGATCGCACGTGCGCGGACCGTGCATATCTGGAACATTCAACCTCAACTGTGCACATATGGAAGCCACACAGCTGGACTGTGCACAGCTGGACCGTGCACACCTGGACTTTGCACATCTGGATCTCACATGCCCAGACCGGGCACAGCTGGACCGTGCAACCTCAACCGTGCACACCTGTATTGCACACAGCTGGACCACACGCAGCTGGATCACATGTGCCTGGTTCATGCACAGCTGGACTGCGCATTCCAGACCGTGCACAGCTGGACATTGAACATCTGAGCCATGCACAGCTGGATCATGTAAATCTGGATCCCACGTGCCTGGACCATGAATGCCTGGATTGCGCACATCTGGACCGTGCAGCCTGACTGTGCACATCTGAAGCGCACACAGCTGGAGAGTGCGCACCGGCACTGTGCACAGCTGGATCATACAAATCTGCATCACACGTGCCTGGACAACGCACACCTTGACCATGCACATGTAGACCGTGCACATCTGGACCACACAACACCAACCGTGCACATCTGGAGCACACACATCTGGACCGTGCACACCTGGATCTTGCAAATCTGGACCCTGCACAGCTGGATCACGCAAATCCGGATCGCACATGCCAGGACCATGCGCGCCTGGACGGTGCGACCTCAAACCGCGCGCATCTGGACCACGCAACCTCAGCTGCGCACATCTGGAGCGCGCACAGCCGGGCCCTACTCCCCAGGAGAGCAGAGCGGGGAAGACGGGCGCTACC
>NW_009650111.1:589-8204 GCF_000708025.1 Charadrius vociferus | reverse complement strand
TGGCTGAGGCCAAACCACGACAGTGGTTGGGTTTTTTTTAAAATGATTATATTATTTTCCACCAGAAGAGAAGGACATTTTTAAGAGGAAATCTAAGAACAAGTAAGAGGGACCTCTGGGCTGGCTGGTCACAGCCTGCAGAAAGGAGGTCTCCTTTGGGAAGGGACCTTTGAAAAGACAGAGGGAGCAGGAGTTTCCCTGTACCTGTGGAGAAAGGTTAATAAACTAACAGATGGGCAATTAGTGGAGAACCCACTGCCTACACAACCAGATTTTTAATTTTTTTTTTTTCTTGAAACAGACTAATTATTACCTCTTCCCCTGTAGGCAGGACTTACCTTTGCTGCATCCCACCCAACAGTTTAATGTCCTGGGGTGGGCATTCTCATTTTACAGACCACCCCTCTCAGTCCTCTGTGCCTTGCTATCCGGGTGCTTTCCCATCATTAGTGAAATCCCATCACCCAGCTATGCCAGGCCCATGAGAGCAGGGAAACCCCAGCTCATAGGAGATGAGAATCAGCTCATGGACTGAGGGATGAGACCTCCCAAGAAGCCCAGAGGCCGCGCGCTCCCAGCCCACCACCCTGCTGTGCGATGGCTCAGGGAGGAGGGGACCAGGAGGGACTCCAGGCTCTGTCTCTCAGGCTGGAGGAGATATCACATCACCATGACTCATCTGGGAAGGTCACACAACTGGATGCAGGAAACTCGTGCTGATGCTTTATGTGGAAAATTTGAGCTTGTTAATTTAAACTGCAAACTGTTTGGGAAAAGGTTAAAAATATCATAGGGGGAACTTCACTTTGTGCTTTGCTCAACAAAAAACGTCAGTGTTTCCTTTTCTAGAAGATCTTATTAAAAGTCTAAATTGTTGTGGAAACAACAGCTGATGCTTCCTAAAGTGTTTTATGGGTAAGTAAAGTAAAAAAAAAAGAAAAGAAGAGTAGAGATACAGCTTCATTCCTTTTATACCAAGTCTTAGACAAGTTTAAATCCACTTATGGCTGCAATATTATTTATTCTCAGTTGTAAAGCTTAAAAGGAAGCATTGGTTTTTGTCCTCTTACAGGCCCTTAAAACCTGCTAGCTGATGTCTGCATCATATCCATAACAGCAGTTACAGCAGTATAATAACCAGTGGGGTAGTATAGTAATGCTATCCTTACATAGTAAGATTAGCTGTCATTAATTAACCATCTGAATTCTTCATGGCTCTAATGGGGAGAGATACAAACTTCTTGACCTATGCATCTGACTCTTTTTTTTTAAAAAAAAAATTATTATTTTTTTATTATTTTATTCTTTAAATCTTAACTAAAGCTCAACAAAGGAAGAGGCAGAGCTGTTTCAGATGGAGCAAGATGACACCATTCTGATCTAATCTGTCATTCGGACACTGCTGTCAATCCAAGGCAGGCAGCGTCAGCTGGCTGAGAAGAGACTGAGTTCTGGAATACTTGGTGCTATTGGGCTAGGCAGGAGGTCTCCTTTGTCACCCAGGTAAGGGCTGAAGATGTGGTAAATTAATTGGTTTGAGTCATCATGTTAAAAAAGCTGCAGCCTGGACCCAGGCTGCACAGTGCAATATCAAAAGATGTTCTGAATCTAGGCTGTCCCCAAATCTATAAAGTTGTTTGGGCCCATCACAGAAAAATTGTAGCAAGTGTTTGAATCTGGTTAAGTAGTGGATATGAACTTCTGCAAAGTTTGTGGTGGAAAAGGAAAGAAAATGCAGTTGTGATTCTGGCTTAATGTTCACCTCCAGTGAAGTTTGTAGGGAGATCGTTCATGAGAGGAAAATACTTTCACCTGGTCTGTAGAAGACTTCCTGTTGATGTCACAAGAATTTTGCATGATCACATACTTGTTGCCTTTTCCATCTTAACTTTGAGGCATTGGAAATGTTAAGAGAAGCTCAAAGAAATATGTACTTGCTTGATATTCACTTTCCCTTCTAAAGAGAGACACCAAGTTTGGTTGTTAGGTATTAAAATCAAGTTCACCGTGGAAAGAATGCCAGAAAAAAAAAACGTAAATGTTTGTGGAGCATCAATTCAACACAGTACCTAAACATAACTTTATGTTATGTTCTGGGATGCAATCCTGTTGAAATTGCTCTGAAATCTTAGTTTTGTTCTACTCATCCTTTGATTTGGGTGATAAGGATGTTCCAAAGGCTGTGAAATTAAGTATTTCACATGTGACCTCAAGGCTTCAGCTAAGCTTGGAACAGATGTAATATTTTGTATGTATGGTATTAGATTATCCTCTACTATGTATGATATCCTATTATGTGTATATTAGTGATTTTTTTTTTTCTAATGCATTGAAAAATGTCCTCATGCAAGAGAGATCTCATGGGTTAGAACTTCCAGTTTATCTGCTGTTAAGTACTTGCAAATTTGATACGACCTTCTCTCTCTGTCCTTTTCCCTATGCAAGGTTTTGAGTGGTTGCTTGCAGCTTGTCTGCCTTCCTCTTGGTGCAGATGCCTGCAGAGTCTCAAGTCTGCCTGAAAGCGGGGTCAGAGCTGAAGCTGTCACAGAAGGCCCAGCAGGTAGTGAGTGCCAGTTGCTGGCTTCTTGACGTGCTCTCTTTGCGTGCTTGCTCAACTTGTGGGGTGAAGCTGATAAGAGCATTTCTTCGAGCTAAATCCTGCTCTCAACTTGTTGATTTTATTTGATGCTGGGTGTCCTCGATCTTTTTTTTTTTTTTTCTGCTGCTTTACATCTGGCTCTAAATTCTGAATTTCAGAAATAGCTTGTTGCTCTCATTTGTCTTCTTGGGGAAGGGAGTGTATCACAAACTTTGTACTATTTTGCATCAAAACACCATCTTGGAATTTGCCAGAGACAAGGCCAGGTGCAGCATAGGCCAGGTGATGATGCTGAACTCCGGTAGCAGGACTGCATGTCTGAGCCCTAATCTAAAGTGATCCTAGGTAAAACTCTTTATACAGTGTTCTGTATTAATATGAAGGCATCAGTTTCTAATCTTATACACTGAAAAGGTGCAGATGAACTTACGTCTGTAAACCCTGAGGTCAGAAACTTTGGGACATAGCAGATATAGAAGGAATTTAAAACAAACAGAAAAAAACCAATGCTGCTGTGATTGCACTGCTTTTCAGTGATAAAGCAGGGCTACATTCACACTAACATTTGTTTATATGAGATCAAGGCTTAAAAGCCCTATGACAAATAAACATTCCTTCTTCAGCATGTGCCTGACCATTATTATTGTTTCAGTAAGTGCATGAGAAGAGGAAGGAGGAGTTCATCAGAAACCAAAGCAAAGTAACTTGGTACAACTTGCTTCCCTAAGAAGAGAATGAAACTTGTTCAGACATAATTCCAGCATTTGCCCTGGCTGGTACTGCTAGCATAGGCTCGCTTACATGTAATTTCTAACTTGACGTTGTCTCTGTAATATTATTAATGTGAGCAAGAGAATACTTTTATGAAAGTCAAGATGTTCATCAGATCAACCTGAAATGAATAGTTAAGTATGTTGCAGTTTGTAGTTCAGTGTAATTTCCTTGAAACCATGTTCTGAGTTCATGAAGTAAATATTTGACAATATTTGGGTTACAGAATCCTAGCAAGCCTTGATAGAACAGTTGTTGTGTTGATCTCAGGGAGAGAACAGCTTGAAAAATAAGAGTTGGATTGTAATACTGTTATGTGATTGTACTATACAAATGTTTTGTTTTGAATACTCTGAGTTTTCTAGTACATAAGGATCTTCCTATGTATTAAGCACTCCCTGGGGGCAGATGAAGAGTAAATTGAGAGCTTGTGGGTAAGGATCAAGGGGCAGGGTAACAGGAGAGACACTGTTGTGGGTGTCTATTACAGGCCACCTGATCAGGATGGGGAAGTTGATGAGGCCTTCTACAGACAGGTGAGAATCGCCTCACAATCACAGGCCTTGGTTCTCATGGGGGGCTTCAACTACCCTGATATCTGCTGGGAAGGCCACACAGCTGGGCATGTACAGTCCAGCAAAACAGGAAATTAAATTTTGTTACAATGACCAGTGACTCAGCCAGAGAATTCCTGCCATTCCTGGCAGCTAATTTTTCCACAGAAAACACTTTTAGAAAGCAAACAATCCAGAAGTTTTGTGAGACTATTGTCTGAGAGAGTTGTCATTGTGGGATGGATGTTGAATTGGGAAGAAAAACGTCATTTAAGGAGAATAGCAGGCAACAGGAACCAGCAGTATTGTGTGCTGGACTGAAGAGGAGTTGGAGTGTTCCACACTTTAGGATATATTAATTCAGCCAGATAGCTAGACTATTCAGCAAGATACCTTTAGTATAAGACTGTGAGGTGACGAGCTAAATTGCCAGGGTAGATGCCATCTATCTGCATCCATGTCTTCAGCACAAAGTGATGTTTAACCTGTTCTGGCCAGGTGACTTTCTCCCTCCCAAAGTATTTTGAATTTCTGTGAGAACATCCAGTGTAAATGTAATGCAGCAAAGCCTTGTCTGTTCTCTGATCATCTCAGTCTTTTCGGAAATTACTCATCTGTATCCTTTCCTTTGTTCATTTGGCCAAGCACAGACTTTGGCATGTGGTCTATCATTTCCCCCTCTTCCAAAAAATCTGCTTTTCCCCCTCAGCCTACGAAGAAGTGAGGATTTATTCACTTAGCAACAGGAATATGGAAAGAAATTTGTGGCGAGGAGCTGAGACTCGTAGCCATTTCAGCTGACATCATGCTGCTTCCTCCAGGAACTTCCATTTGAGTTTCTGCTTCCCTGTCGCTGCTGCTGATTCATGTGCTCCGCAGAGCTGCCATACATCCTCCTCTGTGACTCACACATAGCTGTCTGAGACTTCAACCTGGCTAATCTTCTCACAGTCACAAAGCTGTCAGCCTACACGTGGAATCGCAGCAGCCATTTGTGTATTCTTGAGCTTCTTGGGGCTGTTCTGCAAGAGAGTGCCTCAGTCTGTCCCTGTATTTCAATTTCCTGTCCATTTCTTGTGTCTCCACAAAACTTTGTGCTTGTCTTCTGAAAGGAACATTTCCCCCTCTGTGGCTGTGCTTCCTGAAGGTAAAGGTAGCTGCGATCAGGCATTTGTGCACACTGTTGTAGGGGAGATCTGTAAAGATCACCCAAGCCACTGCCTGGAGGGGGCAGGATACAGATGTTTCCACCCAGTCCTAGCAGCTATGTGTCAGTGGCTGTAGTGGTTTAGATGGGAACCTTGGAGGCCAGGGAATATAACTTGAGAAATAAATTTAAGACCACTCGTGCTTGTCACGTTGTACCTCATTGTCAGCAGTTCCCTGTAAGAATCCCAGCCCTATGATCTGATCAAATACATCTCCTACTTGGACCACCAGCTGATCAGCCTCAAAGTTTCAGGTGCTACATGGATACCAACACCAAACAATTCAAAGTGAATGAGCATTTGTTGAAAGCATTTCATGGTCCAAGAAAGCATTTAAAAAATCAATATGGCTTCCCAGCTTTTTAACATCATATTCATGTAAGTTCATGAGTTTGAGCTTTTGAACGTCCGGCAATCTCTTGACATCAGGCATGCTCAAAGGGAACATGTTACTTTGTCTCTGGCACAAAAATGTGTCTGCGTGTCTCTTGATGATGTATCTTCTTTATATAAGGCATTGCTCTCCTGTGCAATTTTTCCCCTTGCATCATTGTTATATAAACAGCTTTTTTGTTTGCATATGTGGGTGGTAAAGTTGCTTGAGAGGTTCGAGCAGGTACCAGGGTGTGTTAATCCCAAAGGGGGAAATCTTCTTGGGTTTTTGTTGTTTTGTTTTGATCACAAAGGAAACAAACTCTGTTCAAACTGTTTTGATGCAATCTCCACCCCTTTTCCTTTCTTTTAATCACAATCATCCTTCACCTATGGGCCGTCATCCTCAGTTTCTTTTCACTTGCTTTACGTTATAAAAGAACCAACAGTGAGATTTTCATACGCCATTAAGTATTGGGTTGGTGCCTCTGTGGCAGAATATATGAGGAATGTTACAAAGTAGATTCTATTTTCTGTGTACGTACAGCCCAGTTTCACCCTAGGTTATAAAATACAAAATTACTTTATCAATATCCTTCTCTGGAGATATTTAAAACCTGCCTGCACGCCATCCCGTCTAACCTACTCTAGGTGAACCTGCTTTAGCAGGGGGGTTGGACTTAGATGATCTCCAGAGGTCCCTTCCAACCCTGACCATTCTGTGTGATTCTGTGTGTGTGATCTGTAGAGACGGTCTGATGTCAACACCTTGCAAAAGCCACTGCTGACCTCAAACTGTAGAAGCTGTAAGACAAATCAGAAGTGCTTTGCTGCTTACATTCCAATGCCAAATTCCCACCCTCGTGAAGGGGACCACACACCTGACAAAAGGTCTTCTCCCCATTCACTGAGGTGTCACCACCACCCTCCAGTGCAGCTTCCTGATAGCTCTAGGTCAGTCCTGGCTCTGCAGCTCACTCCAACCACATTGCTAACCCACATCTTTTTTCCCACTTCAGAGGTCCCTCCTCTGTCCCATCCAGCCTGGCCCAATAAGGACAGCCTGCCTTCTAGTCATGTTATCCAGCAAGAGGGTGGAGATGGCTAAGGAGAGAAATACAGCATGTCCCTGGCCTTGGCAACAATCTTCTGGCCAGAGAGCAGGCTCCTGGTACAAGGACAGGGTTGGCCTGCTGGCCAGGCGATCTGGTGTGAGGGACCAAGGCTAGGCTGGGAGGAGGCTCTGGCTTGGGTAGAGCTGAGAAGAGACCCCACTAATGTGAGGACATGGGCCACGAAGATGATCAGAGGGCTGGAGCACCTCTGCTGTGACGACAGGCTGAGAGAGTTGGGGTTGTTCAGCCTGGAGAAGAGAAGGCTCCAGGGAGACCTTATATCCCCTTCAAGTACCTAAAGGGGGCCTACAGGAAAGATGGGGAGGGACTTTTTACAAGGGCACATAGTGGTAGGATGAGGGGAATGGCTTTAAACTAGAAGAGGGGAGATTTAGATTAGATATCAGGAAGAAATTTTTCACTCTGAGGGTGGTGAGGCACTGGCACAGGTTGCCCAGGGAAGTTGTGGATGCTACATCCCTGGAGGTGTTCAAGGCCAAGTTGGATGGGGCTTTGAGCAACCTGGTCTAGTGGGAGGTGTCCCTGTCCATGGAAGGGGGGTTGGAACTAGATGATCTTTAAGGTCCCTTCCAACTCAAACCATTCTGTGATTCTATGATTCTGTGACTGGGGAAGCAGGTTGGAGAGACAATGGCACATGGATGCTGCAGCAGCAAGGGGCTAGCAGTTTAGGTGGGCCGTAGGCCAAGAGCATGGTAGAAAGCCACAATAAACTAGCTCAGGAACAGGTGAGGGGAACAGGCTGGGATGGCATCTGCAGCAGGCTGATGAATGATGAACGACAGAGGGAAACTGTGCAAAAGGAACCTGCCCTGCTTCTGCACCCCTGTCTCTAATGGGGCAGAAAAAGGGCCCATGTCAAAGCTGATGAGCTCTGCCAAGTGTGGAAGAACATATGCAGATGCCAAACAGCCCACCTCAGAGCCAGCTCAGGTATGGCAGGGCCCAATTCTTTGGCTGGCATCATATCATGCT
>NW_009650111.1:0-242 GCF_000708025.1 Charadrius vociferus | reverse complement strand
TTTGTTGAACAATTAGCACTGTGTTTATTGATTTTTCCACCATTCTCTGCGTACATTGTAAAAGGCATGGTAAAAAGCACAGTTCTGCAAAGCAGCATGTCTAACCAAATCTACATCCATTAATAAGCTAGATAGAGCCAGCGATGTGGCATTGTTCTGTTTGGCAAGCTAGCACCCTAATTTATTCAAGTGGCTAAAGCTCGCGAAGCAGCAAATCCTGGTGCAAGTATAGAGGACATAAT
>NW_009650110.1:0-1383 GCF_000708025.1 Charadrius vociferus | reverse complement strand
GCTCGTTGAGGGAGCGGAGCGACGGACGGTGGGTGATGTGGCATCAGGAACAGCGCTCCTTCGTTAAGGGATGGGGCTAATGAGTGGTGGAATTGTTAGAAGAGAACCCGCTCGTTAAGGGAGTGAACTAACGAATGTGGATTTAACAAGTGTGGGGAAACCGCTCATTAAGGGATGAGACTGTGGGGTGTCCAGAGACAGAGCGTTGGGAGAGATGTCGCTCGTTAAGGGACCGCACTAACGAATATCTTATAAAATAGCCCCAGAAATGCCGCTCGCTCGTTAAGGGGTGAGATTAACGAGTGGAGAAACACTGTTAGGAGAGAACCCGCTCGTTAAGGAACTGGACTGACGAACATCGGGTAAAATGGCAGCAGAAACACCGCTCGCTCATTAAGGGATGGGACTAACGAGTGGAGAAACACTGTTAGGAGAGAACCCGCTCGTTAAGGAACCGCACTAACGAATGTCTCATAAAATATCCCCAGAAATGCCACTCGCTCGTTAAGGGATGAGACTAACGAGTGGAGAAATGCCTTTAGGAGAGAACCCGCTCGTTAAGGAACCGCACTAATCAACTTTAATTTCACTTGTACCAGTAGAGCCGTTCGTTAAAGTTGGGGTTAATGAGTGGTGGAACTGTTAGAAAAGAACCCGCTCGTTAAGAAACCGGATTAACGGACGTTGATTTAACTAATATCAGGAAAGCGCTCATTAAGGGATGACGCTCATTAAGGGATGTTGAGTGTCCAGAGAAAGTGTTGGGAGAGACCTCGCTCGTTAAGGGACCGCACTAACGAATATCTCATAAAATAGCCCCAGAAATGCCGCTCGCTCGTTAAGGGATGAGACTAACGAGTGGAGAAATGCCTTTAGGAGAGAACCCGCTCGTTAAGGAACCGCACTAACGAACGGCCGGGGAAACACAATCTGAAGTGGCGCTCGTTAAGGAACGGGACTGACGAACGTCGGGTAAAATGGCACTGGAGATGCTGCTCGCTCGTTAAGATGGGACTAACGAGTGGAGAACCGCCGTTAGGAGAGACCGGGCTCGTTAAGGAACTGCACTAATTAACATCTGCTGAAACGGTGCCCTCTCGTTAAGGGACAGAGTTAATAAGTGGTGGAACACTGTTTGCAGAGAACCCCCTCATTAAAGAGATGCGTTAATGAGCGTTGATTTAATTAGCGCTGGGAGAGCGCTCGTTAGGGGATGGGGCTAAGGGGGGGCTCTGCCCCCTTGGGGGCGTGGCCTGGGCATGCCCCACCCCCTCTTAAAGAGCCAGTGACCGCGGGGGTGTGTCATCGCGTGATGTCACGACAGCTGTGACATAAGACATGACATCATCACGCCCACATGGCAAAATACTCCTTTAATGGGGA
>NW_009650109.1:0-729 GCF_000708025.1 Charadrius vociferus | reverse complement strand
TGCCTCCCCTCCACAATTAATATTATCATTGGAAAAACAACAAAAAACTAGTTATAAAGGTCAGTTACGTTTACTTAATAGTGACCCACATTGAGCATAAAAATACAGCAGGACTTGTCTGAGTTTTTATCCAGGTCAAATTCCTCTCAAGTAGCCTGGGTTCGAGCCATGAGAAAATGGGTTTACTGCTGCATGGGTTTCTTAGAGATTACGTCTTTGGATTTAGATCCTTATTAGGTTTGCAGCACTGGATAAGCACCCCCTGAAAAACTGCCTTGGCAGTTGCTAATTTCGTTCCTCCAGTTGGTTACCAAAATATCTGGGGTCCAGATATTAATTATGCTTAAATTTACCAGTGATTATGTGTGATCTTAAGTGTGTCCCTTTATGCAGCTGTTGGTGCATAACCATTTTATGGCGTTAAGCATCCATGAATACTGGCACCCGAAACCCTCAGTTAAGAAGCACTGTGCCGCTGTCTTCTCTTTGCTCCCTGCCTTTTCCAGCCCTACCCCCATTTTTCTTGGGCTGTGTGAGCAGCGTGGAGCATCGGGATCACTCCCCTGCTCACCCACAGACCAAAGCTGCCCTGATCCGCCATTCGCTGGATTTTAGCTTGCCCTTGACTTCATTTTTCAGCGCTGCTCAGGGCAGTCGCTGCTGCATGACTGCAGTGGGGTGGGTTATGCTGACAGATCTGTCCCCAGACTGCTTTCCAGGCCTGTCCCC
>NW_009650108.1:8735-9329 GCF_000708025.1 Charadrius vociferus | reverse complement strand
GAGGAACTTGGATAGAAAACAGACACTCATCAGGACCACTAGAGGGAAGACGAGCACACGCAATAAGAGAGGCTGATGTCGCAATAGGATGAAGTAATCTGTAATGCATATGTATTAGATAATGTAGCAATACTTATTGAATATGTATGAGATTGTGTAGCCAAGAGAATATAAAATGCCTATCCGGTGAGGCAGTCTTCGGAGCCAGATTTGGGTGCGTACCCCTGGTTCCCGGCACCTCGAAATAAAGCACTGCATATAACCTGGATACGTGGTTATGTGTTTGTCTCTGCGCTAACAACTCCACTTCCTTTCTCCCAGCTTGCAGTCTGTCCATTCCCATCCACAAAGTACATGAGATAGGAGTGTGTTAGTTTACACAACTAAACTGAGTAACTGCACTTCTTAGCTGCAGTCAACATGTTAGAATTAACTCTAGACAGATGGGCAACAGAGCAGTAATAGTCAGCATACTGATACGGGGAAACAACATCCAGTTAGACATTGCAACATAGCAAGAATCTTATAGATAAGAGGCTACCTTAGAAGTGGCAGACAAGCAGAGCCATCTGGAGCCATAGAGACAACTGGACC
>NW_009650108.1:2908-8705 GCF_000708025.1 Charadrius vociferus | reverse complement strand
CAAAACAAAGAGGAGTAAACGACTACTAGAGAATTCTGAAGGACCAACGAGAGACTATAATGCACATACTGGAGTGGGTAGTAGCCTATGGTAATGAATTCCCAGAAAAAAAAAAAAAAATGATGAACATGTTAATCATTTCCTGAAAACCTTGTGAATATGTATATATGGCATGTATATAAGCTGTATAACTGACCCGTTACGGTGTGCAAGTTTGGAGGAGCGATCCCCCTTGCACCCAGCGCTGCAATAAACATACCTGCTTTATAACTCTCCGTGAATTGTGGAGTTTGTTTCCGCACGTCAATACATTTTCAGAAAGTTCTGATGGCTTTTAACCAGCAGTTATGGATTTTATGACAGACAGCTGCCCCAAAACCAGCCTTCTTCAGGCAAAACAATTACTGAACAGATGTGCCAACTAAACTCTACAGGCTAAGAATCACTAATTAGTATGCAATGCATCATCACATACAGGGAATTTCAAGCATGAAGTCCAGTAGAAACCTATCTTGATCTGCATTCATTTCTTTGGAATGTCTCACTTTCCTTCAAAAAGAAGCCTACTTAAAAGGGTTGTTCACAAATTAGCACAAAGAAATTCTGTGCTCAATCCTGACAGGATAACTCCATATAAAACATTTAAAAGGAAGCCTCAACATCAAGTTTAAGGTCTCCCCCTTTTTCCCGCCCGCCTTCAGGACTCTGCACAAACTAATGCCTCTCAAGCAACTTTACTTTTAGTGGTCTTCCTAGACCAGCTACAACTCCTCTAGTTACAAGTACTTTTGAAACACACTGTTGCTGTGAAGTTATTGGATGCCTTACTGAAAAAAGTTCAAAACTTGCGTCTTCAAAATTCCAAGCAACTTTCTCTGAAGAGAAATTTGGAGTTGTATGTTACTACTCTGAGTTTCTTAGAGCAGGGATCTTGTCTGATTAGAGTCCAGAACTAGTTTACCTCGCTCTAGAAAACACAACTTTGCCAGGATAGTTAAAAACTTGATGAAAAGTTATCCTCATTTTTTTCAGTGCTGCTATTTACTAGTTTATTACTGTAGGTGTACATCTGAACTATTTAAAAAAAAAAAAAAAGACAGACCAAAATTAAATCAGAACTTAGAATGGAAAATATTAATTTAAAGGAGCTTATTTACTGAACTTTCAGCAGACTATTCGAAAAATTTGACCCTATATGTTTCTCCAAAAAGAATGTGGTAGGAAATATATTAAAGCAATTACTTTGACAATCGGATCAGAAGCCAGGACTTCCTTGGTCCCCTGGATCTTTGCTCCGACTTCTCTGTAATGGTCATCAGAAAATTTTGAAGCTTCTCCAGCACCAGACTCCATGACAACATTGAAACCTTGTTTAGCCAAGGCTTGAACTCCAGTTGGTGACAGAGCCACTCTCTTCTCATTCTCAAATATCTCCTTGGGGACACCTACAGTCAGCTGTTTATAAGGAATTCCTGTAAGAGTGGCAGATAAGACAGCATTAGTTGCACTAAAGATTATTGAATTGATATTAACTGAACTTTTCAGTGTCATATAGACACATGTAGACATGTCACACTGTCCTTTCACCTCAGCAGCCAGTCCAGCCCAAACCACAACACACACTAGTGATTCTCCCTCCTCGGGGATGAGGAAGCAGAATGATATTTTCTAGCAGTGTAGTTTACATTTCCTTAAATTACACCATCTTTCTAGAAATCCCTGTTCTCTCAGGCATCAGCAGGTCAGCACAATCAGCCACACAAATAATAACAAGTGTTTGGTGCGGTTCATACCCATCTGAACTTATACAGTTCTGATTGTACAAATCAGAATACCAATTATACAATACAGTGTTCTGGTGATAACACATTCTAACTGGAGCAAGAAGAATTTAAATCCCTCTCTAGTTACTTCAACTTTACTGTGAAGAAATAAACAAATGAGCGTGAACGGCTGAACTGCATTTTAACTGAACATGTTTTAAATGTCTATCTAAACCAAATTACAGTTGTCTCAGATCAACTATTAATGAGTATATCACAGAAGTACAGTAAAAGGCACAATTACATTGATAAGGTACTCTAAGAGTTGCAATAGAAATAAGTGTGAAATCAGGAGTAGCTGAAGAATAATGGAATATCACTGTACTAGTTTGTTCAATTATACTTCTATTCTCCTTGTCTTAACTTGTTCCAAACTCTACCAAATAACACCAGAAAACTGCAGAAGATGCAATTTATCAATTTTAGCTTAAGGTTTCAAATTACAAACACCTAACTTTGTTCATGTACAATTTGCAGGCTTCTGGTCTAATATCTGACAGTTAAACTTCTCTGATCCAATAAAGTGATTAAATGCATTATTTATAAATACACAGACTCGGGCAGATTAATAGTATATCAAACTACCACATTGATTCAATTACACTAGACAGCATGCAGTCCAGCACCCAGGTCCAGTTCTGCACCAGCTTTCACTGATATCTATCCACAATTTAAACCCAGATTGTGACACTTATACATGAGAGACCTACACCACATATATATTAATGGAATATGACTTGAGCAGCCTAAGCAGTCACTCATATTAAAGGTCAAGCAAACAAACAAAAAAAAAACACCAAAAAAACCACACAATGCACCACCAAAAAAAACATAATCAAACAGACGCAAAGGCTTTTGCTAAAAAATTGTACCAGACTAGTACTAGACTTGCATGTTTTAGGAAGGTCTCCTTTTCACTTTTTTTCCTGCTTGTTTTTTTTAAGATAGAAACAAGCAAAACAAAGCCAAAAACATACCATTCTATAAGAACTTTGAGGAACTGAGTTATTTTGATATTTTTAAATCTAAATCTATCTATAAAATAAAACCAGGACTGCAAGGTGCTTAAAATTGGACATCTGAAAAATGTATTTTCAGAACATAAGTTGATAGTATCATGAGAGTTGTTAATCTAAAAAAATACAGAGTTGCTAAGAACTGGTACTTAAATATCTACCTGTACTTCTCACCCATTTAAAAAAAAAAAAAAACAAAAACAAACCACACTACTGATTGAAAACATCCAACAAGAAGATAGAATGAAAGATCACCAAAGTAGTACATTACTTCAAATTATTTTTACTTTTTTTATTTTAGCCTTCTCTTTGAAATTAAACTAGTAAAATGGTAAGAAATAATTTGAGGACACAAATGTTTTTATATTTAATATGTTGGAGAATATTTAAAATTTGTTAAATTAAGACAAAAATCAAATTCAGAAAAACATGCTTTACAGGAACACAAAGTCACTCGTGAGAATGCGCATCTAAAACAACAGAGCCACAAAGGTAACAATGCTTTGCAAAGACCGGCTTCACCAGCATACACCACATCTAAGCATCACTGTGCAACTCTGGGAATCCCTATCACAGAAGCACTAGCCAATTGAAAGCTATGGTAACTGTTACTATCATACATACAAATCACCCTTGTCATTTCAAGAAAACTTTCCCCTCACCTCTTCTCCCAATTACTAGACTATAAAGTCCTGCTTCTGATTAAATAAACACAGTAGAAATGAACTCTCTTGTCTTTTAAAAGCAGAAGTGAAACCTAGAAGACTGAAATTTTTTAGAATAAGAGAGACGAATCATAATTTCAGAAAGGAAGCAGCTCCAGAAGAGAAGGCCAAAAGCTACTCAAGAAGAACTGAGAAAATAAAAACTGGAGTACTACCTTCCCTTTCTCCTTTTGGAAGTTTTTGAAGCACACAAATGGAGAGGGAGGAAGGAAGAAGTTATAGCATACAGGGAATAGAAGGATGACTGCACCCATTTTTAAAAAGGGCAGAAAGGAGGACCCTGGGAACTACTGACCTGTCAGCCTCACCTCTGTGCCTGGGAAGATCATGGAACAGATCCTCCTAGAAGCTATGCTAAGGCACATGGAGGACAGGGAGGTGATTTGAGACAGCCAGCATGGCTTCACCAAGGGCAAGTCCTGCCTGACCAACCTAGTGGCCTTCTATGATGGAGTGACTCCATCAGTGGACAAGGGAAGAGCTACAGATGTCGACTATCTGGATTTCTGCAAGGCCTTTGACACAGTCCCCCACAACATCCTTCTCTCCAAATTAGAGAGATACGGATTTGATGGGTGGACGATTCAATGGATAAGGAATTGGTTGGATGGTCACATCCAGAGGGTAGTGGTCAACAGCTCAATGTCCAGATGGAGATCAGTGATGAGTGGTGTCCCTCGGGGGTTCGTACTGGGACCAGTACTGTTCAATATCTTTATAAACGACATTGTGGGATCGAGTGTACCCTCAGTAAGTTTGCAGATGACACCAAGCTGAGTGGTGCAGTTGACATGCCTGAGGGATGGAATGCCATCCAGAGGGACCTGGACAAGCTCAAGAAGTGGGCCCATGTGAACCTCACGAGGCCCTGCACCTGGGTTGGGGCAACCCCCAGTATCAATACAGGATTAAGGGATTGAGAGCAGCCCTGCTGAGAAGGACTTGGGGGCACTGGTGCATGAAAAGGTGGACACAAGCCAGCAATGTGCGCTCACAGCCCAGAAAGCCAACCGTATCCTGGGCTGCATCAGAAGAAGTATGGCCAGCAGGTCGAGGGAGGTGATTCTGCCCCTCTGCTCTGGTGAGACCCCACCTAGAGGGCTGCATCCAGCTCTGGAGCCCTCAGCACAAGAAGGACATGGACCTGTTAGAGCAGGTCCAGAGGAGGGCCACAAAGATTATCAGAGGGCTGGAGCACTGTGCATGTGTAGAAGAACCAAACATCACATGTACAATGTCTAACTCTCCACATTAATCTGTCCCAGACTGAGAAGACCCTAGACAAGCACTGAAGCAGGGCCTCTAAATTCCTTCAGGGAGACACGACCCATGCAGGATAACGGGCAAAATCATCATTAAACTAGTTTTACATATTCTCCAGTCTTCTACCTGTCAGGCTATGCACAATGTAGGACAGAGCAAAACAACGTTAGTTCTGATTTTCTTACACCCAGCTCACATCATAAGCTGGAACCAAGGATGCCCCCATTCCCCTCCCCCCCAAAAAAATACCTGAACTTGTCTATTATCTGCACTAAAACGTAATCAATACAAATATACCAACAAACCCAACATGTAAAGATACAGATCAAAAGTTTCTTCAACGTGGTACTACATAAAAGTTTCCTGAACAAACTTAAGAGATTTTGGTTTTTAGATGGGATAATTACAACTACATATAGCCACGCTTGCAGAGGCTCTCTTTGCAAGGGCTATATTTTCCCCTGCATGCACACACAGAGTTGCACTACCAAAACTTGTGGGGAACTCAGGCTTTTAACTAAGAAAAACATTTGTTTAAATACTTCCCTCAAGCAAGGTGTCAGCAGGAGCTCCGACCACCTACCCTTAAAGACTATTTGGATCCAAAGTATTCACAATTAACACAAACTTTCTGCATAAGCCCTTTAAAACCAGTGTAAAATTGTACTGCAACTGACTGACTCAAGTAAGCTGCTGACATAATTTAAAAGTGTTCTTTTTATTTTAAGTCTTTTCTGTACTAACACATACCTGAAAGAAAAATTCAAGCTATCTTCAAGTTTTAAAATAAAAGATTATTTACAATAGTTTAATCAATTTACCTGGCTTTGGAGCTGTCCGAGACCTGAGCACCTGGTGGGTTCTAAACATTCGCAAACTGAGCATCTTTGCAGAATGCACTTTAGATGGTAACACATTGCCAAAACCAGGAGTTGAGCATGCACTAACAGCAATACGCAGAAGGCTTGCC
>NW_009650108.1:2315-2859 GCF_000708025.1 Charadrius vociferus | reverse complement strand
TCCTGCTGCACATATATCATTAATAATCCTTGCTTTGTTTTTACTAGACAGAAAGTATGCAAACTCAGCAGCTTAAGTCCAGTCAACTGACACTAACCATGAGAAGCCATTTCTCCCCACCTTTTTTTTCTAGCTAGAAAACAAAATCCACTGTTTTTCCAAACTGAGTAATGCAAATATCAAACTGAAGGAGTAAGCCCATGAAAGAATTGACATTATAAATTGACCTACAGATTGATATTTCTGTGACTCAAGACCATATTCCCTTTACACTGTTGCTCTAAACAAGCAACTCTGACAAGTGAAAATATCCTGCGCCTCAAGGAACCAGACAAACAATTCAAACACCAGCCAGAGCTCCCAAAGGAGTTACCCTGAGCGGGACAGCAGCTTACAGGCACCCGGAGACATACCAAAGCAGGCACTCAGACTGGGAAAGGCACCACTGAGAAAAGTGAGGCAGCAGGGAGCGGGCAGGGAAGGGGGTCCGTGCTCCCCGACGGATGATGGGTCGCCCTCGCTAGCAGGTAGTTACTGGCTGCCG
>NW_009650108.1:0-2211 GCF_000708025.1 Charadrius vociferus | reverse complement strand
GCCCCCGCCGAGCCCCACCGCCCCCCGCGGTCAGCGCCCGGGGGAAGCCCAGATCCCCCGACTGGGAGCGCTCCCAGGGGCCCCTTTCCGTCTCACTTGCCTTCTTCGCACGTCTACCTGCGCTTCGTCCCCGCCGCTCCCTGGGTGCTGCGAAAGAGGGACACCACAACCTTCTCCACAACAACGACCGCCCCCCGCCCACACCAGGAGAAAGGGAATATGCCCCCGCGCACCGCCCCAGCCCGCCGCACCACAGAACAACACATCCACCAACCGATACTACTGGCTCCACCGCGATGATAACCGACCTTGGGGCGAGGCGGCAAGGCAGCGACGCAGTCCCGGGGCGGAGCCGCCCGCCAACCCGGAAGGAGTGAGGGGAACACGAAGGTCGAAGCGGGCAAGTCAAGTAGCGTCCCTCTTCCCGCTCTGGAAGGAGGTGGTGGGGGACTCATCGTGTGGCGCCTGTGTACCGCTGGCGGCTCGTGCTCGTGCTTCAGGCGTCCGCGTGCGGGGGAGGGGTGGCCCGGCGGCTCTCTACAACACGGGATGATAAAAGAAAAAGAGGAACTCTTGCAACTGTATAAATACTAATATATGAATCGATAAAGAGAACATGCTATTAAAGAGACAGTTTACAGAGAACAGCTTGTCAGGTTGCCTACACTATTGTCTGTATGTGTTGTCGTATTTCACACAATCTGTAATTTCTAGGTGTAAATTAGGGGTTTTTTAATCCATTTATTATCTGTGCAACTGTTTATGCAAAATATGCTTTGCCTGAGGTGTTTTACAGTGTCATACAGCTTCCAGTCTCACAACTGGTGAATTATGACTAGAAGTGAAGTTAAGCACTGAAAACATGAATCTCTGAGAATGATTAATAGGATACCCTACTACTAGATGTTCGGGAGACTACTGTGCTTTTAAATAAATTTGTGAGAAAGATTCCATTTAGAGTTACAGCTTATGTGTTAATTTGTGCTTTATCTTTTGGGCTCAGTAACCATTGACTAGTGCAACAACATGCCTCATCAGTATGATAGGGGATCAATATAATTCCAATTATTAAAAATGTAATCTGTTTTAAAAGGTAGAACTAGCCCTCTCTGTCTTTCCAATTAGAAATATGTTGTCAGCATAAAAAACCCCAAACATATAAAAGCGCTTGTGTTCTGAATAGTGACAAAGTTGCAGTTTGTGGTTTCTCAGCACCAGGCACTGCAGGTCTGTGCAGTATTGCTTCTGAATTAAGTTTTAGACTATTAGGTAACACGCTTAGGATAAAGGGGGTAACTCCTCTGGTGGATATTTATAAGCAGTCATAACTGTATTTGGTGAAAGTTTTAATCCAGTTATTGGGTGTGTGAGAAACTCACTCACAGATAAAAATGTAGAGAGGACAGTCTTCAAAGCAAAGATAAAAATTTATTCAAGATCAAAATAAACAAGTCAGGTGCATCTCAAAAAGAGCATATCTAGTTACAAAACTTCAGGTTTTTTATATACTCCCCGATCCTGTCCCCTTTTCCCATTGGTTTGGTACTTTAGGGCACACATTCTTCACAACCAGTTAGCCTATCACAAACTCGATTCACATTTTTCTCCTTTTAAGGAGTTGTTTTTCTAAGTTACATAGCCCTGCTTGTGCCATCAACACACGAAATGGCTGTACATAGCCCTGCTTGTGTCGTTGACATACAAAATGGCTGAAGCAAAACAATCCCTGAGTTCATCTCTCACAGGTGCTTAGCTAATCTCAAGCTTTCTACTGTTTGGTCTCAGAGGATTGAAGTAATATGCAGGACCTCAGCTACTCGGGCCAGAACATACAAAGCAAAATTTTAGGCATTGTCTAAAGGGGTTAACTACCGTAGGTAGTATTTGGGGATTGTAATTTTGGATTTAACTGCCTGAAAGATTTTTTTTTTAGGTATCTACATTAGGGAGGTGAAATTGGGTTCCCAACCAAACACAACTGCTCTCATCCAAACTTCAGTAGTGCATCTGTAATGAAAAGATGGATCTAGGATCACATTCCATACTACGCAGTAAGTAGTTCCCAAGCAATCATTAAATTAAGATAATAAAGAATGTCTGCTAAGTGAAAAGAATTCACATTTATGACCAAAGGTGAAAAGTTGTCAAGTTCAATAATGATAACCTGAGGCATTTAATTCCTCATAGGTGTGACAAGCTCAGTATTGTTTG
>NW_009650107.1:3942-4539 GCF_000708025.1 Charadrius vociferus | reverse complement strand
CCCCCCTGCCCTGGGGGACAGGGTGGCCAGGAGCCCTGTGACAGTGACACCAGGTAGGGAAGGGCCACCACAAGTTGGAGCAGCAGCATGAGGCAGGACAGGATCTTGGGGTTGGGAAGTCTCCTGTCCCACAGAGTCCCATCCCAGCCCCACGGAGCCCCAGCCCAGCCCACACTCACTCCCGCTCTGGTTGTAGCGGCTCCGCAGTGTGTCCAGGTTCCCATGGTCAACCTGCTGGTTGGTCTGTGCAATCTGGGTCTGGGAGTCCCAGTACTGCTGGTCCAGGTTGGCCGCCATCCAGTCTGCCCCGGGCACTGCCTTCCCCGTCTCGCTGTCGTAGCGCGAGATGAGGTTCCCATCCACGTACCCCAAAGACACGAACTGGGGCACCCCCGGGCTGGGCTCCGACACCGCAACATCGAAGTAGCGCAGGGAGTGGAGCCCTGCGGGGACACGGCAGGTGGTGAGAAGTGGGGGGCAGCAATGAAGGTGCCTGGGTGCAAGGGTGGGCAGCGGGGCTGGGTGGGGGGAAAGCTTCAGGGGGCATGTGACTGGTGGGGGGGACGTTGGGGACCAAGGTGTATCTGCGAGGGGGGT
>NW_009650107.1:1595-2837 GCF_000708025.1 Charadrius vociferus | reverse complement strand
GGGCCCGAGACCCCCCTCGCACCCCTGCTCTGCCGGTGTCCGCCCTGACCGGGGTCACACTGGGCCCCACAGACACCGCCACCAGCTCCCACGCCCGGTCTTGTCCCCTTCCCCCGGGGCACCCTGGGACCCCTTGTCCTGTCTGCCCCAGGGGGGGACCCCAGTGTCCTGCACACCACAGCTCCCCAAGGGGCTGGTTTCGCACTCAGCATCCTTCCTTCCCCGTGTCCCTCCTACCACTCATCCTCCTCCAGCTGTCCTTCCTTCACAGTGTCACTCGTACCAATCCTCCTGCTGTCACTCCTTCCCAGTGTCTCTAGTACCGTTCATCTTGCTTCTGCTGTGTCTCATTCCCAGTGTCCCCTGTACCAGTCATGCTGCTCCTTTTTGTCCCTCTTTCCTGATATCCCTTGTAATGGTCATCATCCTCCTTCTGTGCCTCCTTCCCAGTGTCCCTTGCACCCATTGTCCTGCTCCTGCTGTCTCTCCTTCCCAGTGTCTTCAGTACTGCTCATCCTGCTCCTGCTGTGTCTCATTCCCAGTGTTCCCTGTACCGGTCGTGCTGCTCCTTCTGTCCGTCCTTCGCGGTGTCCCTCACACCAGTCATCCTGCTCCAGCTGTTGCTCCTAGTGTCCCTTGCACCCATGGTCCTGCTCCTGCTGCCGCTCTTGCCCGGTGTCCCTCGTACCCATCCTCCTGTTCCTGCTGTCCCTCCTTCCCAGTGTCTCCATTACCGCTCATCCTGCTCCTGCTGTGTCTCATTCCCAGTGTTCCCTGTACCGGTCGTGCTGCTCCTTTTGTCCCTCTTTCCCGGTGTCCCTCGTACCACTCATCCTCCTCCTGCTGTCCCTCCTTCCCAGTGTCCCTTGTACAGGTCGTGCCGCTCCTGCTGTCGCTCCTTCCTGGTGTCCCTCACAGCACTCGTCCTCCTCCTGCTGTCCCTCCTTCCCAGTGTCTCTAGTACTGCTCATCCTGGTCTTGGTGTCTCTCATTCCCAGTGTCTCTTGCACCGGTCATGCTGTTCCTCCTGTCCCTCTTTCCCAGTGTCCCCTGTAATGGTCATCCTGCTCCTGCTGCCCCTCATGCTGATGTTCCTGACAACCTTGTGCCCAGTTGTTCCAGAGGAAAGTGAGCATGCACAAGAGAATGACTCCAGGAGAGAGCCTGGGGCTTCCTGTGAGGTTTTGGGTTGTTCTGTGTCAGAAGCCATCCCTGAGGGGACCTTTCCTGCAACCCTGTTCA
>NW_009650107.1:0-1582 GCF_000708025.1 Charadrius vociferus | reverse complement strand
ACTTTCTCTGGTGTTCCTTTCGTCACCATGTCCTTACAGAAGCCCTTCTTGGTGTCTTTGACATCCCTAGTCTTCGGTTTTCATGACCTCATCCCTGCATGCTTGGATAGTATCTCTGGGTTCTTCCCAGGTTACCCATCTGTACAGTTCCTTTTGGGTTTGAGTTGGGCCTGGAGCTCTTTGTCCATCCACACAGCCCTCCTGGCAGCTGCCTGACCTCCCACTCGTCGGGTTGGACCTCTCTTGAGCTTAGAATCATCTAATCATTTAGGTTGCAGAAGACCTTTAAGATCATCAAGTCCAACCATTAACCCAGCACTACCAAGTCCACCGCTAAACCATGTCCCTCAGCACCACACCTACATGTACTTTATATATATCCAGTGATGGCGATTCCAGCCCTTCCCTGCGCAGCCCGTTCCAATGCTTGACAACCCTTTAAGTGAAGAGATTTTTCCTAAAATCCAGGCTAAACCTCTCCTGGTGCAACTTGAGGCCATCCCCTCTTGTCCTATCGCATGTCACTTGGGAGAAGAGACCGACCCCCACCTGGCTATGCCCTCCTTTCAGGGAGCTGTAGCGAGCAACAAGGTCTCCCCCTCAGCCTCCTTTTCTCCAGACTAAACAACCCCAGTTCCCTTAGCTGGTCCTCGTAAGACTCATGCTCCAGACCCTTCACCAGCTTTGTTGCCCTTCTCTGGACATGCTCCAGCACCTCAACATCCCTCCTGGAGTGAGGGGCCCAAAACTGAACACGGTGTTCAAGGTGGGGCCTCACCAGCGCCGAGTAAAGGGGCACAATCACTGCCCCAGTCCTGCTGGCCACACTGTTCCTGATACAGGCCAGGACCCTTGGAGAAGGTCATCCGTGAACATCAAGTGGTTTTTTTGGGCCCTCCATATTAAAAAATTCCAAGGTAAAGATGGCTTCAAAGATGTATGCAAGATAACTTGGCCAAGAGTGACTTCATCTGTACAAGTGCGTTTGCTGTGAGAAGAAAACCGACCAAAGCAGGGGTGTGAGTGAGTGCGTACTTCTGCTGCCTTCTGTCCCACAGCCACACAGTAACTAGAAGAAAAACGCAAAAAAATCAATTTTGGTGACACCCCTTCGCTCCGGGACTTTATCCCAAAGGATTCTTCCAAGCAGATCTTTGAAGCAGTCAAAGCGCTCTCCTGAAGTGCAGGGTTGCCACCTTGCTTGTCGCCTTCCTCGTCCTTAGGATCCTCGAGGTCCGCCATCCCATGGTCATTGCAGCCCAGGTTGCCTTTGACCTTCACGTCCCCAACAAGCCAATCTGTGGTGCGCATGAGCTTCGGCCATCCCCTGCCTGGGGACAAAATCTCTACCTTAATCTAGGTGTTACTGTAGACCTCAGGAGACCCTTCAATAAGACACACACACCCCCAGCACACGGAGGTCTCTGCTGGTGTTTGTGCACAGCCCCAGTAGACCCTACAATAACACCCCCAGCACACGGAGGTCTCCAATGGTGTTACAGCCCTCTGTAATAAGTAATTTAGCAAAAGATTTTTTCTTCAGCTAAGATGGGTACGTGCTTGCGATGCGTTTGGAAAAGGG
>NW_009650106.1:0-479 GCF_000708025.1 Charadrius vociferus | reverse complement strand
TTTTGGGTCACCTGTCCTGTCCACTCCCCACAAGTGCAACCCCTCTACGCTTTTCCGCTTCCAACCCTCCAACAGGGCACACAACAAAGTTAGCTGACCTTAGTTGTTATAGCAATAAGTATAAGCAAGAGCCTCTGTGCATACCATTCCTTGGCATAAATTACAGCTAATCAGGTCTTATCTCTCTGAGAGTGAACAGTGTCTGGACAATATGCTGTTAATTTCAGAGACTGCAGTTAGTTAGAAGAGGCTTAGCTGCAAAATAAAATTACTGAACAGAAAATTGGTTCTGTTTTACCTCAAATCAGGACATTCCACCCCTTATTCCATGCTATTTGTGTCGTGCTCAGTTCACTATTACTTTTTATCTATCAAATCTACACACACACATATATACCCAAACAGATCACTCATTTATGAATTATTCTTATACACAAAAGTTCGTTAAGTCAATTTAGTTCATAATTGAAGGATTTCAT
>NW_009650105.1:1471-2774 GCF_000708025.1 Charadrius vociferus | reverse complement strand
GGGATACGGTGACGTAGCGGTGACATCGCGGTGAGGACGCAGTGACGACATGGTGACATCATGATGAGGACGCGGTGACATCACAGTGAGGACGCGGTGACATCACGGTGATGGTACAACGACGTCGAGGTGACACACGGTGATGTCATGGTGACAACGCGGTGACATCACAGTGAGGACACAATGGCGTCAAGGTGACGACGCGGTGACATCACAGTGATGATATGACGACGTCGAGGTGACACATGGTGACATCACGGTGACGACACGGTGACATCACAATGAGGACAAAGTGACGTCAAGGTGATGACGCGGTGACATCACGGTGATAGTATGATGACATAGAGGTGACACACACGGTGACAACGCGGTGACATCACGGTGAGGACACGGTGACATCACAGTGATGATACGATGATGTAGAGGTGACATACGGTGATGTCACAGTGAGGACATGGTGACGTCAAGGTGACGCGGTGACATCCCGGTGATGATACGGTGACGTGGAGGTGACATAACAGTGAGGTCACGGTGACAACGCGATGACATCACGGTGAGGAAACGATGACGTCAAGGTGATGGTGACATCACAGTGGTTATAGGATGAGGTGGAGGTGTCACGCGGTGACATTGCGGTGATGACGCGGTGACATCACGGCAACACGGTGACGTCAAGGTGATGATGCGATGACGTAGACGTGGCATACAGTGACATCGCGGTGACGTCATGGTGATGACGCGGTGACATCGCGGTGATGATACAATGACAGAGAGGTGACACGCGGTGACATCACGGTGAGGACACGGTGACGTCAAGGTGACAACGTGGTGACATCACAGCGGTTATAGGATGAGGTGGAGGTGTCACACGGTGACATGGCCGTGATGACGCGGTGACATCACGGCAACATGGTGACGTCAAGGTGACGCTGCGGTGACATCACGGCGGTGATGTGATGACGTAGAGGTGACATACAGCGACATCGCGGTGACACAGTGATGACGCGGTGACATCGCAGCGGCGACACAGTGACGTCACGACGATATGATGACATAGAGGGGACAGTTGGGCGCCACCGCGGTGACGTCGAGGTGATGGTGCGGTGACATCGTGATGACGGCACAATGACATCACCGTGAGCCCGCGACAGCGTCGAGGTGACGCTGCGGTGACCTCACGGCGATGAGGTGGCGACGCCGCGCTGACGCCACGATGACATCGTGCCGATGCTGCGGTGACGTCACAGTGGCGTCGAGGGGACGACGCGCTGACGTCGCAATGACATCACAGCGGCGCCGAGGC
>NW_009650105.1:0-305 GCF_000708025.1 Charadrius vociferus | reverse complement strand
GACCCATAGCAGACCCACGCCTGACCCATAGCAGACCCACAGGAGACCCACGGCAGACCCATAGCAGAGCCATAACAGACCCATAGCAGACCCATAGATGCCCCACAGCCGACCTATAACAGACCCACAGCCTGACCCACAACTGACCCATGGCTGACCCATAACAGACCCACAGCAGATCCATAGCGGAGCCATAACAGACCCATAGATGCCCCATAGCAGACCGAGGAGTCCGTGCCCCATAGGGGACCCATAACAGACCCATAGGGACCCAGGAGTCCAGGCCCCATAGCAGACCCATAGGG
>NW_009650104.1:0-543 GCF_000708025.1 Charadrius vociferus | reverse complement strand
AAGTGTGAGTGTGAGAGCGTGAGAGTGTCCGTGTGCGTGCAAAAGTGTGAGTGTGAGAGTGTGAGTGTAACAGTGAGAGTGTCCATGTGAAAGTGTGAGCATAAAAGTGTGAGAGAGTGAGAGTGAGAGTGTCTGTGTGGGAAGAGTGTGAGTGAGAGTGAGAGTGAGTGTCCATGTGAAAGTGTGAGAGTGAGAGTGAGAGTGTCCATGTGAAAGTGTGAGCGTGAGTGTGTGCATGCAAAAGTGTGAGTGTGAGAGCGAGAGTGAGTGTCCATGTGAAAGTGTGTGAGCGTGAGAGTGAGAGCGTCTGTGTGCGTGTGAAAGTGTGTGTGAGATTGTGTGTAACAGTGAGAGCCAGTGTTCATGTGTGTGTGAAAGTGAGTGTGAGAGTGTGAGTGTAACAGTGAGAGTGACTGTCCACGTGAAAGTGTGAGTGTGTGAGAGTGAGAGTGTCCGTGTGTGTGCGAAAGTGTGAGTGTGAGAGTGTGAGAGTGTAACAGAGTGTCCACTGTGCGTGGACAGTGTCAGTGTCAGTGTCAGTGT
>NW_009650103.1:5930142-5931135 GCF_000708025.1 Charadrius vociferus | reverse complement strand
CCCAGCGGTCAACACTCACCTTTCCTGAGCCATCTGCAGGAAACCACCGATGACACCGAAGACGCAGGCTGGAACCGCCCTACCCGGCACATGCTACTGTCAGGCTGAAGAGTAACCCCCTCCCTTTACCTGCCCAAAGGTGACTGCTCCGCGTCAGCCCTCTGCCCTACACTAACTTTACAAACCCTTTCCTACAATGGTCTCTCTTGTACCCTCTCCAGTGCCTGTTCTTCAACTTATCTTTCAAAGGGCCAGGGCTCCAAATCCATCCTTGACTTAACACACAAAAAATGGCTAGCTGGTACATTTCTGCAGTCACCGGGTCCTTCATCATCAGCAAATTAAATAATAAAAAGAATCCCACCAAATCCAGAGTCACAGGCTGCAGCAATAATTAATTATGGCACCAAAGAAACACAAAATTACCCTGGTGCTTGTATAAAGTCACTGGTCACATGCTCCTCCTCAGTACTACCCAAGTCACCTCAAACACAGGAGACCACAATGGAACAGCCCTCATCAACATCCAAATCCAACTGCAAAAACATCTGAGAAAGTCTGGGACAGGGGAAAGGGAGGCAGGTTCATCAAAGCTTCATAAACCCCTTCTCTTCTCCTGAACAGACAGGGAAGGAACCCCGCTTCTTCCAGACAGCTCCTGCCCTGTATGAGCACCTCTGAACCCCCTCTTGTCAGCTGCTCCTCGGGAGCTGCTCTTCTGAGTGGTGACCTGCAGGCAGCTCCTTTCTTCCTGTGGACTCCAGGCTGCGTTACAGACCCACAAAGCAAGTGAAAAACACTGTGCCTTCAGTCTCTGCTGCTTTCTTGAGAAATGCTAACACTCCATATAAGGGTGTATGCAAGATGCTCACCCTAGCACCCACTAAATAACCTTATCATTGCTGCTATTACAAAAATTTATATTAGCAACTTACAGTGTATGTAACAAAACTGGTAAGAAAAACCCACAGAGTTCCATCTCCAATTAAGTCA
>NW_009650103.1:5922409-5929076 GCF_000708025.1 Charadrius vociferus | reverse complement strand
CACCAAACAGGTGGCTCTGGAGCATACAGATGGCTTCAGAAAAGGATCTGTCAGAACAAGAGACGTGGTCAGAGGAATTAGAAAGGTCCCGAAGGGGCCAGAGAGACCAAAGGAGATGGGGAGATGCAATGAGCTCAAAAAGGAATTGAGCAAAGTACAGATGTCCTCAGGGACCCAGGACTGACTGGAGGCGTGCCAAAGGGGTGAGAGGGAAAGACAGACCGGAGTAACAGATGGGGAGTCGGGAAGCATTCTAAGGGGAAGAGAGAGGTGCGGAGTGCTCTCTGGAGCTAAAATGGGGCTCCGGGATGTAGCGGATGTGTCGCGAGAGCTCAGTGCGGGGAGCGGAGGAGTCCCACGGGGGCCTGAGAGCTCAAAGAAGCCTCAGAAATAAGGATGAGGAACTCCAAAGGGGATTTCGACAAAGTACAGCTATTGTCAGGGCGCTGGGGCAGAATGAAGGCATCCTAAATTGCAAATAGTAAGCTAGGGGCGCTCTGAAGCACCCAAAAAATACTACCAAAAGCAAGCTGAAGCGCTGTAAGAGCGCTGTGGTGAAGAAAGGACTCAGAACGCGTGTCTATAGAGAATCGAGGCATTATGAGGGGGCGGGGTAAGAAAAGAAGGCTCGGAGCCACAGCGGGTGCCTTGGAGTTCCAGGAGGGCGTCTGGGCAAATTGCAGATGAACGAGTGAGAGAAGTACCTAATGGTGATACCCTCGATAGCAGAGAGAAAAATAAAGGAGCGCTGTGTGGGAAGGAAAAAACAGAGGCTCTGACGGACTGAAAGAAAGGGAGATTATGTGCTACGAGGTGCTGGGGAGATTGAGGAGGGTCTTGGGAAGCATCTTGATGGTGAGGAGAGGGATGTCTGTGGGGGCGGAGGGACTAAAGAAGGCTTGGGGATGACAAAGAAGAACCCGGGTGATCATCTGAGTGGAGGACGGGATGGTCTCGGGTGGCAGGGGACTGAATGCAGGAATCCTAGGTAGCATAGAAGAACAAATGAGTGCTCTTTGGCTCAAAGATGGCCCCACCTAAAGAGCTACAAGATGGATGTGGAGTTCAGGGAAACTCTCGGGAGTCAGAGACACAGAAAAATGATATGGAACACAATGATTAAATCCCAACAGAGTAAACGTGTCATTGGAAGGCCAGGGAACTAATAGAGGCATGGCTCGAGGGAAGGGAGGATGGAAGGACTGGGCTGGGTCTTGAAGAACAGTCTGGGAACACCTGCCCACCGGAGTCGTGAGGTTCAGACTGGACCCCCTTGTTTTCTAAACTCCTTCTCAGAAAGGAGTCTAGGTGGATCCGGTCTTAGCCTCTGACCGTAAATAAAGAGTTCAGACCCCGGGTTCTGCCACAAAGTTGGTTTAGTAACAGTTAGAGCTGGATGCCTCCAAAGGGGGACCCTGTGGGTTCTTTTCCTGTGCTTTTTAAAGCCTCACAGTCTATTGTATAAGCTATTCATGCACATGTTCACGTGACGAGCGTGTCTCTTGACTGATCAAATTGTTCAATGGTTACGTGTCCTCTTTGATGACTGAGGTTTTAGTGCAGGCGGTTTTACCTTCTTATGTAGTTTCAGGATCTCTTTGTCTCATCCATCGATGCATCTCATCCGTCTTCTGCTGATTCTGGGCAGAACAGTCCCTTTCTTCATTTCGAAGAATCATAGTTTCCCCTTGACCGTAACAGTCACTCTAATTCATAATGTTAAGTCTACAGTCTTCAATATTATTACTTATACAATGTCATTGTTAGTTAAGTTACAATGTATCAAAGTCAAGCAAAACTACTAGCTGTTCTTTTTGCGCTAAGAAGGAGTTCAGCCAAAGTTTGCTACGTTGCTGTTACATTTTGTGGTCTAAGGCTTCGCCGATCTAGCTACATACGCTGAGGAAAACTTTGGTTTCCCACTCTGGGTCACAGATAGGGACTCAGGAACTCTTCCGAGGGAACGAGGGGGTGTGACGTCTACGATAAAGCTAAAGGTGTGCTAAGGGAAACCTTGAAAGCGTCCGTAGGCGTTGTGACATGGTGAAAGGGATCCTGAATGGGCCAGAGAGACCAAAGAAGACTCGGGGATGTGAGGAGGGAGTCCGGAGAGGCTGGGGAACAAATGGAAGCGGGTTAGATGGCAGAATGGATGATAAAAGAGCTCTGAGGCACGAACAAAGTGAGGACAGGTTTCTGAAGGAAAGAGCTCAGACAGAAAATTTGAAAAGTAACAGGGATCGAGGAAATAAGAAAGAAACGGCAAACTCAAAAGATGTAGAAAGAAAATATAAAAAGTGAGGGCACTAAGGAAAGGCAAGAAATAATTAAAAATAAAGACAGCAAAGGAGATAAATGTTGACAGAAAATCTTTACGGCATCCATCATTTAAGAATCAAGGAAACAATTAGAACATAGTAATGGCAAACTAAAATGGAGATGTAGAAAGAAAATTTAAAAAGCTATAGCACTAAGGAAGACAATAATTTTTAAAAGACGGCAAAGAGACTAAAAGTAGGCATAGCAAGAACACTAAAAAAGCAATAGGGAGCAGGGGAAGTAAAGACAAAGATTAACGGCGAACTAAAACAGATGTAGAAAGAGAATTTTAAAAGCGACAGCACTAAGGAAAGACAAGAAAGTTAAAAGAAAAGATAAGCAATAAAGAGAAATTGGATAAAAGTAGAAAATTTAACAAGGGACGGGGATTAGGGAAACAGGCAAAAAACCAAAGTATGAACAGCTAACTGAAACAGACATGTAGAAAGAAGATTTTCAAAACCATCAGCATTAATGAAAGAAGAGAAAAGGTTAAAATAAACTCAGACAACGAGATAAAAGCACATAGAAAGAACACTTTAAAAGCAAGAGCAATTAGAGAAAGAAATAAAAAAAAAAAAAAAAGGAAATATAGGGACAGCAGATTAAATAAAAATTTTTAAAAGCAACAGGGTACCCGACCGACAGAGAACACTTAACAAATCAATATTGGCAACTTCATAAAAGTAGACATAGAAAGAGATATGGCGACAGGGTAAGAGGCAGACAGGAAAACATTACAAAATGGGGACAGCTAACTGAATAAAAGTTGACCTAGTGATAAAATGTAAAAAGCAAACGGATTAAGAAACAGGAGAGGGGGAGAAAATACAGCAGAGAAGCTTATAGGTCAAGATAAAGACAAAGATATTACTCGCCAATTACTGTCACAGACAAACCAGGCTCAACTTGGGGAAATTAAGTTATTGTTCCTCAAATAATGCAAATAAGAACAAATCCAAAAAACACCTTCCTGCCACCCCTCCCTCTTTCCCCGGACTCCTCTTCTCTCCTGACTTCTCTGCATCCCACCCCTGACCAACGCAGGGGGACATGGCACGAGGGTTGCGGTCAGTTCATTGCACTTTTGTCTCTGCAGCTCCTTCCTCCTCGTGCTGTTTTTCTGCTCTAGTTTGGAGTCCCTCCCACAGGGCCGCAGGTCCTGCCAGGAGCCTGCTCCAGCACAGGCTCTCGGCTTCCATCAGGCACAGCCACCCGCTCCGGCTTCAGGTCCTCCATGCACTGCAGGGGCATGTCAAGGAGGAAGCGACAGGGAACCAGACTGAGAGAGATGGAAAAATAAAACCAAAAAAAAAGAACGATCGGCCACAGGGCAGAGAGGGAGGAATTAAAAAAGGGGACGGTGAGGTGGACAGAGATAAACTGAGACATCCCAAAAAACCTTGATGAGCTGAAGGGGAAAGACAGAGCAATTAAAGAATAGGGACGGGGAGCCAGACAGAGAGAGAATGATAAAGGGAAAAATGGGATATGGGACACATCTTTTTAGATTCTAAAATCCTTTATATAATAGAGTAGATGAAGGTTTTTATTTTGAACTCCTTCTATATATATATGAATATTATTTTTCAATATATAATAAAAAGATTTTTCTCTACTTCAAGGCCTCACGCCTATATATACAGGTTTTATTTTTTAACCTCCCCATGAACTGTCTGACATTTTTGGGTGTGACCCCCCTATCCCCCAAGCACCTGCTCCTCTAATGCATCATCACCCTCCCGGTGATATTTGGGTGCCCCAAATGACATCATCACACACCCTTTTTTATTCACACCAAAAAAAGGCACAAAGCCACCGCACCCAGGGCTGGCCCCTTCCCCTCGGGGCGCTCAACCACCTGCAGGCAAAGCTGGGCATGGGGGGGGCGTCTATTGAGCATCGCCAGACCCGGACAACCAGACACCTGAAAAACAAAAATCCTCAATTATATTTCAGCATATTAACAAAGAGCACAGAAGAAAGCAGAGGAATTCCCTCACACTGAGGGACAGGACAGCAGCTGAGCTACAGGACTTCCAGGGAAACAGCTTGGCGCCAAATACAGCGCAGCCTTTCAAAGTCAGAGCGACTGGAACTCTTCCAGTCAGTATTAAGATTAATCGGCGCCATTCTGAATACGTTCCGAGCATGACAGTAAACCCTCTGGCTCTCCCTGGGAAACGCCTCCTCCCTTCCTCACGGCACTGCCGGGGGGACATCCCCCTGCCAGGCTGCCGCACAGGGCTGGGCTGTGACCACAATCGATGCTACAGAAGAGCACAGAAGAAAGCAGAGGAATTCCCTCACACTGAGGGACAGGACAGCAGCTGAGCTACAGGACTTCCAGGGAAACAGCTTGGCGCCAAATACAGCGCAGCCTTTCAAAGTCAGAGCGACTGGAACTCTTCCAGTCAGTATTAAGATTAATCGGCGCCATTCTGAATACGTTCCGAGCATGACAGTAAACCCTCTGGCTCTCCCTGGGAAACACCTCCTCCCTTCCTCATGGGGCTGCTGTGGGGACACCCCCTGCCAGGCTGCCACACAGGGCTGAGCCGTGACCAGAATCAACGCTACAGACTCCCTCAAGCAGCTACAGTCCTTGTGCTGCTGCTGCTGCACACCTTGGTCAACAGAGCCGAAAGGGCAGGGTAAAACTCCGGAGAGGGCAATGAACAAGAAGGAACAAAGCTCAGTCATTCAATTAATGCAGAATTGGTGTGCCTACATTTATATACACACAATAAAAATAGTTATACTATAAAAGTATTTGACTTGCCTTTGGCACTAATTGAACTTGCACAGCTGTGAATCGATACCATTAATCTATCTCTAAAATACAGAGTTATAATTTGACTGGGTTTTTTTGTGTGCTACACAATTAGGAGGGTCACAAAGGTCACAGGACTCCGTTCCCCCTGCCACCCTTAGGGCACGCTCAGACCACCATCCCCGCCCCACCCCCCCAGGCCCCCCTGTTCAAAAAGACCAGCCACCCCCCAGAAAAGCTGACCTGGAGCCCCAAAGAAGGGGCTGGCCTGTGGAAAATCTGACTCGAGCCCCAGAAAAGGAGCCAGCCTCTGGAAAAGCCAAGCCAGAACCCCAAAGGAGTAGTCGGCACCCAAAGAAACCCAACAAGAGCCGCAGGAAACGAGCTGGCCTGTGGGAAATTTGACCCAGAGCCTCGGAAATGGAGTTGGCACCCAGAAAAGGCAACCCAGAGCTCCAGTGGAATAGACAGCCCTTGGAAAAGCCAACCTGATTCCCTAATGAAAGAGCCAGCCCCTGGAAAAGCCAACACAAAGCTCCCAAGGAGCAGCCAGCCCCAGAAAAGCCAACCCAGAGCCTTAAAGGAAGAGCTGGCCCCCAGAAAAGCCAACCTGGAGCCCCAGAGGACGAGCCAGGACTTGGAAAAGCTGACCTGGAGCCCCAAAGGAGGAGCCAGCCCCCAAAACAGCTGACCCAGCGCCCCAGAGGCGGAGCCAGGACCTGGAAGAGCCGAGCTGGACCTTGGAAAAGCTGATGCGGAGCCTCAGAGGAGGAGCCGCTCCCCAAAAAAGCTGACCCAGACTCCATAAGTCCTCTGCAGCACTTGAAAATCCAGAGCATCTTAATGACTGATCTGCCCCAAAGGAACCAACGGCTCTGAGGCCTGTCATGCTGGTCCTCGGACCTCAATGACTCAACAATTTCTAGAGACTTGCCAGAAGGTGCCTGCAACCATAAGAAAACCATAGCTGCATTACTGGCTTACCTCATGTTACCTCACAATCCAACTGTCATCTGTTCGACTCCAATTCACATGCACAGAAACCTCAGTTACTTTAACCCTCTACACTGGCTCTACAATGCCATACAATAGACACAAACATTGAGCCGTGCAGTGCACATGCAAATATAATGCCATAGAATGCAACACACTCTTAGATCACTGTTGAGACACAACATGGTACAGCATGCTGCAATGCAAGACAAAACACAAGGCAGCATAGTGCTGCCTCATGTCTTACGAGATGAGACTCAGCTGACATTCAGACCTGCATATTGTGATACAAAGGTCTGGATGGTTTATGCTACATCTCTTGTGACTTTGTCATAACTCCCATCAGTGGCAGAGAGAATAGAACAGAACAGACCTCATTGACACCCAAATCCAATCTGAGAGAGGCTGATGAACGCTCCTCCCTTTCCTAGCCATCCCCCAGTCCAAAAGCTTTACAAACCTCTTCTCTTCTCCTGAACTGTTAGGGAAGGAACCCTGCTTCTTCCAGACAGCTCCTGCCCTGTATTGGTACCTCTAAACCCCCTGCATCAGCCGCACCTCAGAAGCTGCTCTTCCGGGCTG
>NW_009650103.1:5916919-5920265 GCF_000708025.1 Charadrius vociferus | reverse complement strand
GGTTCTTCACTTTCCCAATCCTCGCCTTTACATTCTGTGTCATGGGGAGTGCGGCTGCAGTCCTTGCCAGTGAAGACTGAGGCAACAAAGTCGTTTAGGACCTCGGCTCTGTCTCTGTCCTGGGTAACCAGTTCTTGCGTTTCCTTCCGGAGAGGGCCCACATTTTCCCTAGTCTTTCTTTTCTCGCTGACATACTTAAAGAAGGATTTTTTGTTCGTCTTAACGTCCCTGGCCAGATTGAGTTCTGTCTGGGCTTTAGCTTGTCTGACTCGATCCCTGGCTGCTCGAACGATTCCTCTGGATTCCTCCCAGGCTTCCCGCCCCGGTTTCCACTCCCTATAGGCCTCCTTTTTTCTTTTGGTCATGTCCAGGAGCTCCTTGTTCATCCACACAGGCCTCCTGGCTTTTCTGCCTGCCTTCCTCTTTGTAGGGATGCATCGCTCCTGAGCTTGGAGGAGGTGGTTCTCGAATATTGACCAACTTTCTTGGGCCCCTCTTCCCTCCAACGCTTCATCCCACGGCACCATACCAAGCAGCTTCTTCAAGAGGCCAAAGTCAGCTTTCCCAAAATCCAGGGTGGTCAGCCTGCCGTGCACTTTCCTCGCTGCCTCAAGGATCTCAAACTCGACCATTTCATGGTCACTACAGCCCAGGCTGCCCTTGAGTTTGACACTGTCTATCAGTCCCTCCTTGTTGGTAAGGACGAGGTCCAGCATAGCTCCTTTCCTCGTTGGTTCCTCAACCACTTGGAGAAGGAAATTGTCCTCAGTGCAATCCAAGAACCTCCTGGATTGCCTATGCCTGGCTATGTTACCCTTCCAACAGATGTCAGGGTGGCTGAAGTCACCCATGAGGACCAGGGTCTGTGAACATGATGCCGCCCCTATCTGTCTATAGAGGGCTACATCCACTCGGTCCTCTTGGTCAGGTGACCTGTAGCAGACTCCCACTGTAATGTCCCCTGCTCCCGATTTCCCTTTAATCCTGACCTGTTGGCTCTTTATCTATCCCTAGGCTGAGCTCCATGCATTCCAGCTGCTCGTTAACATATAAGGCAACACCGCCGCCTCGTTTCCCTTGCTCGGCTCTCCTGAAGAGCCTGTAGCCTTCCATGGCAGCATTCCAGTCATAGGAGTCATCCCACCAAGTTTCCACAATACCAATGAGATCATAGCCTTGGAGGTATGTGCACATCTCTAGCTCCTCCTGTTTGTTCCCCATGCTCTGTGCATTTGCATAGAGGCACTTCAGCCGTACCTTCGTTGAGGCTGACTTGGCTGGAGCAGCTGTAATTATTTTGTGCTGCTCTCCAGGCGGCAGTCCTTTGCCGGTCTTACCTCAAACTTATTAGCTCTACTTCTCTAAAGGTCAAAACACACCTGCCCAAACAGCTGAGCTGGCGCCAAAGCTGCATTCAACTGAAGGACCAACAGAGCACCTACATGGGAGAAGCCCAGGGGCAAAAAGAGCTCCCTCGGCAGAGGCTGTGGCTGGTAGACTCCTGGAACTGCCCACCGCCCTTCCCATAATCCCCTGGGAAAGGCGCGGGGCCAACCACCAGAAGGCATAAAGGCTGCCACAGGGGCAACAGCTCATTTTCTCACCTGCCTTCAGAGCACATAGAGCACTGAAGCTGTTTTTTTCCTTCTGGGAATCTCAAATTGCATCCAGCAAATATAAAACCACTTGCGTTCAATTATGTCGATGTGTTGTTGTGGAGAAGACGATTTCATAGTGGTGGATTTATGTTTGTAATCTTTAGATATTTCTGCAGTTAATTGTTAACCATTTCCTGTAGCTTTGGAAGCGTGCTATTATGTATCACTTCATTTCCAGAGGACGGACAGGCACTTCGGGTACTCTGGAGGAGTGCGGGGCAATAGAGATTCGCATGAGGAGGACTGAGGGGAACTTCCGGTATCCTGGAGGACCGTGGGGCCAGAAAGATCGACGTCGGAGGACTGACGGGCACTTCCGGTGTGCTGGAGGACCCCTGAACAATAGAGATCGACTTCCGGAGGACTGACAGGCAGTTCCGGTCTGGTGGAGGACCGCGGGACAATAGAGATGGGCTGCCGGAGGACTGACGGGCAGATCCGGTGTCCTGGAGGACCGCGGGACCATAGAGATGGGCTGTCGGAGGAGTGAGGGGCACTTCCGTGAGGCTCCGGAGCTCAGTTAGAGCCAGTACCGGATCGCTGATGGCCGCTCTCGGGGCCGGGCGGGACGGCCGTCGCTGCGGTCGGGTGGTACAGAGCCCGCTCCAGGTGGCGGGGAGCCCGTCGGAGCCCCACCGCTGCCGCTTCACCTTCGGTCGCTGCTGTCTCGGTGCCGGCCCGGCCTCTGTGAGGCCGCGCATGTGCCCGAGCTGCACAAAGGACTCCTGGTGCCCAGACGGCAGTAACGAGGACGGCAAACCGCCACCCGGGGTGGGGAGAAAGGGGGGCGCCGGGCACCATTGCGCATGCGCAGCTCCCAGGCGGGCGGCAGCGCCCTGTTCATTGCCTGGCCCTGAACGCTCATCGGGGGGATGAGTCCCGGGTCTTAGCCCGGTTTATTCCATGCAGAACCAGAGTCGGGGGGTTTGGGGTATTTTAGGCAGTGGCGCTGGCTCCTGCTCTGTGTGCATAGTCCCTTCAAATACAGATTAGAAGGAGGGCAGGATTTTAAATCCTTTCAATAAGTATGTGTTCTTTCATTTTAAAAACATTATATAACATAAACATTCACAATTACATACCTATTTACACATATATATTTAGGGAATATATATTATCTGTTTACAATTATATAGAATATATTCAGACATTGCAATTCCAAATGATATATTAACACATTATATAGAACATCTAATTAACTACCTGTTTAAACATATTTCGACACTTTAATATCTTTTTACAAATAAATCTTTTCATAATCTTTTTATATTCTAAAATCCTTTCTGTAATACAGAATTACATAATGGTTAGAGATACAGGTTTTATTTTGAACTTTTATATACATAAATATTATTTATCAATTTATATAAAAATTAGAGATTTTTGTCTATTTCAATGCCTCATGCCCATATTTACAGGTTTTCATGTTTTATAATCCCCCAATTAATTTTCAGACATTTTTGGGCTGTGACACACCTCTTTTGTGACAACCCCCATGTGACACCACCCCCATCCCCCATCCCCCACTCACCTGCTCCTCCACCACATCATCACCCCCTGTGTGACCTTGGCCTGCCCCAAATGACATCACCACCCACACAGACATACATACCCCTTTTTATTCCCCCCAAAAAAGGCACAAAGCCACCACACACAGGGCTGGCCCTGTCCCCTCGGGGGGGGGGGGG
>NW_009650103.1:5914449-5916357 GCF_000708025.1 Charadrius vociferus | reverse complement strand
GGCGGGGCGTGGAGGGGCGAGAGGCGGGGCCGAGAAGGGCGAGAGGCGGGGCCCGGGTGGTCGAGAGGAGGGGCCGAAGTAGGCGGAAGGCGGGGCACAAGCAGACAGGAGGCGGGGCCGGGGCGGGCCGGGAGGCGGGGCCGGGGCAGCAGCTCTTGTTACTTCTATGGAAGATGTAAAAGCGCTTTCAAGTGGGGGGCGAGTTTTTAAATGCTTTTCACAAAAATGCAAAGAAAGCCTTTCAAAAACCTTATAGAACACAGACATTTCACTTATGTGTCTATCCACACATATATGCATATATTTAGGGTAAAGATAAACCCGGAAAACACCAGAAAACCTCCAGGAGCCGAAGGGCAGAGACACGGCAATTAAAGCAGAGGGACGGGAAGCCCGGCAGAGAGAGAACGATAACGGCAGAAATGGACCATGGGGTGCATCTTTTTATAGTCTAAAATTCCTTTATATAACAGAGGAGAATTTTTTTAGAGTCCCTTTTTATTTTCAACTCCTTCGACATACATAAATGAATATTCATTTATCAATATATAATAAAAACCAGAGATTTTTCTCTATTTTAATGCCTCACGCCCCTATTTACAGGTTTTAATGGTTTTTAATCCCCCCCCATGAATTTTCAGACATTATGGGACTGCAACCCCCGTGTGACCCTCCCATCCCCCACTCACCTGCTCCTCTGCAGGTAGAGCGGAGCACGAAGACAGAAGGACAGGTTTTGCTGCACACAACCCTGAATTTCCTGAAAAGTTACGGTTGCCAAAAATAGCCATTTGGAATAAATTCTTTCCTGTGAGGGTGGTGAGCCCCTGGTGCAGGTTGCCCAGAGAAGCTGTGGCTGCCCCATCCCTGGAGGTGTTCAAGGCCAGGTTGGACGGGGCCTGGAGCAACCTGGGCTGGTGGGAGGTGTCCCTGCCCAGGGCAGGGGGGACGACTGGATGATCTTTATGGTCCTTTCCAACCTAAACCTCTCTGTGATTCTATGATCTCCAACTGGGCACAACCACCTTCCACCCGTCCAGCCTTCCTCCTGTGCAATGCGACCGCAGGGCTTAGCTGTGCCAGGGGTGCAAGTCTGAGCTTGTCCTCCGTGGCTGCCCACAGATCTTGACAGGGCTCCCGACTGTGAACCCTGTGCTCCCTTCAGCTGCAAGGCTACATGTCAGCACTTGCAAGAGGCAGGAGCAGTTACCAGGTGGCCAGGCAACTGCTCAACCTCGCAGAACTATCCCCTACTCTGAGGCCCATAACTGGTCTCAAAATTAAGACTGACTCTACGCTGCTTTGGTCGCCTTCTCCAGCTCCGTTTAATTACCAGTATGTCACGTAGCCCTCAAGGACCATCAGGTTCACATAGGTACCCAGCTAACTCCAGCTGTCAGTAGATGGTGGTAATCAGAGAAACCATGGCACAGAGACTGCAGTGCTAGAAGAATTTCTCTTACTTGGCACGAAAATGCACGCGCCCAACACAGAAAGGAGGAACGAGCAGTCATCTCTCAGCTCTCATTTGCCACAAGCAGGAGAAGGACAGCCAGGGAACCACCTGTCACTGTGCCCTAGTGCCACCCGTTCAGCTTGCTGTCACCAGAAGTGTGGCTGTCACCCACGCGAGAGCCAGGACGCCTGCCCACCCAGTGCTACGTCCCAAGCCCTCTGTCACCCCCACTCCATTTATGTTTCTGCACTGAGCAGAGCCCCGGTCCTTCCTCGCAGCGCACGCCGGCACGTAACAGCCACAGCAGCCGGTATTTGCAATCAGACCTTCAGACCGCTCAGAAGGCTGTGTCCAGCCCAGCCAGGACAGAAACCCCGGCCTCTGTGAACTCCAGACACCGGAGGAACTGAGCTAACGGGAAACCGGCCGCGGCCAAGACGATCGCAAACGCC
>NW_009650103.1:5906970-5914136 GCF_000708025.1 Charadrius vociferus | reverse complement strand
GGGCCTTCGGCCGGGGGGCGCGTTCTCCTCGTCCCTCGGCAGCGGCCTGCCCGAGCTGGCGGTGGCTCTGAAACGGGAGGAAGCAGAAATTTGTCAGAGATTTGTCTTAAATAAATCAACAACCAGACCGTCTCTGACGAACTCCTCGAGTGAGGTCTGGGTGAACCTCCAGCCCTTGATAAGGCTGCGTTTTCTTTTGTCGACATCTGTGTTCTGTATATATTCGCTTGTACTTACATCTTTGTGTATATGTACAGATAGGCACGCGCCCGTGTTCTAGGAGACGTAAGAAAGTTCAACCTGTGGGAAAAGAAATTCTTGTCCTTTAACTTTGCCTTAAAAATAATTCGGAACTGTACTACGAACTGTACAAATTAATTGTTCCGTTTGGGAAATGTAGAGTATTTGTCAAAGCAAGGTGTTCTGTTGATTTCTTAAAAAAACGGTATATTTTTTTTTCTCGATCCACTGTTTTGCTGAGGTATTTAAAATATTTTAATTACTGAGAATAATTGGTTTTATGGAAATGGCTGGCTTAGCCAGTTACCCACAAAAATAGCTAGTTCAGTCAATCCTGTGTAGTTTCCAGTGCATTTTAGAAGATAATTACTTTAGTTCTAGCTTTGTAATATACCTCTTTTTTCCCCCAGAAGAAATACAGTTTAATGGTCATGTTTTGTGTCTCCATAAGAATCATAGAATGGTTCGAGTTGGAGTAAGTTAGACATTTTATGCATTGATCTTCTTAAAAATATTCATTGAAGCTTTATCCCCATGTTGGAGTTGCCCTTGGTTCTTCTTGTTTTTTTTTCCTAACAGCTAGCATTATGATTTGGGATTTATTTACTTTACTGGATTTTATTTGGATTTTCACCCTTCTCTGCATCAGCTGTGTCATTACAAGAACTTTTCCCCCATTTCTAGGAAGCCAGAACTGTCATTCGTATACCAAATTCTCCACTGCATACTGAGATTCTCCTGTCTGCTTGGTGTCAAATGTGATGCTGACCACACTTCAGAGAATGATAGTGTGGGGCTTCTAGCTTCTTACTTTTAAGTAAAATTTTCATTTCAGTATTTCATCTGTGCACAAACTGTGATGACTAGCTTTTCCTCAGTATTCAGTACAGTGCTGTCTAGACGTGTCTTGAACTCCCATCGCTTTTCATCAGGCAGGCAAGTCCACTGTTTTAGTCGTATAGTGTGAATGGAATTCATTCTGGTGTGGCATCCTGACTTGAGAGCAGCATTCCACAGCAAGTCTGACCTACCTGCTTGGCTGTCTTGGAACTGACTAGTTACTGCTACTTGCAGGCATACTGAATAGGTGTACTTTCTGCAGAAAACTCTCTTCAGATGGCTGAAATGATGTTCCACCTTTACAATCCATTAAATGATCAGTGCACAGCAAGGTAGTAAGAAGCAGCTGAGGGTCTGCTCCTTCTGGGTCCCTTGCCTTGCTAGTGTTGTAGGTTTTTCTGGAACTCTCTTTTGCTAAGCATAAACTATTTTCCTACTTCCTCTACGCCGATGTTTGTAATTTTTAAGGTCTTTGTCCATTTTATCACCAAGCAAATACATACATGTCTATATATAGTTTAAGAGCTTACTTGAAACACTTTGTCTGCCATTCTATATGGTTATTTTGCAAGCAGGCTGGACTTTGGTCTTTGAAAGCCTTCAGAGTTGGCAACTATGCTACGCTGGATGTAGGATCTCAAACTTGTCCAGGCTGTGCACTTCAGGTCCATACAGGTTCGTTGAATGCACAGTGCGAAAGGGAAAGCTTGGAAGTAGTAATGGCAAGTAAAGTTTGGCCGAGCGCTAGAAATGTTTTTGTCTGGATGGAAAGTAATGCAGACCTCTAATCTCTGAGCAAGATTAGAGTGGTCTGAATTCTGCCCAAGTCCCTAACTGGCTGAATACATTTGAAGTGTCAGAACTAATGAGATGATAGGAAACGCTGCCTATGTGGACTTAAGTAGAATTTGAGCCATCTTACTCTCATCCTGTATGTGCCCAGGGTTTTCATGAGCTCATTACTTCTTTTGGAAACATTTAAAAAAAACACCCAAACTCCAGTTGTGAAAAATATGAGTGCTTTTGATTTCATATAATAAAAGGAAATCGAACATACCTTCTCTCTTTGGATCATTGTACGTTATCTAAGTACTTTGTACTGCATGCTTCAGGAGAATGTGAGAGAGGGATCACCAGTGGAGAGTTACAAAATGGTTTTGCTATAAAGTGAAAGTTCATCCTTTTAAAGTGTCACTAAAAGTGGGTTTTGGTCTTTTGGGAAAGTCAAGGAGATAAAATGGATTGATAAAGTTGTTTTGAAACCTTAATTGTAGTGTTACTTGTCAGGCTGAAACAGACCAGCTCTATTCCTGTCTAAGAGTCTGCAGTAGTTTTAAGAGTGTATTCCTTGTCTGCAAGGTGCTGAGGATCTCATCTGTCCTGAAGTTTGTTTGAAAGTAAACTTGTTTTATAATGCCTTAACAAAAGTAATGATAAAGAGTCCTTGTTTTGAGAGAAGAATAGCCCTATTTAAAATTGCTGTCAGTACAGACACCACAAGTCTGGTGAATTGAGGTCTTCATTGGTCTTTATATAATCCATACAAAATGGACCTAAATTACCCATGCTATTATAAAGGTGGAAGCAGATTATGGGAGATGTAATTCTGGAAATTAAACAAAGAAACTAGAGGTTCATTTTGATGGACCTTCAGGTTTATTACCATCCTGTATCTTTTCCAGTGAATAACTTCCTTTTCTGAATATTCCCAGAATTCTATTTTTCAGACTTTCTTCTTTATAAGTCATACGCTGTGGGCGCTTTTGTGTATCCCTTCCTTTAAATAGTCTCTCTTTCTTTCTCAGTACGTATGCTTATAAAATCCATTTTTATTTATTATGTTGTGTGTTTTTTTTTCTCTTGGGGGAAGTATAGAACTTGACATAGAATCAGCAGTAATTACATATAAAGCTATGGCAGTTCTGCTGTTTGTTTGCCAGCCTCTTATGCAGAGACGTGCTGCATCCTGCAACAGAATACTAGAAACATCTGTCATTGCTAAAAGCTGCCAACAGGAATCCCAAATTTTAGCTGGACAGCATCCAAGCCAGTGCATTTGCAGCATACCTCTTTAGACATTCTGTTTTATTAATTTGCTACTACCTTTCTCATTTCCATCTATGTGTGCTTGTTGTTTGAGAAAATGGGAAAAGAATTGCAGCATGTTGTAAGGGAGTCAGCCCTTTGTGTAAAGAATTGTGGGTTTTATCGTGTTCAAGATTTATTGCAGCATTAATGTTACTGCATGCTACAGAAATGCTTTTTCTTTTTTTTTTTTTTTTTTTTTTTTGCAAACATTTAAAAAAAACCCCAAACTTCAAACTTCAAATTTTTTTGGCTCTTTTTCATGCAGAGGCTCTGTGCTTGCATTCCACCCTGGCTGGAATTTTAGCACTCTGTTAGACTTCAGTACGGCATAAGACAGGCCCAGAACTTTTTCAGGCTTTCCATCTCAAGAGACATACTTAGAAAGCAATTGACTGAGAGGAAGTTGTTGTTGCAGTTGCTAAGATCTACACAGAAGTATGTTTCTTTGCTGTTTGAAAGAGCAGTTGTGTTTTAAAAGTTAGTATTCTTCAGGATTACCAAGGGGTACCACAGAGCAAATACATAGGTTTGAGTGAGTGCATGTATTCATATTAACTGTTTTATACCTAGTGCACAGAAAGGAAGAGGAATGGGGTAAATGACAATGGCATTAAAGTGGAAATTAAATACTTTAAGTGGAAGATTCTTTCGGTTTCATTCTTTCCGTGGAAGTAGGTTCTTCTGAAGGAACAAGAGAAATGAGGAACAAGACTCATTTTTGTCAATCTTGTAAAGCAATCCAGATATTTAGAGAGAAGGAAAGTTGTGGTTGAGTGCAAAATACTGAGTAGGGGTTATTGTTGGTATTTCTTTCAATAAACATTTTTGTTTAGTATAGAAGTTCCTTTTAAGTTACTTTAGTAGGTATGCATACTTATGTTTGCTAGGGTATTTCTTCATATATATGCAGTTAGCTTTGAGTTTACAGTGTTATTAGTTGAAATTTACTTTCAGGTGGCACATGGTTGGATTTGTGTTTGGACATTTCACTTATGATGTAATGAGCTCTATACAGGTAGTCTACAAATAAATTACAGTGTCTTATTTTACTGGGCTAAAATCAATTATTTCCATTGATTTCCAAAACTGGAAGATAGTTTCCATTCATGGGAGATAATCCTTCAAAACCACAAACAATATTTAGCGATAGAGTTAACTAGTGCAAAATATTGTTTCCAGTAATTAATGAGTTATCTTCTGGGAGTTTCTTGCCTGTAGACATATGTTTTTTTAGATTCAATTTTGAAAAACAAAGGTGTAGTTGCTAAGATACAGATTCATAGCTCCTGTCAGCTTTGAGGATTTGTCAGGGGACAGACTGTAGAGGATTGACCCATGTCCATACATTTAACATTGAGTAAAAGCACAATAATATAGTTAATGAAGGAAGATTATTCCAAAAATTGTTAAATATTTCTGATTTAAATTTGATGGCATTATTTCTAGCTGGAAGAACTATGAAATGCTAGTTATCTGTATGAGGAAAAAGGTACCGTACAGGAGAATGTGTGAAGAGATGTTACTCCAAGAGTTGCCCATGCCTGGAATTCTCACTGTCTTTTAGCACTGAGGATAAAAAATAATAATGATTAAAAAAAAGGAATATTTAAAGTTTGCTCATTGAGCGTTATTTTACAGACTTAGATGAGGCCATTAACTGCCTGTGGACAGAGATAGGCTTCTCTAGAAATAACAGCTGGGTTTTGGCGAGAGGCTGGGTGTATGGGTATGTTTTTTTGATTTGGACCTGAGGTGCTGTTTGCCAAACTGGGCAGCTGTGGGACATGTAACTTGTAGGTGGTCCTATGGGATGATGTGAGGTTCAGCATAATACTATGCTGGGTTCCAAACACATTTTGTCACTTCATTCATGCTTGCACTTTGCTCAAATCAATCAATCATTAAACTCACAATCCAACTGTATCCTGTTAATTCCCTGGTTTACCAAAAAGAGTCTCTTCCTACCATTTTTGAAAGATTTTTTTTTTTTTTCCCAAGCCCAACTTACTTTATCAAGGAGCTGATAGTGTGACTCCTCAAACACAATGGCAGAATTGACAGCAAAGGGTGATGCTGTGACGTAGAAGTGACTAACTGTTGGAGGGTGCAGACTCACTTAGAATTGCTTCCAGAAGCTCCATTGTGAAGCTATCCCCAGGTGTCAACATGTTGGAAACTTCATTTACAGAAGATCCAAATGGGTCTTAACTCTAATAAGCTTTAGTGTTCTACGTTGTCTGAATTCTTCAAGGAAAGGCTAATGACTGACAAAATTTCTTAGCAGTACATCACCAGCTTGAGTCCAGCCCGGATCAGCATTAATTAAAAGTTATTCTTTGGTGGCTTCTACTGCATAATGGGTGTCCTTTGCCCTCTTGTGTCACTCTTCATTTTCTAGTGACTGACAGAATAAGCAGAGACACCGAGAATTATATGAATTCTGGAAATTGAAATGTCTTTTAACACTAGGGAAGCTTTTAATTAATTTCAAACCTCAAGTAGAGTTTTAATATATTACCGGAAGTTACTATTTTGTAATAATTTTTGTGAAGAAAGATAAGAATATGTACACAATCATAGAATCATAGAATTGTCTATGATCATTGAGTCCAGCCATCTGCCCTACTCTAGAAAGTTCTCCGCTACACCATAGACCCCAACACCACATCTAAAGGGCTCTTAAACACATCCAGGGTTGGTGACTCAACCACCTCCCTGGGCAGCCTATTCCAGTGTCTGACCACTCTTTCTGTGAAAAATTCTTTCCTAATGTTCAGTCTAAATCTACCCTCTTGGAGCTTGAAGCCATTCCCTCTCGTTCTGTCATTAATTACCTGTGAGAAGAAACCAGCACCAACCTCTCTGCTGTGTCCTTTCAAATAGTTGTAGAGAGTGATGAGGTCTTCCCTCAGCCTCCTCCTCCTCAAACTAAACAGTCCCAGCTCCTTCAACCGCACTTCATATGATTTGTTTGCTAGGCCCTTCACCAGCTTCGTTGCCCTCCTCTACACTCGCTCCAGCACCTCAATATCTCTCTTGTATCGAGGTGCCCAGAACTGGACACAGTACTCGAGGTGTGGCCTCACCAGTGCTGAGTACAGGAGCACAATCACCTCCCTACTTCTGCTGGCCACGCTATTTCTAATACAAGCCAGGATGCCATTGGCTTTCTTGGCCACCTGGGCACACTGCCGGCTCATATTCAGCCGCTTGTCAATTAGAACCCCCAGATCTCTTTCTGCCAGGCAGCTTTCCAGCCACACTTCCCCAGGCCTGTAGCACTGCATGGGGTTATTGTGGCCCAAGTGCAGGACCTGGCACTTGCCCTTGTTGAAACTCCTTTCAAGAGAATATCAGTCTGGGAGATCATTGCACTTCTAAAGATGCTGAGCTGTAGGTGAACAGGTTGAAAAAACATTTTATGCGCCCGTGGGAAAGTGAGAGATCGGCAAGGAAGATTGTAAACACGCTGAAGTGGCCCGCACCTGGGGTGTTGAGAAACACATATATCGCACTAGTTGGTGTTTAGTCTTGTATGCTTGACAAGTGGAACAGATAACGGAGGCCAGAGATGGACTCGGAGGCGCCTGTCGACAGGCTTGAGACTCCTGCCCTGCTGTGGGAAAGGTCACAGCGCAGTGGAAAATTGTGTCCACGTGAATCCACCAGCAGGTTCGGACTCTCGCTAACAAGGACTCCCTCTCTCAAAAACTCTCTAGCAAGGACCAGCTCCGCGGTGCGTGTTCCCGCCTGCGTGCCTCTGCCCAGCTGTGCTTCAGAGATGCCCTGGTTTGTGAGGTATCGAGAATAAATTTGCTCTTTGCGTTTCATCTGTGGTTTTGTGGTTGTTCCTGCGTCCTGCCCCTGCCAGCTCACACACAGTGCCTTTACCGGTGCAACAGGTGTCGCGTTAATGCCGACTTCTGGAACGCAGCGGGGACCACAGGTGGACGGAGAGCTGGCAGAGGGTTGTACTCCTATTAAATAGCGACCAGCTC